>NW_022145612.1:46302570-46353757 GCF_000002235.5 Strongylocentrotus purpuratus | reverse complement strand
TATTATGATATGATATTGCACTTTATTGCACCTATTATTCATTTTAATCAAACATACAGAAGGATGAACAAGTCATTAGTACTACATGAACATGTTTGAAGTTGCATCTCAGTCTTTTTATATCTTATTGAACAGATTCAGAGATTAGAAATATAAATAGTGACGGTGGTATTCACAGTGCATTCTGCTGTATATTCAGCAGCAATAATGCCCAAATACAAAATATATATAAGATGATAGACATTCTACAAATTCTCACTACAATAAAGCAATAAATGCAAAAGAAAGTACTTTGGATCTGTTTTCTGTTAGCAAATTCATAGTTTCTGGCAATTTTTTAGGTTTTATTTTTCATATTGATCGAAGTACAACCTAAAACATAAAGTCAAATTCAAAGTTGATCATTCGTTGGATCAATTTAGGCCTACATATTTACTAATTTGTATGTTCTATGGTCGATTTCTTATAAGTTTTTATTCTTATAAGAATGGATTAAACAAAAATAATTAATATGCACAGTGATGACACCAGGATCAGAAGGAGTAAGCCTCGGCCAATCGTAAAATGAAAAGGAGCAAGCTAGAAAATCAAACGAAGACCTTTATATCTGATATTGTATTTGACTAGAACTAGCCGGGGTGTGACTTGCCCCTACCCATGGTGCCCCCATGGTCTCTGCATTGCTGGTGTGGTTAACGAAAATTGCAGTTAACAAATGCGTCGAAAATTATAATCATCTCATGCTAACGGCTTGGATAACGATACATTCATGCAGACGTAATGATAGATAACAAGATTCTGTGTTTATATAGCGCTTGATACATCTACGATGCAACTGTACCAGTCAACATCCTAATGTTTTCAGTGGATTCCAGCGTTCCATCTTTTAGATCTAAATTAACTTGTTCCTTATTTTGTTCCCAGGCAATCTTTCATGCTATTTAAAATCAAAACTAAATTATCCAACCTGTCACCTTTGAACTTTGCAGGTGACACTATTTTGCAAAGCGTACGGCTAGACTATTTTATAAACAACCCGATATCAAATTCACAACTTCAACATTACTTCAGGTATATTGAATGCTAATTGATTCAATGGATTACATATTATTATGTGACCTTTTTTACAATTCTGTATTAGTGGGCATTTGCAGGTATTTGAAAGTAGCCAAAATTTGATCCGATTGCTAGCACGAATCGGGATTATGACTAAATTTGTAGCCAAATACACCGATGAGCAAGAAACGTAAATTGAACGGACCACAATGTATTTGTTCAGCAAGTTTGGCATTTACTTGACCTTTTTTCTCTTCCTCGGCCTATTGCGACATTAATATGTGAGTTGTCTCACACACATTCAGGTTGATAAGTAATACGTTGGGTATGAACGAAAATTTTCACAAATAAACATGGATTCATGTAACAGTTTGTTTTTAGACGTTGGTGTTATTCTGAAGAAATCAGTATACATTGTGAATTTCTTCATCGACTATAAAGACATGATCGCAATGACTTTCGACAAATTTTTATTAGGCAATTTTTAAAAGCGTTGTCTATCAATTTTTGAAATAAGTGAAAAATCGAATATGATAACGTGAAGATAATTGCTGAAAGAAAGGGCTATAGATTCATTTAAAAAAAGGAATTAGCTTCCATTATCTACCTGTTTTAAATTAACGAACCTACTCTATCACTAAGTTCTTAATGGTGTGATGATGTCAAAGAAATCATTATAATGAAATGTGAAACCACTTGACCAGTAATAAAATTACATACTATTTTTAAAGAAAAACAAGTGCATAATAATATAAGTGAAAACATTTAGTACCTATGAGGTTCGCTTCATTTCTGTAGTTATATGAGACAAACTGAAATAAAGTCTTAACAAATTCCAAAATTAAATGGAATGTTATACATTAATGTAAATCTAATAATCAGCGGACGAATTCTAATTTGAATACAAAATTAATCATAAACTTTAAATGAATATATTCTACTTATTCGTTTTATTTTCATTCTTTGCAGGAAATTATATAATTTTGTCCAGACTGTCGATCTTTCCTCCAGTTACAATCCATCATGTAAAAGATACAGTCTTCATATCCATCATGTTTTGAGTGAATTCCATAGGTCTTATCATGGTCCAACACCCCGTGGCTGAATTGACAAAGAGTGGGAAGGGCGCCAGCTGGAGTTGTGATGCAGTTGCGTCATTTCTGCCCATCGGTAGAAAACCGCCGCGGTTCGGGGACGCCGCGGCTGCAGCAGCGGCGGCAGACGCGGCTACGGCCGAGAGAGCGAGACTGTGCGGTCCGTTTGCAGATGCTCCGAAGGGAAGGAAGAGCCCCGTCGCTGCAGCGAGGCGAGACGCTGCAGCTGCGGCGGCGGCTGCTGCAGAAGCCACCGGTGCCCGAGATATATCTGCTAGAGAGGTGGCCGGTATGAGGTGATGTGGAAAACCTTTGCCGCTTGGATGAAATGCAGACATCTGCTGCATACCTGGAATGGATAGCAGAAATTAACAAAATGTTCGATAGACCTATTTGTAATAATGCTGTATACAAAGAATAGTTTATAATGATAATAAAACAAAGTAGGATCATTATTAATAGAATGCCCCGTTAATAACCATAAATCATTTCTCAGACTTTGACCTATAATATTATTAGGAGAAACAACTCAAAATCGGGACCCGTGAAATTTGATTTCTTGTTTGCTGAAAATATCATGGATGGCATTGACCCCATCCCTAAAGATAGTCGTTTGAATATAATAAATGATGTCGAAATAATTGATCAGAATACAGTTTTGTGAATTTACCAAAGTGCATTTGCGAACCCGAGTTCTTCCTATTTGTTTTATTTCACTTCCGAGCCCGAGTCCTATTGATCCGGATAAACAGTTATGTCGGGCCACTATCAAACCGATCTCTTTGGTATGCAAGGAGAACATAGAATCTTGATCCGGACGGTATGTTATGAAACCAGTGGCGTAGCCAACTATGCATCTCCACACAGTAAAATCTCGTTCAAATATGACGCGGTAGATCGCCGTTAAAAAAAACCCACATCGTCACTTTTTGTTTCACTTGCAGATGAATGGTAACTGCTCGCGATAAATTAATGTCCATTAAGTATTCACTCAGTTAATGTTATAAGATGTACTACGTCATCACAAAAAAGACCGTCGCGGTTTACCGCATCATTATCTAAACGAGGCTTAAGACCAGTGCCGCCCCCCCCCCTCCCCCGGGGTGCTGTTGCCCCGTCAATGACTGGATCCACATTACGTCACCGAAAAGACATTCCCCAATCGTCCTTTGGAATGAAATTATTCGTTTAAGCTTATATTTCAATTGGTTTTCATGGAAATACAGAGACTGGAATAAAAAATATACAAACCTTCCATAATTCTTCGTTCCTCCTCCTGACTTGCGTCATCACGATCTCCCCCGAACAGCTCACGAGGTGATCGTGGTGAACGTGGTGAGCGTGGAGATCGTGGCGATCGGGATGGAGGCGGTGACCGAGAGCGTGACCGTTCCATTTTCATCAGACGTGACATGGGATGTACGAATGGCGATGTCGTTAAGAAATCTTGTTCACCTGGTTCGATTCTCGGCATCATCCGACCTAAAAGACGGACAAAACAAAACCATGAATAAAAATAAAAACGATGTGACAATTGGATTTTAGATAGGATTACGAACACTCTCGTGCCCAGGCCTACGGGTACGATTCCTGGATTTCGAAAATACCAATCATTGATTCGGTCACCCGTCATCTTATATCAAGCAATGTTTTGTCCGAATAAAATGTATTTTTATGTGTCATCTACATTTAATATTTTGATGACGAAATTACATATTACCACACAAATACTATACTCTTTGCTCCTGTTTTTAGAACTATAAAAAGGATGATATTGGGCGAAAGGCATCAGACCCCCCCCCCCCCCCCCTCCACTAGCAGAAATGTATCCTCACGCTTTTGGAGTTTCATGGACATGTTCACTAAAATATTTCACTTTATTATCATTATTTTTCCCCTATTAAAACTTAACTCCTGCATTCATAAAAACAGCATAAATCAATAAATTGTACAGTTCCTCGGAAACGTTTTCCCCAAAATATTACAGTTTTAGAAAAAGTTCTAGTTCAAGTTATAGTTATGATAATATGATCTAACTTCCTTTTTCTAGAGCTTTGAAACATTCATTTACCTTTTCTATCTTTCTTTTTTTTTGGCCTTCTACTATCTTCTATGATTATGAAAACAACGATTTAGTTTCTCATTTATATATTATGTATTTTTACAATGTGTGACCAAAAGTGTCCATGTATTCTTGTGTATTTGGATGAATAAAAAGAATTGAATTGAATTGAATTCCCCCATTTTTTCCTCTATTTTTTTTAAAATATTTTTTTCTGAAATTCATTATTTCTTTATTGTTACATATTATTTAATTTATTGGTTTTCTATGTACAGGTTGTATACTTTGTTTTTAATACGTATTGTAAAACAGCCTCTGAGCAGTAGACGGTTTTTACCTGCATATTCTGTGGTGGGAGATTCTACGTCCGTTTGAACGCCTTCATCTTCTTCATTCTCTGTCTCCGTTTTCTCCTTCTGTTCACCACCTCGAACACCAACTCGATTACCATCGCCCTCTCCACTTGGACCGTTTGTTCTACCTGTTGGTGACGTCATTTCAAGACTGGCCAATCGGTGATGTTCATTTGCCAGCTCCATGAGGCGGTTGCTAAGATACGGTGCCATGGTTGTGTCTGGGGAGATGATGCCTTGCGATGGGTGTGGCATGTTCCCATGGGCGAGTCCCGCTGCCACGCGAGGTATGGGTGCAGGCAGGGAGCTTGGATTACCCTTGAGGATCGAAGAGAGAGGATGGGAACAAAAGATGATGATTATTTCAAATGTCCATGTTTATAATTATGCACTATTTCCTTTTCTGTTTTTTAACGACATCATGATGTTACTTCACGAAATTACATCTCGAAATCATTTTGCTTCAGCTTTAAGATAAAGTTGAGTACTGGTCATGCGATTGCATTGTGAAAGAAACGGTGTGGAATCGATCAGAAAAGGTTGATCATCTAGCATATAAGTATTGGTGTGTACTGCAAGATTGTGGAATCATCAAGATGATAAGAAATGTGGCCCAGCCTTGGTAAAGTAACAAGCACTATACACAGAAAGAAGTATATGGGACTGCACAAAATGGTGTCGGGGTAAGTACACCTTGATTTTCTTTTCTTTCTATGTTCATTACTCAGCCACTTTACATTTTCTACCAAATTTTTTTGCAAATGACATTTATGTGTAATCTTGAACATTCAGTGTAAGTTTTATTTGATTATGTGAGAATTCATTTTCCTTTTGTTACCAGAACTCAAGTTTATCTTTAAATTGATCAAGTTTGATAGGATGTTGTGTAACTGGAGCTCATCATGACAAGGTTAGGTAACGTCGAAAGAATAGATTAATGATATAATGAGATAAATCTGAAAGAAGATTTACGGAATATATGGAAGAAGTAGTTCGCAGGAATGGGAGACGTTGTATACTATTATCTCTTGTGTTCAGTGTCGTCTTGGAAGTCAGTGTACAAGCTTAATACCAACAATTCGTCCTTGTTTTCACGAAGTGACGGTAACGAGGAAAATCGTAACGCAAAGTGAATGCAATTTTTTTTCACTACCGTCACTTCGTGAAAACAGCGACGAATTATCAAAGTGTTGGGAGCCACAAATTTGACAACAAATTATGGCAAAAATCACTTAAATCGTAAAATGATGTGAAAGAGGATGTCATTTAACACACACTCCTGTAAGGATTTTTAAAACAAATGTGTTTGGAGACGAATATTGACGACAGAATACCATATTTTGGTTTTATGTTGTACGCAGAAAACCACAGTTTTGTATCCTGTCATCAATATTCGTCTTCGAACACATTTGTTTTGAAGATCCTTGCAGAAGTGTGTGTTAAATGACATCCTCTTTCAAATCATTAACAATTTAGGTAAAGATTTTCCATAAAATTTGTGGGACTCCCGACTATTTAGAGAGGCTCTAAAGTATTATTGTAAAGTATTTGCGTAATTCATTTCAGTATTTTTACCATTAATAGAATGTATTTCATTATTATTATTATTATTATTATTACTATCATTATTACTACCATTATTATTGTTATTGTTATCATTATTTTTGATATCATTATCATTATTATTATCATTATAATATTACTTTAATCATTATCTTTATAGTTATTATCATCTTTATTATCAGTATTATAATTATTATCACCAGTAAAATTATTGAGTTATTATTAATATTATCGTAACTATTATAATTGTTGTTATGATCATTATTATCATTATTATTTTATTGTTATTATCATTAATATCATCGTCATTATTATTATCATTACTATATATCATCATATAATCATCGTCAATATTATTGATATCATCATTATTATCATTATTATATATTTAACTATTATCATTACGATCATTGTAACTATTATTATTTTCATCATCATCATCATTAATATAATTATCATTAGCAGTTACCTCGTCATGTGTGAAGTAAGTTCCATTGCGGATAATCCTATTGATTGAGCTAATACTAGGTATGGTGTTCTTATCACAAACTCTTTCCCGAAGAAGACGATCTCGAATCTCCCAAGCAAAGATGGAGGGGTTCTTTCGTTTGTAACTCATTATCTTCTTCACAACCAGAGGTGTTGCAACCTAGTAATGAAAATAATAGATCAATAAAATAAAAAAATAGAACAAAAAATCAAACTGGTATACTTGATATTGATCGAAGTACTCAACTTTATCGTATGCAATGAGACAATCGAAATCACATATTATATACTAACAAGGAAAATGATGCTGATTCTATTGCTGATGATGAAGATAATAATGATGATAATAATAATATTGATGACGACGATGAATATGATAATGATTATAATAATCATGTTAATTATTATAATGGGAATAATAATAATTATAATAGTAATGATAATAAATGTAATAATAATAATGATAACAATTATAATAATTGATAAAAAATAATAATGATACTTCTACTACTAATAATGATGATGATAATAATACTAACTGTAGTGTTAAGATAACAGCAGAGCTATTGAAAAATAATTAAATAGCAACCATGTGAATGGTTGTCGTTTGTAAGAGTCAAATGACCGAGTTCAATTTTTGTGTCTCCTCCTAATAGGCCTAATCTATACAACAACAAAAAATATCTATCCCTATACCTCCCTTCTTATGTACACTGCAAAAACCAGGGTGTTAAATTTATAACACCAGTATGGTATTGAATTTTTTTGACACCATTGGTGTTATTTTTAACACCGGTCAGATTTAAGTTTAAGATTTCGTTTAAGGTGGTTGATTGGTCGAATAAGTTTTCACAAAGTGTACGTGCGCTTAATGATTATTTTACACGTGTTCACATAAGAATACATTTATCATGATGTGTTAAGCAAATTATGACAATGCACATCAATTTTGTGATTTGTATTTTCCTTTGGCAATTATTGACCAATAGATTATTTGTCTGATCTTGGTACAATTACATTAACGTTTTAGCAATAGATATATTGATCATAAGATTACTAACCAAGAAACAACATGCATATTTATTATATATTCGTGTACCAGCCTGTATCATTTAAATGTTAATCTTGAAATTACTTCAAATGATCTATGTGATGGAGTTAATGCAATTGAGATTAGAATATACCTATTGGTAGACAGTTGCCAACATCGATTATGAATTATCAGTTTACCATTGGTTCTTCTACCTTAGTCGATAATGGTCGTTAATAGGAAATGTGGAATGTTGGACCATTGGATCAACAAGAATATAAACACCAAAAGTGGAATTGAATTTGTTATGATTCCAGATATTGTTGTTAATCTACACCAGTAGATCTAGGAGTTGTCAAATATTACCACCAAGAGTGGAATTGAATTTGTTATGATTCCAGATATTGGTGTTAATCTACACCAGTAGGAGTTGTCAAATATTAACACCAAAAGTGGAATTGAAATCATCTAATTCCAGAAAATGGTGTTAAGTAACACCAGAGGAGTTGTCCGATATAGATACCGAGAAAGTGTTAAATTGAACACCCTTGGTGTTAATTTTAACACTCTGGCTTTTACAGTGTAGACACCCCCTCCACCCCCTCCTGCGCTCTCCTCTTTCCTCTCTTCACGTTCTTCAAATTATAAGAAGAACAACAATTCATATGCATCAACTAGCGATAAACGAGAATGTGACTTTGTACACGTTGTACTTGTGAACCATTGGCTTAGAAAATCGTGCTCATTAAAAATCACTCGCTCACAAGTGTTGAAATTTTCCCGCTAGGCGTGAAACAAATTATCTTTATACATGATTAATTCCAAGAAACCACAATACATCATTAATTTCACTGCGACAAGTCTGCAATGATCAAACGTTGCAACTATATAGCATCCCTTTCTAAACAACATCATGCTAATTGAGATGCGACAGAAGTATAATGCCGAAGAATTCAATACACATCTGATAATTGTATTTTTTGATACATGCATTTCTTCCAGGAATTTTAATATCTATTCTTTTAATTATCAAGTACCGACAAAAACAAATTCAATAAAATACAATGAATGAAATCAAAGAAAAGAATTCGAAGAGAATTAATTTGTAATTTCCTTAATTCAAGGCATCCTTAAATGAGTATTTTTGTGTATGACATGAATCATGGAGTTACTAACCTCCATGCATGAATATAATTGTTAAGAATATACTCGAATTTCCTGGTAATTCTAACAAATTTAAGGTGTAAATTAGTAGTTTCGAAGTAAAACAACAACACTTATCCTAAATAGTCCTACTGAACGAGTCGTAAAATTCGATTTTAGTCCCGGTTGCATACTGATTTGAACATCTTTTGTACATTAAGTACAGAGTTGGACTGTTTAATAAGCTTCAAGCATCTATGAACTCTAAAAAGTACACTGTTGCATGATTAAGATGTATTCGATGCACCTGCCTCTTCACAGAAAATATGTAGTCGAACTATATTCTTGATTTTATCAAGAAAACATTACCATGTGTACATTTTCGAGGTTGTTCACTATTAAACAAAAAGGGCAGTATTTAGGGCTATTGTAATTAACTACATTCTATTGCTTATACATTAAAGTGACTTTTACTTTTAGTGTTTGTTTTGTTTTTTAATCTACTCCTTGCACTCATCTATTCTAATAAATTAACCGATATCATATTGAAACTCTGGCTAAATCATTTATAATCGTTACAATTTAATTTTTTTTTGTAGGAATTTACTACAGTACATCCTATATATCTGCTATATGGTATTAATAAGCTGGCTCATAATGAAATAGTCGCCATGTCAAATTAAACCCATTTTTTTAGATGTTTGATTGCAACGAGATTTCGGTCTCCGCGCTTGGCCTCAAAGGCTCAACATTGTACTTAAAAAATTATGTTAGGGGCTCTCAGGTCAAGACAGTCATCATTAAAACAATATTAATTGTAATGTATTTTTTGGTTTGCAAACGATTTTATTGTTGTAATGCTTTCGTGCTATATTTCTACGCAAGATTATCATTTAGTTTTTTAATTTTGTTCCGAAGAGAAAGTGTTCAAATTGATCAAATAAAAATATCAGTCCTAAAGTCATTCCTAAAAGTTTTAACACATAATATTATACAAGTTTTGCCATCCAACACAGGATCCTTAATAATTGTAATGTATTTTGGGGGGTTGCTATCGACTTTTTGTTGCAGTTCTGTCGTGCTATATTTCTACTCAAGATTATTATTTAGTTTTTTAATTTTGTTCCGAAGAGAAGGTGTTCAAATTGATCAAATAGAAAAATATCCGTCCTATTTCCTCAAAGTTTTAACACGCATACAAGTTTTGCTATCCATCACAGGATCCTTAACATGAAGAATGAATTTATATAATTATCATCAAATGATGTTATTTCGTTTATGAACAATCATAATCATACCTAGTCATATGAATATTATCATATCGCATTGTATCTTACCATGATAATCACATAATTAGCATAATAGCATATAATATCATTGTCATATCATTATCATAGCATGCAGCATATCATTATGATATCATATCATACCATACCATATCATAATCATTATCATACCATATCCCTCCTTTTCATATAATGATCTCGCTCCCCTTTTCCTATAAATTAACAAAGATTTTCTCATTATTCAAAAATCATTTATTAATTCATTATGATGGTCCGATAATCAATAGGTTTATATAAGTATATTACTTACTAGGTCCGAGTGTTCCATTTATTAAATATATGGGAATAAGAAAATTCAATAGTCAGTGGGCAAAACTGGAATTGCATTCATTTACATGTATCTAGCCGGGCGTTTTATCAATTTTTTTAAAGACACGACATCGTTTTAAAAAATACAAAGTTTAGTGTCACCCCAATCTTAAATTCATCATAGAAGATGCATTCTGCATCCCTCTAGCACTCATCAGGTGCCATATATACATGTAAGGGTACACTAATTGTTTCTAAATTTTGCGAGTGAGCGAAGCGATTGACCCCCAAATTATACGAACCCGCCACATCCTGAATGTGGCGAAACAAAAATTTGCAATCAAAACACATGTACTATAGAAGATATAAAATTATGTATACGGGTAAATCTCTGCCGAATACATGAAACTAGATGATGTTGATACATAAATATGATAGGCATCTTGTTTCCTAGAGCTATCCCGTTTTTAGATGTTGCGAGCGAGTGAAATGAACGAGCGTGTCAATAATGTAATTTTGATATATACAAATATTGGATATTTGCCCAAACGTGGCGGCATTTGGGCACCTCGCTGGGAAAAAGAAGAATATTAGGGTACCTTGTTTGTAAAAAAAAATGAAGGTAATTAGGCTTTTAGAGGTCTGAAATCATCCTGTTTGGCTGTTTCTAAATGTTCCGAGCGAGCGAAGCGAGCAAAGAAGAAAGGTACTTTAATGACCTGAAAATTATATTTCCTCATAACAAACCATAGCAGTTTTTAATGTTTTGGTTTCGCGAAATTGAAGTTCTACGAAAAAAAGAATTTTATTATAACTAGATTTCTCACGTGGCACCCCACAATATCTTTTGCGGCAACCCGTTTAAAAAACGCTGATCTAGCCTTTAGAGCATAGACTGACCTACCAGATCAAGATTTCAAGAGAATAATTGGTCTTTCAAGTGCAAATTACACCCTTCAAAAAATCCACCCCGTCGTGTTGCCATTTCAATTTGCAACCTAGTTTGCGCGCCGCTACCAAATCACGGAGACAATAAATAATTGGAAGCAATGATCTGCTCGACGAACCTTTGGTTTACTGCCGCCGATGTTGCCCGGTGCGATGGAACCGGTCTCGTAGTAGCGACTGAGTATCTTGGAGACGCAGCCGTGCGAGACGAGAAGCTGTCGGGAGATGTCGCACGGTCGGACGCCAAGCTGAGCCAACTCGACGATGCGTGCCCGTACACAGACGGGGAGAGGGCGGCCGTTGACGAAAACCCCGCCCAGCTGGTTGACGCCAGCCTGACCTGCAACAAGTAGGTATGAAACCATGAATGAAAGGCAGATTGAATGAGAAGATGACATGCAAGGTTGTGATCCCGAGTTCATTGATATACTTCTACTTCGATGCTCTATCTACACGTATATCGAGGTTAAGTAAATAGTACAATAATACAATAAGATCTGTTTATTTATACTGCGCTAGATTTTAAATATAATGTCCGATTAGTTTGAAGTACTAGGCCTTCGTCAAGACGATTTTCAATATTGTAAAGTTTTTAAGCTGTATTATTAAAACGCGTCGTAATCCCAGAGAGATGTGTAACGTACAATGTGATATGCTCCATGAAAAACGGAATATTATTTTTATTTTTATTTTTATAATCAAAACAAGGATTCAGATGATTTATTCCGCTATCAATGTTAGTTGAAGTAAATCTAAGAGGTGTAGAGGCCTTCTGTTACACAATTTCGTGAGTTTAAAGACCACATTATGACCATAGGCGTACAAGGCTTTGTGGGTAATGGGGGGGGGGGGGCGTGGCAAGGGCTACAGCCCCGGGAAGCTTTCACCTCATATTTAGGCAGCAAGATCGCAACTGTAACATTGTAATATCTTATATAGTATCAAAATTTATACCCAAAGCTCTCTAAAATTGCCGTATTAAATCACACAAGAATTATAATGATTTGCTGGTTTGCGAATTCGTAAACGGGAACTTGAATAGATCGTTAAATTGTGTTCATTAGCTCATGTTTAATGCAAACTGTCATAATTTTGTCCGATTACGGAGCATGTTGTAAGTTGGAAGAAACCATCAAACGAAAAGCGAAATATTAAACATGCTTTTATACCACAGACATGAAGACCGTGAGCTGCAAATTATGACTTTATCCTAACTGCTCTCACCTCTCTCACTTTCCACCTCCACCCTACCTGCATTATATTATGTCCTAATAAATCACGCAATACTACATTCTTGTTTCTTCTGGCAAATCAAAGGTAGGTGGTTTTATATTCCCTTTTTTTTCTTCTCTTGTTTTGCTTTTAATATCCGTGTTTGATGCTTTGCGTCGTCACCATAACCATGCTCTCCAACCAAGCGTTCTTGGCGGGAAAAAATCCAAAGCGAAGAGGCGGGAAAAGGTGCAGCGTACTTTAGATTTTTGTGATGCTCGCAGACGATCGTGGTTAATCTGAAAGACGTTTCGTCTCGCTAGAGTAGTCATACCGTTACCATGGTTATTCTTCTCACTCGTTTGGACAAATCAACTCGGGGAAAATTCACAATTTCTGAAGGGGGTCTTCTGTACTTTTGTTTGTTTTGACTATTGCTCGATACGTATTCGTCCCCACAAGCCCCGTTTTCAACCATGATTGGGAGGAAAATACTTTAGTAGGATTAACTAACTGATTTGATGAAGATAGCAAGCCGATTTAGGCTAGAAGATTCTCCCTGTTTATCGAACTCACTGGAATGTAAGAAAAGCAATATAAAAAAAGAACAAGAAAAAAAAAGGAATACTGAAAATCTGATTAGTTAAAAAATGTAACGGCGAATCTCGAGGATTCTACCCAGAAAACCTTCTGGTATATAGCATATAACTTCAGCTGCCCGCGAGACGGTATTTAAAACTATCTTTTGTCAGTGGCGACGAACGATAAGGGCTATAAAGTGTATATAATTAATATGTATTAGCGGTTAAATATACTTGTATGAGTGACAGGTGATGAATGTCATTATGAACCAAGGTTTGTAGTAAACAATATCGCTCACCCCCGCCCCGAAAAATCCCCATCTCTGCTATATCAGTAAAAAGATAAATAAATGTGTTTTATGATTTGAATTGAAACTTGCCAACTTTGTGATAACTACATTATTTAGTTTTACCACCAGGCCTACCCCTTTTTCCTGACTTTACTATCTCTCTCTTTCCTCATCCTTATTTCTCTATATCTATTTCTACATATTTTTCTCAGTCCTCACATCCTTTTCACCATGTTACTCGTATATAGTAGAACTAATTGAAACGAAAATAGTGAATTAATTATTATCTAATGATTTAAGCCGATCATTACTTTTCTTAACCATATCAAAACTTCTTTGAATCCCGTATAAGCATGGTAAAGCAGTCATTAAAATACTTCCCTTCATTGCCAGCTTGTGCTAAGTTGTTTTGATAAAACACAATGAGACATGCGAATTAATTGATTTCCATCAAATCGATTTATCCGAGTGTTTATAAATTTGCCTCTGCAGAAAGGTATCACACCCATTTTAGTAACCAATGCGCCGTTGTACTTTTACGTCAAATCTGCATCATTTGTTTCTGAATTCGGCATATACTGAGTATTTCTAAATCAAGACAGTGTACTCAGTCATCTGGTCGCCGTAGTAAGATGATGCTAAATAAATTATTTGATGATCATGGCCCGAACCCACCCAAATAACCACAAAGTCGTAGGCCGTCTGAAAATGAGGGTCGCACAGTATCAGAATTGATCGAGTACTTAGTCATTTACGACTGATAATTCAATTCAGTCTCATTTACGTCATCACAAATTGTATGAATCGTAATGTCTCATCAGACCTAATTTCCAGTGGCATGGCAGACTTCGCATCCTCCCATCATCTTTTGTGTTTCATATACTACACGGTCCATTGAGCGGCACTCTGCTCACACACAAGTGCACAACCATTCGCCAAGCCATCCATTACTTTACAATCATAATCATCATCATATAACTCCTGCAAACTTTCCGCCCAAACGACTCTTTTCGATATTACGTTACCATGACGACAAAATGATCGCGATCGATTTGGTGGTTCTTCTCTCGATCGAGAGAGCCGCGTCACGCGTGCCCAAGCTTCTTTGATCAACAAACTGTTGTTGCAATATCAAAAAGGAGAAAAACCTCTCTCGTTTCTTGATATCTTAGAAACGGAAATATGTTTTATCATTATTATTCATACTTCACGGCACTCAAAATATGAAAGGAATGAAATATAAAAGGAGAGGGAGAAAGTGGGGAATATTAGAGATTTAAAGATCAGAGAGAGAAAGAGAGAGAAAGAGCAGTATATTCTACCTTTCTGGTGCTGATTTTCCCCGACCTTCCTGTCGTGTTCATTATAACCAGCCCTTAGAGTCTTCAGAAACGCACACTTTTGCCTCTAATTGTTCTCGCTCAGTAAATACATTTCGCTTGACCTATCCGACAGTGCAGTACCTATACTATGTAAGTCCTTTTCTCTCCCTTTTCCCTTTTTTCTCTTTCATCTTTAAAATCGACACGGCGGGCAGAAATTGATTCAAAATCATACCGGTGTGAAATTGCGAGAGACAGAAAAATGGGCGATTCCAGTAACGCCTGAGCAAGCATGCTCAATAATATTAGCGCTCGTGGTCGGCGGGGTAGATGGGAGAATAAAGGAACGAATTCTAGTGTAAATTCGTGGCATTTGCAATATTTCTTTTTCACGGTGGATGTTAAGAATTGGTGGTTCGTGGCTTGAACGCTACAGTCGAGTTTGATACACACGACTTAACTTCTTATTTCTAACGATATTCATCAAGGTGAAAAATAACAACAAGAACGCTTTCAATCTCTCCTTTTCCTTTTCTATTCTTGTTTTTCATCTGCTCACAACTCTGCGAAGAAAATTGATATTGGGGAGAGAGAGAGGAAGGTGGCCCATGGTACATTTAACACTGGTTGACTGTGATGGAGAGAGATGGGTCTGTAGCATGGTTCATCGAACCAGAACAGGGTAGAGGGAGTTGAGAAGTCATGATTCTCCTCTTACACGCTTCGCTCGTACCAACTGAAAAAAATATCTCCATTAGGCGTGGAGAATGAGCACCACGCTGAAAATTATCGCACCAAGAGTAATTTTGACGTGTTTTTCTTTAATTTCTATACGTACGCATCAGAAAAGAAGGGGAGGGAGAAGGAAAATAATAAAAGGTGAATCTGATATTGGTTTCTGTTATATAAAAGTCCAGGGGACAATGCTTATTGGAGCCGTATTCAAGCTCATCGAGGCGTGTAGTTGATAGGAAGGGCGTATACTAATATTGCACTGGGAAATATTATAGGAGAAGTATCACTGTCAAGGAGAGTTATTAAAGTGTGTACTCAAAGAAATTGTTTACCGAAGAATGACCCTGATACATTTGCACTGACAAAATATATGGAGGAAGTTTGTACTTTATTTGTTACAAATTCAGGAGCAATAAATATGTGCGTGTAACTTGATGATTGGTATAGCGTGGATCTGCTCATTGCCATAATATTTTCATAGATTCGGTATAGAGTGGTCGGCATTATCAGTTTAACAAAATCCTGCCATTAAGACATAAAAGAGGGAGAGCTATGAAAAAAGTATTGAAGTCGTTAATCGATGGAAAATCTTTCTTATAAGGGTAAACAATATTTGGGAAAGTGGAAATTTAAGATATCTACCAACATCTCCTCCCCCCCCCCCGAAAAAGGATAATTTGTTTTAGTTAAGCGATCTCTCCTTCTAAACAACCAGGCGGATCATATGCATAGTGTCGAAGGTAAACCTACACAGTGGTACTGGTATGCTGAACAATATTTTGTTTGCAGGATAAAGCACATATACCTTGCTCGAGTCAAGGACACCATCTAAATACATACATGTAGGTACAGAAGAATAGGGAAAAGCTTTCTATTGTGAACTTAATTTCCCTTTTTTCTTATCTATTTATATTTTGAGTGTGTATTTTATTCATCATAATTTTCTTCTTATCCTAAACCCACTCTTTTGAATTTTACTTATTTTTTTTCCTTCTTCTTCTTCTTCTTCTTTTTCTATCGCCTGTCTAAAATATTCTATGCTAAATGATGCTGGCGGCGTTATTATGATGTAAGACATGTGCAGAGATGAATTGAAAATAATTTTAAATTAACATATCTCTTTTAAACTTTAATACACATCTTAATCATTCATTACTTATTTGGCCATCGTACTTTTATCGCTCATTAAAAATTGTGAAAGGTCATGCTTTTTACCTTTAGGGAGGGATTCCTCTTTTTATTTCTTAAACACGATTTGTGACTTTTTATAAAATGAAAAGAAGTATATTACTCTAAGGGCATTTCAGGGGCCCTTTTGTTTCTTCGTCAAGTTTATAAACGTTAACTTAGGACTCTTTTTTTTACTCTGCATAATTTGCAAGATGTATTACGTGCATTTGTTTTAGATTTCTATTATCATGATAAAAGTGAAAATTCATGTTTCATTTGAATTTTCTAGAAATTCAAATTATCCTAAGGTTCAATTGATTTTCAAGACATATTTTTACACCAAAAATAAAATATTTATTTGTTAAGGTTTGAGTCATCAATCGTTTGTTTTAATTGATAGTCTATGGACATCATCCCTTTTTCATTCAGAAAGTTCTATACAAAAAGGTAATTGATATGAATTCATGAAGAGTACGTCAAACTTGTTGATATATTATCATGTATCTTTAATGTAAATGGACAATTGATTATCGTTTCATCATCATCATTTCATATTCACCATACTCACAATGATGAATATTCTTTTAATTTTGTTGAAGCTTATATGGTAACAGGTGTAAATCTGAAAAACATGATGAAGAAATTGGATAGCTGTCAATTCAAAGCTACGCTTTAAAGCACTTTATTTCTTACATTGCCAATCCAATCTTGTATCTGCATGCAGGGAAAAGTCCTTCACGCATATTATGCATCACTCTCCAAACTGATGCATTAGGAAGTTGTCTGTTACACAAGGAATTTGGTACAAATAATCGATTCGGTTGACTAGCAACTAAATGCCCCTTGATGCCCTAATGATCTAAAGATACAAAGGTCAGCTGCATTTAACAATCAAAAAGTTAAATATTCCATGTTTATTTGCAGCGCTCATTCAAAGGCGATTATGACGTATTATTATATATGTATATGAATGAGATTTTCTGCTATAAGTAAGAATTTTGGGTTAAACAAAAAAAAATCGATTGGGCTAACTTGATGCCCATTGATGGCCTGATGATCCGAAGAAGCAGACTCACCATTCGATCAGTGAGAGAGCTAGGGTCAGTCTAAAAGTGCAGAAAGATAGCTGAGAGATAAATATTCCACCTTTATTTGCAGCGCTCATTCCGAAGTGATTTTATTCCATTGATGAATGGTACAGATTTATCCTCAACCGACTCATCCATATAGAATGGTGATGATTTGGGCTGACGCCAGTTTGGAAATGGTTTGGTTTTGGTCAGATGAGGGAACGTGGACGGGGTGATGAAATCCGTCGAATTTACTTATTTTATATTTGTGGTTCTCTGTCTTTGTTCTTCTTGTGTGTGGTGGTTAATTTACCTGACTGCTGAGAAAGCATACATAAATGCTTGTTTGTAAGCAACAAGAGGACTGACTGCTTTAGGTCCTCTCCGAGGGACCTTTTTATGAGGATTAATGCCTTACCAAAGGGCACCAGCGCAACGACTTCGTTTCGAACCAATCTTTAGTGACGCTTGCACGAACTTTGGGTTACATTCGTATTAGTATTACTATCATCATTATCATTACTATTATTATTCATATATATATATATATTATATATATATATATTTTTTTTTGGGGGGGGGGGGGGGGGAGGGGGAGGTTGGTTAAGAAAGATAGAAGCTTCAAAACAAAATACATATCACACAAGAAATTTATGAGTTATTATATTGGAATGGCAATGCATTTTTAGATTTTGCAGGAAAGAAGTTCAATAAAAGCTGAAGCTGAAAAGCAGTGTGGACAGCTGATATGAATACAAATGTATAAGGTCATAGAGTGTAGAAGAAAATGCGGCAAACTATGAAATAATATTTCGTAAGCAATACTGGCGAAATATATATGGTGTTTCATTATATAGATTGAAAATAAACATCAATCCAAGAACTCGGATTCAAAGTACTCTCATTAAAAAGGTGTTGTGAAAATGGACTATTTTATTTGGTTGTGATTTACTGATATCGTTTCCCTTTTTCTATAAAGACAGTAAACAAGTTTTCTGATCATGAGAATACGATTGACACATCATCACATATACATTGATGAACTCATCCTCAGACAATTCCTTCCAATGGATGTGCAATTAGTTGCATGCCAGACAAATCCAACTTATTTCGTCCATATACCAAAAGGATAATCCATTTCGTACATATAAATTGATGTTTAGAAATATTAAGGTAGATTTCTACGCCTATAGAATGCTTTAAAAAAAAGAAATATGGCGACATATAAATGCTGCACATCATCATGATCACCATCATCATCATTATTATTATCATAATTACCATCGTCATCACACACACACACCAACAAAATATTACCATACTACTCCCGCGATTGGACTTAGTTCATGAGGACATAATTATGTCACATTGCCATTTTGATTTGTCTGAACCAATAATAATTCAAGTTTATGGCAAGGACGAATACGTATACGAGACGTTAAGCCTGGTGAGGTTAAGAAGGATAGACCTTGCTCTCTCTTGTGTCTTTAAACCTGAACGGATGGCAGGTGTTCTGAGCATCATCTTAATCGTGGAGGGTAAAAGAGCACCCATCGAGTCTGTTTTCATAATCTATCATTTTATTTCTTATCATAAATTCTTCTCTAGGAAACTATTGATTACAATTAGTAATTTTATAAAGCTAAAATCATTATGCTCAAAATAGTAATATTCCCTGATCAAAGTAATTTTTTAATGTAATATTTTAGTGTGTTTGATAATGATGACAATGGTGATGATGATGATGATGATGATGAAGATGGTGATGATGATGATGATGATGATAATGATGACGATGATCATGATAAGTTTTCAAAAAGAAGCCACATCGAAGCTCAATTCTAAATATTTAACGCATTTTTTAAAATATATTTTATTTTATCATGTTAATTGTCGGAACAGTAACTAATATTTTATGATTATGTTATAACTTTAAACACATTACAAGTATAATGCCTTACATAAAGGAAATCATAGTGTGTCCGACCAACTTTGTGGCAAGTATCAAAAGATCTGACACATCATTGCCCTCACGTTGTGCAAATCTCCTACTAGTATATAATATTCCAACAAGTAAATGCACAACAAATGAACAGAGGCGTATCCATAAAGGGCTAAACTGGTGGGCAAACTGCCCTGAGGGCATACCCCGGGACATTTGTTAGGTAAAGGCGGGGGGGGGGGGAGGCTGTTAACGCCGGGTATTTCCGAAGCTCTTTAACAGTTCTTATTTTTTCCATCTTACCGCATTATTGTGCAATGGCCGTAATGTTGCGAAAAGCCTAGCGCTGTAGATATTAAAACTGGAATTTCATATCATAAATAGTGAACTTAGGTCTTTCTTACACACCAGGATCTGATAACCATGAACATGATTCTTATTTTCATTTTAAAGGTCACTTCTATAATATGTGTCAGTTGTACTAATTAAAAAAGTGCTCTCATGTGGTTGAAATAATAATATGTTTGAATAATAGTAGAAATTAATTTATCAAACCTATAGTCATGTAAAAAAGTTCATTTGACCTGGTTTAGTACAATTGAATTTGATTCCATAAAATGTCTAAACGTCAACGAGGTCTTTGCTCTACAGATCCGTTAATCCGATTTGTAAAACTTAATGTCGATGGTGATAATGATTAATTCAAGTTAATGTTAATCGCTATAGTTAACGCGGTATAATAATTCTTCTATGAAATTCATTTTAATATAATATTTGCATTTAAAATTCTTGCTATATTATAGGGAACATAATACACGTCAGTGACATAGGTTAAAAGATATGTGGTAAAAAAGGATATGTTTTTATGACTTTAATATTTCATGCAAATTACAGTAATTACTAAAAAAACACCACCCCATGCACCTGAATCATATAAGAATTCGGTTAATTAAAAAATACTACAATCTGTAGATTAGATGCGGTTAATAACCTACTACAGCAACAATGACCATGGCACTTAAAAGGCTTATTTTAGTGCTGATGGTCTAAAACGGCTAGTAATAATTATGTCTACATGGATCACAATGGGTTTAGTTAATATATCTCAAGTAAACGTTGATTTGTTAGAATCTCCCATAGCAACAAGCTTTGTTTTCAAAGTACATCGTCCGTAAAAGATGCATACATCTATAAATATATATATTGTGTGTGGGTGGGTGTGTGTGTGTGTGTTTTGTTGGGAAATTTAATTAAGAATGCCGTGTGGTCTTAAAAGAACTAAACATGAGATTAGATTAAAGTTCCGAGCCAGAGAACTCTACTTACAAAACATTGATAAATAATCACAGACATACTAAGATGAAAGATGTATACTCATAAAACATTATCTGTTCATAATGTGTATATATAAGTAATATGCATGCCAGAATAATATAGTAGATCATACTTACCAGAGTGTGTCATCGTGGGATCGATGGCTACGCCTGAAAACAAAAATTACAACCGAAATATTCTCTTCCGCCCTCGTGAAATCCTATCGAAGCACCGTTTGTGAGCACAAACGATTCGTCCGTGACTGTCTGCCTTCAGAGTGGCAATGGTGTAACTGTTTTGGCCTCGCTCTGAGTAAAATTCCCGTCTTTGATGCGCTCACTTTAGCTTTCCCTCCCCCTTAGTTTAGCTGATGAGGAGTTAATGGTACCGATTTCGTTTCAAATCGAGGCACGGTCGTGCGCCTGCGCCCTGAGAATATAGCTCGTATATTCCCTCCGACGCGTGCTGTAGACGACGAGACGGTAATACATATCTGAACGCGTGTTCGAACATCCGACTCTCTCCGATTATAAAAGAATAAATTTATCGAGTGCTCCCATTGGTTATTCAAGTGTGAAGGCTGTTCCATTTGAACGGAGGTGGTATATACCATCATTATTATCATCATTTCTTTCTATTTCATATTCAATGCATTGGGCGCATTATGTGTGTTTAATCAAGCCAGACGATTTTAACGCTTAATGAATTTCTGCGATGGCAACAAAATGTCATTATGAATTTATGTCAATATTTTTGTTCTGACATGGGGAGAGCGTATCGTAATAGCAGCATGTAGGATAGTGCACTGGAATTGGGGTTGGGTTGTATATTGATAATGAGCAAGTAAATATTACCAATACAATTTAATGAATCTTTACAGAGTGACTATAAATTAAACATGACTATACACTGCCAAAGGAATGAATGATAATTCTAATAATAATCGTTTTTTTTGCATGCATGTCCTTTTAGTATGATTGCGAGCAATTTGATCCATTTCACTCAAGCATATCATGAAGAAAAAAAAAACGCCAAAATATCGATAGTAATGGGGATTACTATTTCCCTATGCCTTATTTTGGTGGTGATTCGTGAAAATATATCGAGCATTGTAATGGCATGTACTGTAAATGTAATATTAGGATTTTAGTGCGATTTTCGTCTTTTTCACATGCCATGAAATTGCATTTAAATTAATGGAAATGTGGTTCATAATAATTATACATTTTTTAACAAAAAATAATGAATTAATGGAAATGTGGATCATATTAATTACACATTTTTGTACAAAATATAATGAATTAATGTGTTTCTCTCTTTAAATCGCTTTGTAAAATCCACAGAATGTAAAAAATAAAGTTTGGACCCATTTACAAAAGTCATCGTTTCATTTTAATTCGAGATAGATTTCTAAATCTTCTCATATTCAAATACAACTGGTTTCACATAACTTCCGCTTCCGAGGTAATCTTTGTTTATATTTTCATTTATGTGGATTTTAGCAAAATGGTGTCATTTCACTTATATTGTGCATGTCCCAATAATCTTACTGAACTGTAGAATGAGGTACCACTTACTACACGCATCTAATCTTACAAAACTAAGCTTCATTGCCGTTTTTTAAAATGACGCCACTAATATGATCGAAATTTGGTTGTTATAGTTAAATGCAATTGAAATTTTTGACTTTCAAGTATCGTATAATCCAGAACAAAAAAAGCACAGAATTTTTATTTTTTTAAATTGAATATTTAGGCATTGTCATCAATTTTCTGTGTTTTAATGACTCTTGGTAATAAGACTTCGAATTGTAGATCGTCTGCAGATAACTTTCTTTTATGCTTCGGTCGATTATGGTCGAATGTGAACAATAATTATTAATTGGACGATATTTAGATCAAAATGACGGGATATATAGGTGAGTGTATTCTGTATATGTTAGACGATAAACACTTCTGCAAATGACAGGATCCTCTTAACTATTGTGTTAATAAATATTTTCTTTACAAACGATTGTGACCAACTTTTAAATTATATTGTTTCGTAGGGGCCATATAGTTGGGAAAACCTTACTTTTTAAAGCTGAAACATTTTCATGAGTGTATAATATTAGTCATGAAATCTCACAAGAACTTTTAGTTCGAGCAACTACCCTGAGACCACATTCCCCATATTCATCACGAAATCATCAAATTGCAAATAAGATTCCAACATTAAAGGCACCGTTTAACAATGTGAAATATGAGATGCATGGCCCTATGTGTTATCAGTGTCTGTGATTATGGTGTAATACTGAAGCCCTTAAAAACTTGCGCTTCAAAATAATCATGAATGCCTCAAAAAAGTTAAATATTTGAGTGACCGATTTTACCATACTCATTTTCCCCAATAGACTGTAGTGTTATAAAAACCGTAAAATTTGATTTCGATTTCCAATCATAAATATCTTGATAATCAGACAGGCGATCGGCTTGTAGAAGTCATGCGATTCCTGACTGACCTGAAGGTTTATAATAACTTTCGGGTTCTTCAGAGTCTTCTGGTTCCTCTGACTCGGATTCTGTAAGGCAGGAATGAAAAACATCATATACTATCATTCAAAGAAATTAAAATTAGCTACTTCATGGTCGAACGTATTATGATCTAAATCCAGGATTTTGTTTCAGAGTCTGAGGAAATGTTTCCGAGTCTCTTTAAAGTTCTTCAATAAACATCTTCTAATAATATTCTGTCTCAAAGTCAACTTTCACATTTTCCCCATCGACGTAAACAAGATTATGATATTTAGATATAGAAACTGCTTTTATGACCATTGTATCATTTTTAACACTCGTGCGTCATGCCAAATCATAATGTCATTCACAAAGAAGAGGCACGGTGTTTAAACACAAATTTATTATATTATTAATCAATTATCAATTGATTGAGACAGAAGAAGACAACGAGAGAAGAAACGGAAAGGCCACGCCAGATAGAGGCAGAAAGAGAGAGAGAGAGAGAGAGAGAGAGAGGAGAGAATGAGAAGGAGAAGAGGGAAGAGGAATGAGGGATAGAATTGGAGATAGAGAGAGAGAGAGAGAGAGAGAGAGAGGAGAAGAATGAGAAGGAGAAGAGGGAAGAGGAATGAGATAGAATTGGAGAGAGAGAGAGAGAGAGAGAGAGAGAGAGAAGGGATGGAGCTGTAGACATTCACGTAAGTCGTGAACCATTATGTAGCTGTTAACCATATTACAAATACAAAAACAAATATTTTGAAACCTTTTTCTTTAACATATAACTATACTTAAATAGACAGACATGGAGACGAAAAAGAAATTGATGCAAGAAAAGTCGAATTGAATAGAATATAGATAAGAGGATAAAAAAAAAAAAACTGAAGAAGATTAACGTAAAGGGCGGAGGAAAAGTAGGAACTTTGTGCGGCTCTAAAAGAACGACGCTCCGCTGTAACACTATAGTGCAGTGACTCCCACATGCAGGTGTATTTTCTAATGAAGTTGAGAACGGACGATTTCAGCCGATCTATCTTAGGTTGCTACTTCACGGTGGAGCATTACGTTATCATGACGCATGACACTCATGTCACAAAAGTAAATGCTTAGCGATCAACTGAGAGTGGTCGCTTATATTTCGTTTTCTTTATGTTGCTGATTTTAATTAGTGTTAAAGCGATATTATATACACCTTTCCATTTTTTCTTAAAAATCAGGCCTTTACAAGTCATTGTCTTTTAGATATTCTAAAGGAAATTGTATTGCGTTTCAAATGAATATTGCTATAGTAACATACGCCTTTGCTATTTTCGACTACCAGTAGTTCAATTATTTTTTAAGTTTAATGGTTTGTTACTGAATGACTGATGATACAGTATAATTTGATGGCCCTGTTTCAATTTTGTTTTACGATGTTTGAAGAAACCTCACTTTTAAGCAAAAATTGTCATCCGCCCCGAAACATCAACTACATTTACTTACCGTAGTTTACGCCAACAAGATAACTGACGAATACTGATTGCCTCAATGCATATTATGTCATAAAAACAGAGTATTTTTTGCTAGAGATCACAATCATAATCTGGTGCGCGTTTAACTAAAAATAAAAGCGCACCACAGTAACCGCTGCCAGTAGCACTTTTTTTGTCTGGTCTTTGATTATTATTAAAATTTCCTCGAAGAAAAGACAAAGTGGTACTTAATTTCAATGTTAGTAACATCAAAGGGAATTTACGTTTTTCTTTAGTTTCCCTTTCCACCTAAAAAGAAAAATAGATAAATCTTAGGAAGATGTTGAAGTACTATCACTGTCCAGACAACATCAGTTTAGGAGAAGCCATTTGAGCTTGGTGCATGCGCGTTAGTGCTCGGTGAGCAGACAGCCCACGGTGATAACCTCTCCGTCGCGGCAAATCGCTAATCATCTGTGACAATAGGAACAAAAGACTGCACTCAGGCGGACCACCTGCCGGGTATACTTTAAATCGCTCCTTTTGCTCATTTTATCAAGAAGAGAAAATACGGCGGCGAAGCGAAATCGCATAACACCACCCACAACGACTTCCGCGCATTGATTTTGGCTTCTTCCTGCCCGAGCAGCGCGATGCGCCTCCCGACTCCCAGGCCCCACCGGCCGAATACATCGCTCCATTCATGTGAGACGACACGAGAAATTTCTCCCTCGCGCCACGGCGGAAAAATCCATTGCCAGCGTATTTTAGTAGCTCTAGATATTTTCGAGTGCCTATGTGTGATGGGGATGATTTAAAAGGAAACATTACAACAAGCAGGTGTTTCGGTGTTTATTTGCCGAGGGGATTGCTTCTGGCAAGGCTGCCTTTTCATGTTTTATAAATGGAGGGCGACGAATAGAGAGGAAATACGGTAAACTTGGTACCTGTTTTACGCTACACGCCTTTGCGCACCCACGCGCAGACGTGTTAGATCACTTTTTGTGAGTATCGATCGGGGGACCGATAGCAGGCCGGTTCATGATCGAGATAGCCGCTTGGCGGGAATAGCCGAGAAGTCTCTATTATATTTTCCATACTGACGATTAGCCAAAAATAGAAGGCCCCGTATGTGTCTGTTATGAATCGATTTTTAACATTCTATTAAGTTTCTCGATAAGAACAAAAGTTATATCGTCGCTGGCAAATGCCAATTCGAGAGAGAACTAAATATGCGCGTGGCCATTATTGATTTCTTTTTTAAACAGGCAAAGCAAAATAGAGAAGCGGGTAGTATTGCAGCTAATAATAATGATAACAGACAAAATAAAAGTACATATACTTGTCGATCGTCATGGTCTATTATTTTGTGTAACTTAAGTTATCTGGACATGTATATTCGATTATGCATTAATATCCTTATCATTTTGCTTGATATGCTTCCTTGACTTAAGACATATCTATTTTTACTTTGGGCCACCACGACTTTTTCTAAAGTCAGTCTAGCTGTATTTCAATGAATAACAAAAAAGAGAGAAAATAGAATTGGTTTCGAATTGAAGCAAAATTAATGTTATCATAAAAAGATTTAATGACAGCAATTGTGTGTTAACGTTATAGGTTATGCTATACAGTGGATAACACTCCGTCCCTCGGATAGGATGTTAAATGGAACCCCCGTCTAGAGTAGAGTCACCACCTTAACACATTAAGAACCACTGTACTATTTGTATAAGAGTAGGGGGAAACCCTGGTGTAGTCGTCCACCGGCTGCACATCCCCAATCCGTTAAATCGGGAGGAGAGAGCCGCGAGGCCGGGTGACAGTTATTCAGTTCACTTTTCTCCTCCAAGGCACTGGTGACGCCAAATATTATATGATAATAATAATAGTATATTAATGAATGAAAAAAAAAAATCATATTGGTGATACATCATTTCATTATAAAAAGCAGACGAACCATTCATGACAAGAATAGATGTATCATGAAATTGTCATAAACATCGACAAGAAAAATCTGAACAGTCATTTGTTTTCGTCGTCCATGTACGTTTTGGTTGTTTTCTAGTCAAAGTTGAATGTGTATTAATTATTATTAAAGAAATATAGTGACTATTCCTGGACGTTTGCAGGATTCTGTAATGAGGGGGAGGGGCTGAAACATAATGTTTTGTGTTCCAGTAGCAGGGGCGGATCTAGCTTTTTGCTAAGGGGGGGGTTGACCAAAATAATGACGATGCGGAGCATCGTCCACGAGCCGCGAAGCGGCGAGCCGATTTTTTTTGGGGTGTTTATTTGAACCCCGTAAGTGATGTTTTCCTGGCATCTATTAACACAATGGAGACCATAAAAAGCAGTGCATGATAACGTCTTTTTAAATCAAGTAACAGTTAAATACACAGTTATATCCAGAGTTATCATGTGTTTGGTTAAGTTACCTGATGAGTTGAATATCTTCTCACAATATTTGCACTTGAAAGGGTTTCTCTCCAGCGTGCGTTCTTTTTTCTTTTTTTTTTTTTTTTCTTTTTTTTTTCTTTTTTTTTTTTCCTTTTTTTTTTTTTTTTTTTGGGGGCCGCCCAAGGGGGGGGGGGGGGTTGCAACCCCCCCAACCCCCCCCCCCTGGATCCGCCACTGAGTAGAGCTTAGCGAGTGCAGCGTCCGGCGTTGGGTCCAGGGGGAAGACCCGCGACACTTTTGTGTTTTCACCGTTTTAAATACCCGTTAATAATAACTTTTCTGCCACTTTTCAGACAGTTAGGCCTCAAAATTAGATGACATACAATTTTAAGGGAGCTTTCCAAGTCAGGCAGGAAATCAGAATAACTGTAAATCCTAGCTGGCGTCTATCCCCCCCCCCCCCCCACCCCCTATCTCGATACAAATGAGAGAGTCTATAGAGGGCCGGCGGCATTTGAGCGTGAAAGTGATAGTGATCTCCTCATTACATCATCTCTTTTTATTTTTGTCACAATTCTAGCACTCCTAATATCGAGTCTGCAAAATAGATAATGATAAAACTCTTTTTTCCGAGACTTATGGGGCGTTGAAAGTTGCAAAGAACTGCAAATCCCCCAAATCAAGCGTAAATCTTGCGATTAATTGCGAATTTGCAATTGATCGCAACTCAACTTTCTTGCAACGCCCCATTAGTAAGAGGAAGATATATATATATATAGAGAGAGAGAGAGAGAGAGAGAGAGAGAGAGAGAGAGAGAGAGAGAGAGAGAGAGAGAGAGGGAGAGAGGGATGGAGATAAAAGCTATATAGATCTGTTAACGTAATTATTAAACTTTAATCCTAAGAAATTTAGGAGACTAGTTGGGCGTTGAGTTGAGTTGAGTTGAGTTGCAATCGATTGCAAGTATCATTTGCAAATTTTGCAACTTGCAATCAATCACAAATTTCTTGCAACGAAACTGCCTATCCGCCCCTCATCTATTTTTGGTAGACACGGTTAAGATTCTTGGTGTCATAATTCAAAGTGACCTTCAGTGGAATACTCATGTAACTGAATTTATAAAGAAGAGTAATAGAAAATTATTCATGCAATATACGTAGATTAAAACCTTACAACCTACCTGTTCCTTAACTGTGTACCACTTGTTTTTATTGCAAGTTTGACTATCAGACAAAACAATGACATAGAAAGTCACTTGATACAAAAAGAGCACGTAGAATGATTTGGGGATCAAGCTATAGCTCATAATTATGACAATGCATTAGCAAAACTAGAATTGCCATCTCTTTTGACTCGAAGAGAAAAACTGACTAAAGATTTTGCTGTTTCATTTGAGAAAAGTATTTTATGTAATTTGGTATTTATCTTAATATGTTTTTTTTTCACAATTGCAATTTATATCTACAATGTATTTTAATATTTGTATTATGTATAATTCAGTCTTTGTACTGCGAAAAACGTTTGAATAAACCTTTATTGAATTAAATTGAATCAACCGTATTCAGGTTGTGGGTAACACCACCTGTGAGAAAGAAAAAAGAGAGATAGAGAGTGAGTAAAAAAAAAAGGGAGAGGGGGGGGGGGGTTCAAATCATTCGAACATGATTGTAGGCAAATATAGCGGGATTTTAGTTTGATTTTATCTCTCTATGTCCAAACTTAAATATTCAATCAAGTATACCGTCGACAGAATACTTTTTTGCATAAATTGTGACACTTGCGAACGAATAATTATAGACCAGGTTACGAAACAAAAAACATTTTAATACAAATTAGTTGGGCTAGTTCCAATTTAATTCAAAAATTATCTTCGACATGCACGTTGGCATACATTGTTAACGTGTGAGAAACGTGTATCATGATGATACCAATTAAATAAAAATCCGTCATAAGCTCATGAAACATCGTCTCCCAAACAACACAAGCAACAAAAAACAAATTTTGAGGATTAATCTTCAATACAATATCTGTCTCTTATGAAAATATATATAAATATCATATCTCGGAGTCTCTTCACTTTATCGGCAATAGGGACTTTTAGATTTGCGTGGACTGATACGTGTGACGTCCATTCAAGGCAAAGCATTAAAAGGACGTCGATCGTAGCAATCCACGTTGTCTTTGTGCAAATCTAAAAGTCCCTATTATCACCGTTTGGTCGACGGAATCGATCGCACACGGAACGGCGCGGCGGTGCAGAAAGCTGAAGACAAGAGATACTGTCGAGATTGTTCCATCGTCGCATCTTGCTGAATAAGATGTCCTTCGATCTCCTTCAAAAGAGATGTAGGCCTCTTGCGAGTTGGGCGTTGGTGGGAGATCCCCGGGTAGAGGCATGTATTTTATTTCTATTAATGGACAAACTGAGAAATGGACGAATGAATGAATAAATGAATACATAAATAGATATAAATATTGATAAAAAATAGAAATAAATATATAAAATGCAAAAATGAATGCAAAATAGATGCATGAATAGATAAATGGATAGATAGATAGATAGATACAATGTATAGATAGATTAATGCATGCATGCATGAATAGGTTCCTCACATTCTACTATAAATGTGAATTGAGTATCATTGAGACGTGCTCATACTACAGTTATATATATATACAATTACTATTGTACAGTCTATATGTTTTGTAAAATGTGGAACAAAAAAATTGAAACTTGAAAATGAATGAATGAATGAATGAATGAATGAATAAATAAATAAATAAACAAATAAATAAACAAATGAATAAATAAATAAATAAATAAATAAATAAATAAATAAATAAATAAATAAATAAAAGTATTAACACAAAAAATAAACAAACAGTAAAAAGTGAATGATTTCGAACGAAATGCTTTCATGTGCATTCAGCTTCAAAGGCGTAGCTGGCATAGGGCATGCTGACATAATACTAGGGGTACCGGGCTTAATCAGTGATATAAATGCAAAAGAACCTGGCCATCGTGTACGGGAGGGTGTGGGAGGGGTCTGGACTTGAAGCACACCACATCACCTTTCTTCCTGGAGGAGAAATGTCAAAGCAAAAACATTGCAAGAAAAAAACAAAGGACGGAATGAAGAGAGAAAGAAAGAAATAAAACGGAAAAAGACAAATATATACATATATATATATATATATATATAAATATATATATATATATACATATAATATATATAATAATATATATATATATATATATATATATATATATATATACATATATATATATATACAGTATAGGGAAAGGTAAAAACAACAGCACAAAACGAAAATGAACAAACAAAAATGAAAGAAAGACAGAAGGAAAGAAATACAAAATAATTGGGAAAATGATAGGGAAGAGCTGTAATGCATACAAAGACTAATTCTCATCATTATCAACATTATTACATGTAAATGTTGCTTTGAGTCATTTATGGGGTGGGGGTGGGGGGGGGGGTAGCGTTGTTAACTCTTTAACTTTGTGTACGCATGTCGCATTTCTTCTTCATTGCTCTTTCTTGTTTAGAAGTTTGTTTTCGCCTGGGAGCAGATGACAAAATTCGTTTTTCTTTCAAATCTCCAAAATTTCATTTGTGAACAAAGGTTTCCTATATTGTGGTATTTATTTATTCTTTTACACATCAATAATGTATTACTTTAAAGATAAACTTTAGTGCTGGTAATGCGATTGCATTGTGAAAGAAAAGGTGTGGAAAGGATCAGAAACAGTTGATCATGTAGCATGTAAGTATTGGTGTGGACTGCAAGGTTCTGGATTCATCAAAATCATAATAAATTTGACCGAGTCTTGGTAAAGTAACAAGCACTTACACAGAAAGCTATATATGGGAGAACACTCATGGTGTCGGGGCTGGTACTACCTTGATTTCCTTGTCTTCTTATGCTCATTACTCAGCCAGTATAAATTTCTTCCAAAATTGTTTGGCACATGTCATTTATTTGTAATCTTGAACATTCAGTGTAAGTTTCGTTTGATTCTGTGAGAATTAATTTTCTTTTTTTTACCAGAACTCAAGTTTATCTTTAAATTGCGGTAATGTAATTCCAGATATTAATGAGCAAATCATAATAAATTAGACTTTCATTTGATAATCATAAAACTGCTTTGTGTAGCTTTGAGGAGAATTATTTTGCCTGTTTTTTATTTCTGTTGTTTCTTTCTTCGAGTAACGGCTATCACAAATTCATTTATTAGTAAAAGTCGTATTGAATACTTCCCCAGTCTACATTAAACAACGCATTTGAAAAATTGTGTTCTAGTGTAAATATTTAATGAAAACATTATTTCTGTCCGCATTAGATAGCATATATGAGATATTAAAAGAATAGTTGTTACGATATGAAGGGTGACAGACACCCTTCCCTTGTAATTGTATCCCTAAGTTGTAAAATTCGCTTAGCACATTTTTATGGTGTTCCCTGTCATTCACGTGCTCCTGGTAAACAAGTGAAATGCTGCCCTCTGTTTACAGATACAATATATTTTTTTACATGAACTATGTCGTTGTAAGAATTATGAGAAAGTCTAAATTACCATCGACCACTTGTATAATTAAACCCATTGCACCTCAAGAAACTTGGAATCAGGAGATGGTTTCATTTCAGTAGCATCGACGGCCGACATCACCTTATTAATGGCGGATTCGTAGTATTGAAGTTTTCAGCCATCTCTTCCGTTGTCTTCGTGTCAGATGAAGCCAGATTGTGAGGCCATAGAAAAATGGAGGTGCGGTGTTGTAATCGAAGAGCGAGGAAGCATAAATTCGTATGGGAAAAGAAAGTTGAAATCATTCTTCGCTTGAGAACAACAAATAAGATTACACCACACAAGTATGATTATGAATCTCAAAATAATGTTGCTCGTTTGTAATCTCGACACATAGTTGCGTAGTAAGCATGAAATCCCTTGAAACTTCCTAATCACATGACTATTCAAGTTCTTGGTCAATAAGATTTTACATGTTTGAATTTTCGTATCAAATGCTTTAGCAAATTCTTCAAAAATCGGATCGTAGTCGGAACGTGCAGTGTGCACCGAGCGAGTCATATTTTATTCTCATGACAAATCATAATAATATTTTTCTCTCTTTGTTTTTCTCATTTAATGCCTGATTAAAACAGCATTTCAATCAATTATGCATATTGCATGCTTCATTTTGCTCGAACCGAACGCCACATCTTTGACAAAATGAAGCATGTGCCCTGTTTCATAAAACCTGTTATTAATAACAAATGCCAAATATCTATGACCAGTTTGCTCTCAGCCAATCAGATGCCACCATTTCAGTAGCTTATAACAGTTATTGTAACTTGTTATTGATAACAGGTTTTATGAAACAGGGCCATAAAGCAAACGTCGTAGGAGCAGCATCGTGTTCCAAATTACTATCAACATCTGAAGAGTTCAGAACCCCTGCAATAATATTTATTGACAAGAGCTTGCTCATGCGAAATAACGTCTAATAATCGATAAACGTATAGATATAATATTATACCCTCATCCACACGTCACCGCTGAATGCAGACGAGTCAATTCCCGGGCTAAAGGTTCGATAGAGGAAACCATAAATTATTGCCTGCCTGCTCATCACCGTCGTCGCTCATGTATGGTACGGCGGGAAATGAAAGGTAAAATGAGTTTCCTTAAAAAAAGCAAATTTGTTTAATAACGCAGATCTATTTTTGGATACACATGCACAATACTTATTATGTTTTACTTGCCTTTAAATGCTCGGTTGAGTTTGGATATGGTGATTAAATGCGCCGAGTAATTATAGAGGTCAGGGTCAGGGTCAGAAGGATCATTTCGTGAAAGGTGTCAAAATGATAAAACACAATATTCTATGATATAATAATTTAAAATAATATGATAGTATAGACTGTATAATAATATAAATAAATGTAATAATATTAAAGTGACGTGCATGGCAAACGAATGAATTTTGATTCCTATCATTTTTGTAAATGCTTCTCCCTTCAACTGACGCGTCAGTTTTAAAGTGTAATCTCTCCAGATGAGTTATAGACGTTATCTTTCTTTTGAGTAGGGAGCATAAGTTCAATTCTCTCTCCTCCGTCTTACGTTTTCTCCTTCCCTCTTTCCACAATTTCATATCTTCTCCGCCCATGTCTGGGCGATCGAAATTGTCTTTTTACGATTTCATTTTGGACGAACTTAAATACATGCAGTATAATATCATTGGTGTAGATGGGTAAACTTAAAATATACCATGTGCTAGATTGCAGTTTAACACCTCTTTACTCAATCGCCTTGTTTACAGTATTTATAGGAACTAAGCTGGCACTTGCAAGAGTTAAGTCGTGCCAAGATGATATTAGTCTGTTATCATCCCCCTTTATCCATGATTTGATAGGTTTATATTTTGTAAATGTACGTTCATACTTATATTTAAAAAAAATCTAGATTACAACCAATTGTGATTTTTAAACATAAACACTTTTATTGTAAATATGCTTTCATGGCCAAGAACCTACTTTTTAAATCTTCATGTTTTAGTTATTTATTCATTCAAAAACTTATTATCAGGATTACAAGATCAGTTGTAGGACTGTTTCGCATCTTCGTACTGTATAGGCCAAATACATTTTTAAGTACATTTTGAATCAGGCAGTTTCAGTCTCTCATAATGGAGACGACGTTTTTGAAGACGCATAGTGGGCTTTCACTTTGTGACTTTCTCTGTTTTATTGATGATGTTTTATTTGTTTTATAGAATTATTTGTTTGATAACATAATTTTAATAATAATGGGTCATTAGTAAGATTATGTGTTAGGCAAAATAAATGCCTGGTCACGTGTACTCTCTCAACCAGTCATTTATTTAGGATCCGCTTCATCATCTTATAACAACTTATATTAAAATGTGTTATAGCCGACTATTAAAAGCGTGTGATATCTTTGATGAAGACAAAACCGGTTAAGACGTTTTTAACGTTATTCTCTCTATTATTTATTCTTCAAGGTCGACTTAAATTCATTTCCAGCAATGATCTTAAGTTCTCATGACAGCCACCAACAAGATTTCTAGTCTGCCCTACTCATACCCCCGGCTCATACCCAAGCAATCCATTTCCTTCCTTGTTCAAACATGACTGTGATTGTTCTCTCATAGCTATTTTTAGTACTCTATTCCTCATGTTTAATGCTAAAAATAGCTACTAAAGAACATTTTGAAAACATGAACAATGAAGCAGCGAAAACATGATTCCATTACATCCCGGATCAATATTTTGAAGAGGTGCTGTTATTTAAAATCGTGGCGGACTCAACTGCCTCGGCCAGCGGGGGTGTAAATAATTAATTATTATAGAATAATAATTTCCCTGTAATTTTACACTCTAGGAACTTGAGTATCCATCCCTTACTAAATGTTTTCCCCTCCCTCATCTCTCTCTCTCTATATGAGAGAGAAAGAGGGGGACAGCCCATTACTTTTCCCCCTCTATAATATAGGAGAGGGGGTTTCCCCTATCAGCCTATGAGAATCATATAAAACACTGCAATTTAAATGTTACAAAGACATATTCCATACATTTCCTTCCATCACGGGAAAGAATATTGATATGGGATCGATACGGGGTTCTCCCTTCTTAAATGAATATGAGTTCGATTTCATATTGTTTTCTTCTTTTATACTACACATGAATACGTTAGGAGTGTTTAGAGAGTTCCTTGCCTTTAATCAACAAGGGAAACGCTCTCGGCGGTCTCGCCTGCATAACGCAATTCAATATGATAAACCAGAACGTCAATGACGTAGCGCTCATCCGCATCTCGCAACAACAAATATCGTAAATTTTATGTGGTACACTTTTGAACTGGTCAAAAAATAAAAATTTGATGCCCTGGAAGGGACATAATTTCGTTTCATTTGCAAAAAGTACCATAAATAATCAATGAAGCAAAATCTCACAATTCTGTGTAGAATTTTATTGTTCCAAATTTAGCTCTACCAGATAATGCAAACCAAATCAAAATCAGTCAAGAAATGAGGGAAAAGAAGCAATTTTTGTTATTTTTGGAAGAAATTTGCATAAATTACCATGATTAATTAATGGAGAACAATTTCAAAATTCTGTGTAGAAGTTTAGTGTACCAAAGTTAGCTCTACGATATAAAGCAAACCAAATCAAAATCGGTCGACAAAATGAAGGAGAAGAAGCCTTTTTTGTGATTTCGAATAATTTGCATAAATTAGCATAGATAATGAATTTCACGATTTTGTGTAGAAATTTTAAATCCCCCTCCTAGCCCTATCATATGAAACAATCAGAATCAAAATCGGTTGAAAAATAACGAAGAAGAAGCATTTTGAAAATCTTGATGTTGATGCCACAACAAAGTCTATGTTTGTTGACCTTAAATGACCTTTGACCTTAACTTAGTGACCTGAAATTCTACTCACATGATTGGGGAGACTTGATAACCCTATAGTCCAAGTTTCATTGACCAAGAACTTATACTTTCAATATTATATCAAAAATTCAAAAACTTAACCTTGGGTTAAGTTTTCGATGATGATGCTACAACATAGTCCAAGTCTGTTGACCTTAAATGACCTTTGACCTTAACTTATTGACCTGAAATTCTACTCACATGATTGGGGAGACTTGATAACCCTATAGTCCAAGTTTCATTGACCAAGAACTTATACTTTCAAAATTATATCAAAAATTCAAAAACTTAACCTTGGGTTAAGTTTTCGATGATGATGCTACAACATAGTCCAAGTCTGTTGACCTGAAATGACCTTTGACCTTGACTTTGTGATCTGACATTCTACTCACATGATTGGGGATACTTGATTACCCTATAGTCAAAGTTTCAATGACTAAGAACTTATACTTTAAAAATTATATCAAAAATTCAAAAACTTAACCTTAGGTGTTTGATGTTGACACCGCCGCCGCCGCCGTCGCCGTCACCGGAAAAGCGGCGCCTATGTCTCGCTTTTTGCTAGGCAGGCGAGACAAAAATGATTAAGTATAGTAGAGAATGATAAAAGATCATTAATACGCTTGTGTACTTGCATGTGGGCAAAGAAAATGTATCCTGATTATCATAACGAAATATATCCTATCTTCTTTACTCATATTTCATTCTTCATCATCTATTTCCATCTTTTCATGGATTTCTACTTCCTCATCATGTTGATTCTTTGTTCTTTTATGTCGTGTTCATGTCTTGCTCTTTAACAGTTATTTTATCATTTCAAACAATTGCCCCCCCCCCCCCCTACCCCGCACGGTTCAATCCCATATTGCCACTGGTTCACACCACTCGGGTGCCTTGTCTCATCTCTTCTTCCTTCCCATTCCTCTTCTTCCCCCTCATATTATCTTCCTCACTCACCAGACATCATAATGATTATGATCATGGAAAATTATGAAACAAAATCAACAACAAGCATAATAACTTGAAACAAAAAAATTAAGATCATTGGACTCGTGTCAAATCTTTATTGACTGAAAGTGATTTTGTTTTCTTTTCTACATGTATAAATGGAATACACTTCCATACAATATGATACATTGTACTCTGGTGACTACAAAACTGAAAATAGCAACAAAATTGCTTCATAATTAAGAAAGAATCACTTTCTCAACAAGGTGAGCAGGAAAAATATACAGATTTACAAACATTCACAGTAGGAAGCTACAACGTACATGTGTATGCATTTTTTTTTCTTCAATTCAAAATATAAGCAACAACTAAGATATGTTATTAATACATTTCACACAAACATGTACATAAATTGACATACTCAACATTTATAAAATGCAATTAAAAATGCTGATTTCTATAGTTGTTATCAAGGGCACATTGATACCTAGTAATGATTCAAGAAATTCCAAACATAACTTTATAGGCATTCTTGATTTCTATTTGCACTTCTCACAATATATATATATATATTTCCTCCTGCAACATCATAACAGTGATTACTCCATTACACACTTTTATACATATTTAAAATTTAAAATCTTAACAATATTTTTTCTATAGACTCTAAGTGAATGCATAGATTATAAACTCTGATTAACATATTTTTCAAAGATGCATTTTTCCTACTGCAACATCATAACAGTGATTACTCCATTACACACTTTTATACATATTTAAAATTTAAAATCTTATAAAATATTTCTTCAAAGACTCAAGTGAATTCATAGATTATGAAATCTGATTAATATATTTTTTTAAAGATGTATTTCATGACTTAAATTTAAAATCTATATTAAAAGTTTAAAAAATTCTGATAGAATGATATTACATGAATTAAAATCATGAAGTATACTATTGCCATCATTACAGCTGCGTAATCATATTGACATAACAAAGTTGTATCAGTATTGAAAATAGTAAATATTGAACAAATTGTGTTTTATAATATATTTCAGCATATATTTTAACATTCAATCAACCTGGCTAGTCAAAGGGTGAGTTCAAACATGACATCATTATGAAAGCTCTTATGTATTCCAAATCATTTTGGAGAAAAAAAATTCAAAACAGCATATAGACTTCAGTTCATATTGTGATTACAATCACAACTTTTGAGGACAGAAAAAATAAGTTTTAAAAGATCAGAGATAGAAAGAAAAACAAAATTTTATATTTTTGACATGTGACTCGGCACATGTTTCCTCTTACAAAGTCTCCTTTAAAAAATGGTAGAAGATATTTCAGATATAATTTTATACAATAATTTCAACAATAAAATGCACTTTTTATAAACAAATTGTAATGCAATCCTCTCTAAGGACTCTATTTTGATGAAGTAACAAAATATGAGGCAAACATGATTTGCTTAACTTTTAGTCACATGTACAAAATAAAGTACATGGAACATTTGCTTTACATAGCATGGTTGTATAGGGCACAGCAAGCAGTGAATGATGAATTGAGTTGCAGCCTAATTCTAAAAATAACGTCTAACTTGCACTTGCATCCAAAATGAATAAGAATGCTGGGTTAGTATAAAATATTACATTAAACTCTCCACATGTATCTCCTATAACCTGTTGACTAACAAATTCTCTCATTTTCACAGGCTTACTACCAGGGGAGTGTCTCACGAAACATGTCAACAGTGACAAATGACAGTTTTTGTTATAAGCTAGTGAAATCCTTGCTTCTGATTGGTTATCAGCAGATTAGCCACTGATTTCTGTCCCTTGTCATTGAAAAAAGGCTTTGTGAAACACCCCCTAGAAATAATGGATTCCCATATGAATCGGGTCAGACAACTCTGCCACTCACAGTGGACAGGACCTTTACCCGGACTTGAAGAGGCAGACATATTACATCCTGGTACTCAAGAACTCCATGCACTTATCTCTTTCACAGCTAGCCTCCAACTTGGATGATACTCCTAGCAGAGACTAACTAAAAGAACTTGAAGAGGCAGAGATATCTCATCCTGTTCTGGCTTTCCTTATAGACGAGGTACTCACTCTGGTAGAAGTGAGAGGAGGAATACTTTGGTTGCTGGACCGGCTTGCCCTGAGGTACGACCACGTCCTTACCGTCCAACTTCAAAATGGTTTCTTTCTTGGGATCTGAATAAAACACAAAACATAGGACATGATATGAGATCTACAGTCAAACCTGCTTTAGTGACCACCTGTCTACAAAGACCACATTTTTGTTTCCCTTGAAAACAGTGTCTCATTGAAACAAGTACTATTAAGGAACATGTCTTAAAAGAGCACTTTTTTGTGTTTCTCTCGGGCGATCGCTATAGACAGGTTTTTACCGAATATACAAAAGAGTAGATATATGTATTTTTTCCATTAACATGTCTGTAAGTTCTGCATTTGTCACTTGGAACTTGCCTTATAAAGAGTTGATATTACTCCCAACTATACATAAGAAATGAGCGCCTGCAAACTTGCAATTGATTGGAGGACTTGCGATTGATTTGGATCGAACGCAACTCTTTTAAAGATGGGGCCTTGATCACAACTATCAATCACATATCTGTCAGACAACGAGGTAAATTGGGATTAGCGATGATTTTTCTGGAGAGATGTTGTGATAGCTCTTAACATAACATGATGTTTACGTGGGTTCTTCCGGATAAAACTACAAAGGTTAACCCCTTACATTAATTCTCCTATTCCAACTACAGAATTGGAGTTTCAAAAGGATATATTAACGCATTGCCTTAGAAACCATGTGGTTACCGTATAAAATAAAGTCATCAAGTGGTTGCTAAAGGCAATAGGTTAATATGAACAGGATTGAGTTCTGTAGTTTTTATGAAATTGACAAAAACAAGACACGCATTCAAGCAACAAACTGGTGGTTTTGAGCAAATTAGGGTTATTTATTATCAGTTGAGCATTTTTTATTTTAATGCTCGTGTTCAGTCAATGCTCATGTCCAACTGCTCATGTCATATACGTGTAAGTGACGAGCGTCTTCATTCTCATTTATTTTGTACAGGATGGAGCTATGTATTTGATACTTGGTGAAATTGATTGTTGCATCACTTGGTCTTCATTTGGTGTTCTGTTAGCCATTAAAAAGATGGATGTCTCTCACTTTTGGGGAAATTTTCCTACTACACACAGATTTGGTCTTGCGACTTGCCAAGGTGTAATTTGTATGAGAATGGAAGTCTAAAAGGGGGTGTAACCTGACAAAATAATACAGGGGAACGCCATCTACGTCTCCTTTTGGACAGTAGACTTGATTAGCGGTAGACTCTACATGGTCAGCGTTTGTGAAACAGACCAAAGTTCTCCACATGCTTCGTTTTCGCGTATGTTGCATGCACAGGATTGCTGCGGTCGCGTCCGTAGGAGAATTATACCTGATTGGCCCTTAGTCAGGCCACGGGAAAGACATGTAGTATTGTCAGTTTACACCCCCTTTAATAGGAATTCAAGGAATTACCAAACAGAAATATTATTTTTTCATGTTCTTCCTAACATCATACCTGGTTCTTGGTTTCCTTTAGCGATGACACAATCACATCCATTAGGTGCTTCTTTCAGAGAACAATCATTGGCTTTGATGATGTGCTCTTTACCCAGGGCCGCTTCATTCAGAAACATCACAGCTCTACCGTCATTTGCTGATCCAACTGTATCAATGCAAATAACATGAGAATAAATGAACAGTGAAAATTTTATATGGCTTGCACGGTGACATGGATATACAGTAGTATAGGCTTAAGGTTGCACCATGTGAGAGAGGGGGAGGATTGGGGAGTCCTGAAAAGGACTGTCAGTAATCTTTCTCTCTTGAGTGTGTGTATAGTCCTGAAAAGGACTGTTGGTAATCCTTCTTGATCTTAACGTTCTAAAGAGAATTATAGCGCCGGTTGGAGAGGATGGTTAGTAGGAGGGGCTCTACGTTTCAAACAGGTTGACTATCCGTCGTAAAAAAAATGTTTTATACAAGTTTTGTAGAACCTTTGCATCATTGGGTAAGTGTCATGTAATTGGTCATTCATTTCTCTGCAAATAAAGAAAAACAAACTCCTGAATGTCTATGACCCAGTTATTGCCCATTAGGTCAGGAACTAGGGCAATTAACTCAGGTCACGACGTTGATTAAAGATGGGGCTGAACAGCTCAGAGTTTTTGGAGGTAAAGAATTTGTGTATTGAGATCAAAAGTTTAACTTTGAAATCTAAATGTCCAACACAAATGGGCTTTCATGATATGATACAGACATGCATTTTGTTTAATTTAAAGAAATCAGGCCTAAAGCCAAAACACTATGTAGGCTAAATGATCTTTTATTTCCTAATCAACAGATTCTCATTTGATGACTACTTACCATATCCAGCTGACTTGCTTTGTTCCGATGCGAGATATATGCCCCGACCTACTCTTCCTCCAGAATGTGGCATGATGCGTAGTCCAGTCTTCAAAATGGCGGCTACTACAGCTACATTGGTACCGTGCCATAGCAGACGACGGTTTGTGATATCCTTGTGTTCAGCAAATCTGGCGCCCTGTTAAATATGGAACACAGATTCCGATGAATTAGACAAACTAAAACATGTTCAGTTTTTTTTTATCAACTTAAAAATCCTGTCCTATTTTCTCAATACTTCTTTATAAAAGCCAGGATCCACACACGGCCAGAAGTTATATTTGTTCAAAATATATGTATAAAGAATCAAATATCCATGTTTTAAACTTATTTTTACGGTCAATTTTTCACATAAAGCCTAGCCAGTTGCAAGCAGGGCAATTTAAAAAAATAAATATGGTGCGGTCAACACACTGCAAGGTCCAGGGATATGCTGTCAGCCACAAAGTAGCCACACACTTGACAAATTTGGACCATCCTAAAATTGCATGTATCCATAATCCTCTAAGTTAAGCTATTTAATCTCCAGTAAAGCCATATAAGGGCAAGAAAAGAAAAAAAAACTTTCATGTAAGTACCACTGAAAAAGTTTAGGATCCATTTGCAACAAAACCCTATGAGTAAGAGTGAAAAGAAAAAAGAAAAGAAAGAAAGAAATTCACCTCATCTTCTCTGTCCATCTTCCAAACATGGAGTAGTTTCTTATCCATATTACCAGATCCTGTATTAGCAACGTAGGTTTTGACAATCTGTGGAAGGAAGTAAAAAAATGGTGTATCGTTAACCTCGGTGAGCCCAACCTAGGCTGAATTTAAGCGAAAGAGAAAAGATCATTGTATTGTAAGAACATCAAAACATCTATTCTCATATCTTTTACTACATAAATAAAGCAGGGGTGATAGTGAGCACTAAAATATATATATTTTTTTTTTTCCTCCTCAATTAACCACCTCCCTCTTGAGTAATGAAGAAAAAAAAAAGGCATCCAACAACATGCCCCTCCTTATGAGTAAGAAAATTGGAAAAAACAGAAAAAATAAGGGAAAAATCGGGGGGGGGGGGATAATTGGGAAACCAATTTAAATCGGGTAATTATCAGGCCTGGTAAAGAAAAAAAATATTTAACTCAGAATAATTAATTTTATTTGCTCATCACTTATCATATTGAATAGTCTGGTTAGCTATCTGCTTACCTTGAACTCCTTGGATGATGGGTCCAGAAGATCCAGTTCACACTTGAGAAGCTCATACTTGACATCCAGAGGATGAGGGACTGCATCACCAGCCTGAAGAACGAGAACGAGGGAAAAACGTCCTTACTCATTAACCCTCACTATGAACATGACGGACACAATATACAGTTCCTCATTCTACCCTCAACAATTGCTGTGGTAGACAAAGGAACATCCCTCCCTTCACTGCTATTATGTAAAAATGTGTAGAACAAGTGTCACATGCATATTCACCTGTTCTACACATTTTTAGATAATAGCAGTGAAGGGATGTTCCTTTGTCTACCAAAGAAATTGTTGAGGGTAGATTGAGGAACTGTATATTTTGCCCTCTTTCTTTGTCCGTCATGTTCATAGTGCCTAGTTTCTGTATCCAAAGGGATCACAATAAACAGGCATGCTTAGCAAACGAACGTTTCCTTCGTTTCACAGAGCACTACATATTATATTACAAACAAAATAATTTAATTGTACACAAGGTCCCTTTTGGTTGCGTTTTGAAGGAAAACCTTAAAATATCTTTAGGGAACAGTTTTTAAAATCCATCTTTTTTTGATGGAGCAAGGCTGTTATTGCTATTTTGCTAATGTTCAGCAATAATCTAACATTTTGTAAGGTTATAAAAATATTATAATAACTTCTATTTATATAGTGCTTTGCATAAGAGATTTATATCAAAGCACTTACAATATTATTGATGCAAGTAAAACTAAACAGAGAAATGACATGAGAACAAAAGTGAAATTATCAAAACGTAAAATAACAAGGTAAGGTAACAATTTAAGGACTAGATTGAATATGACAAGGTAGTGGGCAGATACCTAATGGCACAACAGAAACCAGGTTTAGGGCAAAAGGGATTATCTAATGGTAATCTAGTATTTGGCTGACTCTTGTGGTATTGTAAGCCTTTCACCTATCTGGAATCTACCTGTACATGTAGCAAGTCATGGCAGCAAGCACTGAATATCACAATATGAGTTTGTGTGCATGTCTATCAAGTCAAAAAGTCTCTGATGGGGAAAGAGAACATTGATTTGCAAGACACAATGCTGTAGTTTTTTTTAATGCCACTAGATTTTGCTTAGCTATCTAATCATTCATGCTCAATACATAATTTTGACAAATATCTCAATAAAATCATTATCATGACAGGAACAAAAAACTTACCGCTGCATCTTTCTTCTTCTTTTCCTTCTGCATACCTAGAGCAATCTCAATGTCTCCCAGAACCTGAAAATATTGGGAAAAAACATAATTAGAAGAAGAAAAAAACATCAGTAATGGAAAATCAGAGGAATTGGTTATCTATAAGAATGTTACTTGGCTCATACCCATTGGACTGATATTTGACCTATGCCCCCCCCCCCCCCATCACACGAGTGACTCTCAATGGCAAAACCCATGCTATACCATTACATAACATATAAGCGACCAATTGTTTCACCCAAAGCTTTCAGTACCTGTAAATGTACATGCATGTATTGTGAAGCTTGTATACAATGTATAATGATGTACTAGACAGGGCAAGAATGAGACTGAGATTCAAGTTACCAGTAGCATGTCTTTCTTGGCTTGAATCTTCTCAGCATCATCAATAACAGGAGGAATCTTTCTCCCAAAGGAATGAGGGATGATGGTGTAAAACTTGGAGGAGAGATCGCTCAGCTTGGGCTTCTTTGCTTTCTTCTGTATCGCATCCTCAAGTTCCTCCAATGCTTCAAAGCCCTTGGCCAGCTGAGCCTTGCTGAGTTTACCCAGAGGCATCTTCTTCACATCTGCAGATGAGACATATAATCAGATGAGAAATGCTTAATTAAATAATAATAATAATAATAGGCATATCTATAGCGCCGTCTATCTAGAAATTCTATTCTGAGGCGCATTATTACCCCGGCTTTAGCCTCGCTGCCATTACAGCGCTCCAGCATTTCAAGGAATTAATTCCTGCCAGGTACCCATTTACATCACCTGGGTTGAGAGTGGCAAATGTAGATCAATGTCTTGCCAAAGGACATTATTGCCACGGCAGGACTCGAACCGCGGACCTTGTGATCGATAGTCTGGTGACATATCCACTCAACCACGACACCGCTATATGCAATAAGATTTTGATTTTTCCTCTTTTTCGCTTTACGAGAAGAAACATACCTATAACTTATTGTTATGTAAAACATGAAAAATGGACTACATTTTAAAGTTATTGACAAGTTAGCACCAATGAAGCAAAACCTGATTTGAATATTTCTCTTTACTAAAATCCAGCCTGGTCATGGCAAACCGTAATTTAAACAAGAATCTTGCTGCTAAATTTTTTATATCCTCTATCTTTCAAGAAAAGTATGGGTACATAAGGTTTTATATCCCTCTGCTGCCACAATGACGATAAAGACAACATTTTGACCAAACCAGCTTTCTAAGAGAGCAATCCAACCCTAGGCCTTGCAATAAGTTAATCTGTATGGAAGCACAAAAATACGAGAACTAGAAAGATAAGATAAGATATTACAATTTGTTTGCACTGAAATCATGGAAATCTCTCTGCTAAAGGGCACCTGACCATATATGCATATTTGGGCAAAGAATCAAAGAGCCCCTATGTGTAGACTGTCATAGACCTTGCATCTCTCAAATGGTAGCTAAATACAAATCACTTTAAACTAGAGAATATTAATAACAGCTACTGAAAACGAATTTAGCATATACCGTACCAATTTCAAACTTGGTCATCTGTTCCTTGAACATGTCTTCATTGAAGACCAGTTTGACAAATTCCTGTGTAGCCTTATCCAACTTAGAAGGTTGTACTGCCTTAGTTGAGTCATCCACCTCAGCAAGCTGATAATCAATGAGCAAAACACAAAACTAGAAATGTATGTTCTGTCCATTTTTTTCAAATAAAAATTAAATGAAAGTAAGTAGAAGTATGTGCATATCATTTAAAACATATACAAGTAAAGTGAAAACATAAGGAAAAGTATGGCCATAATTTAATAACATGAATCCGTTCCACTGGCTGTCTGCCTTAAAAACAAAGAAGATGAAAGACTTCATGCATGGCTGATCGTCGACGAAACAGAGTTTGTAGTTTGTTGCTAAGGCAGGCAGCCAGTAAAGCAAATTTGTTTAACAAAATTATGGAATTGCAAGCATTACTTTAAACAAACAGAACTTTGTTATTCCTGGCTCATTTTTCCTGATTGAGGTGTCATATGAAAGGGCAGAAAATGAACTTTCTGGAAATGTGATTTTTTTCTTTAAAAATCAGATACCGTTCGCCAACTGACTTTTTGGTACCCTTTCTTCAAATTGTTTTTAATCACTCATGCGTGAAACATGCATCAAATGAAAGAGGAGGATCTAAGCTTTACAAATATGTGTCATTTATTAACTATAATCGTGATTAATTTATGATAAAACATCAATAATTCTTGGTTGTGTTTTGTCTGGACATACATATAAGACGTTTGCTTAAGATACAGAATTACGGTAGGCGACTGTATACCTTTTGAAAACAATATTGCATAGCTTTTGACCCCCACCTCCCAATCAGAAATACCTTGTCACTGGTCTCTTGAAGCTCCTCCTCATCAGCATCCTCCACCTCTATCAGGGTATATTTGCCCGCCTTGGGCTCAAAGTTGGCTCTGTTTTCCCACTTGTTCTTGGTCTTGTCGTTGAACTTCTTGCAAAAGTACTTTATAGCACTTTCCTCGTCAGCTTTTGTGAATTCCTGGGTGGCGTTCATACCTGTTTCTCCCTGGAATGGAAGATGGCAGTGTAAGATTTTTTTCACAAGAGTTCTCTTTAGACATTCAATTTCAATTTCAATTCATTCATGTTTCCAACAAAACATAACAAATCAATTATAAGCATTTACAACAAATCTAGAAATACATGTTGGAAACAGAGGGGTCCACTAAAGGAGGAGTGGGTTTTCATTTCTCATACTCAAATTCTGACAATCATAACTTTTATCTTGGTATAAATTAGCGAGAAATCGTGGTTAACATATATGTATTTGGCATCTGTGATACTGCTGACCAAGGGTGGTAGGGGTGATTGATAGGGCATATGGTTCATGCAAAGGATTGTTGTAAGGACTATGGTGCAATAGCTTATCCATCTTACACTGCATGATTGCCATAATTCTTATGGTTTTATTATTTCTTACACTCTTTTGGAACTTCCTAGTTTTACTAGTTTGTGATGAAAACAAAATGTACATGTTAAATGTTTTGAATCTCTGACTTAAAGGGATTGGGTAACTTTGTCTCAGATTCTGAAACAAAATCCTGGATTTAGCTCATGCTGCAATGATAATTATAAACCTTTAGGTCTTTTACACGACTTTTACAAGCCGATCACCTGTCTGATTATCAAGATATTTATGATTGGAAATCAAAATGTAAAAAAATGTTTTCCTAACGGTTTTTATAACACTACAGTCTTTTGGGGAAAATGAGTATGGTAAAACCGGTCACTCAAAGATTTATTACTTTTTTGAGGCACTTCGTTATCATTTTGAAATGCAATTTTTTTAGGGCTTCAATATTACACCATATCATAGACACTGAATAACACGTAGGGCCACACATCTCAGATTTAACATTGATAAATGATTACTTACCACTCTTCCCCATCGTGTAAACACAGCATACTCCGAGTAAGATTCCAAGAGTTGTATCAGGTAGAACTTGTTGTTGTTGTGGCCTATATTTGTTTGGTTCAGCATACAGTCATAGTCGTCCACCTGTTCATGTAAAAAAAAAAACTACTGTTAAGAAGGAACCTTCATGTAGAAAATACAAGCACATGGACCCAAAATCATATCATATTGCATAATGAAAACTTAAACCTAATTTAGTCTTGATGCCTATGTTTAATCTCTTAATTACTGAATCCATGTACAGGCATAGCTTTACAATTGTTCCATTAATTTTTTTATTTTTTTTAACATTACAAAAACATTGACACTGTTTTAGCAAGAACTCCTTGGTTTTAGTAAAAAATCACAGGAAATCCATATTCATGGACTTCTTGATCAAAAGTGAGATAATTCAGGCATCTCACTGTTCAAATATGGATATGGGTGGGCTTTGGGCACCCCACTGTTCAAATATGATGATATTTGTGCACCTCGCTGGGGGGGGGGGGGGGAGGGGCTGCATCCCCCTAGCCCCTCCCCTACTTCAAGGCTTATGAATCCATCATTCTGCTGGGCTTCATACAGGAGCCATCTAGTCCTCGTATGCAATGGGATAAACTGGAAGTCATCCGAGCTTGAACAGAAACTCTGGTTGAATGTCTTAAAGGTATAAACCAGTTTTGGAAACGCCCCCCTCCCCCCTCTCACACAAAAAGGAAATGGAAGCTCTTATTTCCAATCATGGTAAAGAATATGTTTCAACTAATATGTGGTGATACATGCCTATTAATTGATAAATTTGGTAAATTATCATATCGATCCGGTCTGGATAGTTATCGCGTAGTATACATCTTTCTGTGTATAGTGCTTGTAACTTTACCAAAACTGGGCAAAATTTCTTATCATTTTGATGATTCCAGAACATTGCAGTACACACCAATACTTATATGCTAGATGATCAACCTTTTCTGATCGATTCCAACGTTTCTTTCACAATGCAATAGCATGACCAGAACTGGTCTATACCTTAAGAACAGTGTACAGACCATTCTCTTATATATCCTGTCTACTTGATTGATCCACCGAATCACTTCCTTATCTATTAAAACAAATCATCACAACTAATGCTTATGTATCTGCATTGTCTTGTGAATGTCATCAAGGAAGAGAGCACTTGGGAAATTATCATCACTATTTTTTTTCTTCTCTACTTTATGCTTGAATTTTGTCCAGATAGTAGGAAGATGATCTTCACAGGCAGAAGCATGAATGAACACATATGTACCAGAAATTCTCTCTTTATTTTCCCCCTTTAAAATGTAGTACGTGTATGAACAACTTACCACTGTACCAGGCCAGCTGCACAGGCTATCCTTAGTATGAGTAACTTTCTTTCCTTTGTCTGCTGTCTTCAGTTTCTCAACAGCAGCCTTCAGACCTCCATCATCTGGTTCTTTCTTCACCGCTTTAGCCCCCTTCCCGCCAGCCTTAGTGCTCGCTGCTCGCTTCTTTGGAGGCATGGTCAATATGATACAGTTGTGTTACTTGAGAAGTCAGAAGAGTTATAAATTTGCCTTTACTTTAGAGGGATCCACAGTCCACTGCAAGAAAATTACAAAGACAATGCTATTAAAAGTGCTTCATGATCATTCATTTGAAAACAAATTGGACTAACATGTCAAACGAAAGTGTTCGAGTTATTCTTCTTCTTCTACTTTACGTGCCATGTCCTGAGATATTGGCGACCATGGAATGCCACAACTTTCTGTCCCATATTCTATAAAGTAATTCATTCTCCCTGAGATCGATTCCAGTTTCAGAAATCCCACTCCTTAAGCTACTCATCCACAGAATCCTCCTTCTACCCATACTCCTCCTCCCTTCTATTCTTCCAGACAATGCAAGATTTTCCAAACCATTCTTTCAAATAACATGACCCAAGAAGCTCAGCTGTCAACCTCTTAATCTTATATCATTCAGAAGCTTTTGTCTTGTTCCTGCCATGGCAAATACCTCATTATTAGAAACTCTTTCTGTCCATGAATTCTAAGCATCCTTCTCAGGAACCAAACTTCACAACTTTCCAGTTGCTTTCTTAGGTCCAAGCTTCACATCCATACATCAGAACTGGATACACATAGCAATTGAGTACGCGAAGTTTCGTCTTCATCTTCAGCTTCTTAATCTTTAAGATGTTTTCTAACTTGGAGAAAGTTGATTTTGCAAGTGCAATCCTTCTCTTGATTTCTTGCTTGCCTCTTGCATCGTCTGTAATTGTAGTCCCGAGGTAATTAACAGAGGTGGCTTGTTTAATTTGATTGTTGTTGATCTTAAGAGAGCATGGTATTCATCCCTTTTTTGAAATTACCATGCATTCTGTTTTCTTGTAATTTAGTGATAATCCTCTCGTCACTATAAATTTCTCTGACGACAACATCCAAAAGTCGCTGCAAGTCCTTCTCTGATTCTGCGATTTATACCGCATGTTTGTTTGTAATAATAATAATAATAATAATACATAACATTTATTAGGCGCTTAATACTGATGTTTCTAAGCGCACAGTGTTCTGATTAAGAGAAGACTATAACCCGTAGAATTAAATTAGAAGAAAAAGCAAAAATACAAAAGTAACATAGATAAGGTAAGAAAAACAGTGGCAATCAACTAAATAAAGACAAATATGGTGCGCACCTCCATTGACCGACGCACAACTGCAATTTACAATTTGAAAAGATAGGTTTTGAGTAGAGATTTGAATTGAGATACAGAGGGGGCGCAGTGAATAAAGGCGGGCAGTTTGTTCCAGAGAGCGGGGGCAATAACTGAAAAGGCGCGGTCACCATACCGGGTGTTAGTGCGGGGTCCAGGTGTTAACAGTAATGTGGAAGATGAACGAAGTGTTCGTGACGACGTACGGGAACGTAAGGATATGAGATCGGAAAGGTAAGAGGGGGCTAAGCCATTGATAGCTTTGTAGCACAGGAGAAGAATTTTGAAGGATATGCGGTGGTGAATTTTAAGCCAATGTAGTGAGTTCAATATTGGAGTTATGTGCTCTGATTTACGCGAGAGAGTCACAAGCCGAGCAGCGCTATTCTGTACCCTTTGAAGTGGGACTAGATGTGACTGAGGGAGGCCAGAAAGAGAAGAATTACAGTAATCGATATGGGTCGAGACAAAAGCATGGACTAATTTTGAAGTTGTGGGTCGGTCAAGTAGCCTCCTGATTCTACTGATCTTATATATACCAAAGGAAGCAGACTTACAAATATTACTAATGTGTTGTTTGAAAGTAAGATTGCTGTCAATATTTAAACCAAGGTCACGCACAGAAGCACAACAACTGAGAGAGCCATCACTCATAACAAGATCAGGAAAGGGGTCTGAGTTCCGAAATTTAGAAGTAATATGAATCATTTCAGATTTTGAATCATTAAGGCAGAGACAGTTTTGAAAAGACCAGGTTTTGATTTCATTGAGGCAACTGGTGAGTTTGTTCGCGGCTACTGTCCTGCTGTTTGGGTGAAGAGTTACATAAATCTGGGTGTCGTCTGCATACATAGTGTGTTGAATATTCTGATAAAGGTTAATAACATTTGAGAGAGGGCTGGTGTAAAGAACAAACAGGAGGGGGCCGACCACGGAACCCTGAGGAACGCCGCAGATGAGGGGAAATGATTCCGAGTTGGTGTCATTGATGATCACCTTCTGAGTTCGGTGCATGAGATAGGAGCGAATCCATTGAAGTACGGTGCCGGTGATGGAGAAGTCGTTCTCTAAGCGATGGAGTAACAGGTCGTGGTTGATAGTGTCAAATGCGGCAGTGTAATCAAGCAAGATGAGGACAGCTTCATTACCCTTATCTACAGCTAGAAGTAGGTCATTTAGGACCTTGACAGTTGCAGTCTCAGTAGAATGATGATTCCGATAGGCAGATTGGTGGATTGGAAACAAACCGAGATTGTCAATGTGGGCTTTCAGCTGTAGTGACACAATACGTTCCAAAACCTTCCCAAGGAATGGCAGTTTTGCGATGGGCCTGTAGTTCTTAAGTCCATTCGTGTCGAGACTCGGC
>NW_022145612.1:46292570-46297570 GCF_000002235.5 Strongylocentrotus purpuratus | reverse complement strand
TTATTATTTTTTGCTCAGCCCCCCGTTGGGGGGAGGGGGGGGGGGAGTGAACAATCCTTTTTTCTTCAACATCACCCCCAATTCCCCCGTTGAGCAAAAAAAAAAATACATTTTTACTTTTTTGTTCTTTTTTGCCAGGGGGGGGGGGGCATAGAAACATGGGTAAAACACAGAAAAGGGTGTCTTTAAAATTCTAACACACCCCCTTTTGCTACGCCAATGGTGGTGGTCGTCTGAAGATTCATTTGAGAGCGAGCAAAAATCTTGAGATCTTTACAACATATTTGAGGTCGCATTGCAACCGACCAACTATTATTAGTGAAAATAACCAATCTTGTTCGGGTTTTAAGGCACCATCTCATCAAGCGACAGTGAGAAATATAGGTAAAACGGGGAATTTATTTGGAAAGAAAGGGGTCACTTAATGAAAGAAACAAGAGGGAACTTATCACATTTGAAAAAGCGCACTTATCAGATGTGACCAGAGGCATTCCTCACGTTTGAAAAGGGACATATTTTATTAGATTTGAAAAAAGGAATTTATCGGAAGGGGAAAGGATACTCATTAGAAAGGATAAGGGGCAGTTGACAGTAAAAGGGGGCACTTATCAAATGTGAATAAGGCCATTTATCAGGGGTTCAAAGGGGGCATTTCTTGGAAGTATAGGAAGAGTCGTTTTCAGGAGTACAAACTAATACTTTTGGGGAACTTTTTCAATATAGAGGGCATTGTGACCCTTTGTGCCCCCCCCCCCTCACCCAGGAGCGCCGCCTCTGGTCACATAACTCTAAAGCACTTACCTGTCGCGTATAAACTATACAAAATAGTTGTAGACCTATATCATGAATATAATTTATGTTGTTCAAGTCCATTACATCCATCTTTATACTTCTCAAAATCCATTAGTCTTCGGCGCATGATATTTACTTTCTTTATAATTATGGCAGGGCGAAATGCATGCAATTTTTATAAAGGCTTCCATTAACCACTTAATTGTAGCTAACCTTCAACAGTTGACCACCTTTTACCAAAGTGAATATCTTAAACAGTACATTATTTTGAAATGGTTAAAAAGAGTCACTTGGCTATCGTGAAAGTACATTTCCTGTCCACTCAAAAGTGGAAGTTGGAAATTTAATGAAAGATATATAATAATTTCAAGGATGAACACGATTGAACGATTACTTTGACAAAGTTTGAAGCCTGAAGTTTGTTTTTAAATCAAGTTTCATCATCGTCTTGACAATTAGACATTTTAAAGAAGTAGTTATGTTGGAGATAAGTGCAATTTCTTTTAATTTTGTCGCAAACACTGTCGTTGCACAAATCAGTAGAGTGACTATAATAGCATATAGAATATCTACATTAAGGAGAAAAAAATTAAGAGTGATGAAATACACGTATAGCACTAAATGCCACCGAACCCTATAAAACGGGGATGCTTGGATGTGATAACAGTAGAGAGACCAACCGCTTCAGTTGCCGATATTTACGAAAGCACGATCAGGTAAGCTCAAAGTTGCATTTTTTTTTGTTGGATTGTCACTCATTTTTTTAATGCAGGAAATCTTGAAGTGTTTTTTAAATTTTCATCCACATTGAATTTTTAAAGAATATTTTGCCTCTCCAGAGCCAGAAGTATATAAACTCTGTGTTAGATAATATGAGTTAACGCCCTTGTGGCTCCTAACAGACGATTATTTCGTTTAGTTTAATACCACCATCACTATGCCTGTTAAATTTGTTGTTTTGGTTTGCTTGGGGAAAAAAAGATGACTTTTTTTGTCTTCGTATTCTTTTAAAAATTTCATCCCTCATCAGGTAGACGTACATTGTATTTTGCCGTTTGAAGATGGATTCCAAGTTCTATTCCATGCTTGTCCTTCTGATGTCGGTCACTCATGGGTCTCTTGCAACAAACCAATCAACTATTGATCTCCAAAGAACTTCTGGTCCTCCAGAGTCAAATTCTTTCTCAACGGTTATGGCGTACGAATCAACCAGCCGCAAATCTGAGTCTAGCACCATCATACGATTGTCAGATGCTACTAGCAACGATGATGGTCCTACCGAATTTCCATTAAATATCACTGAAATCGAAGACCGTTCCGAAGAAACGCTACCAAAGGCTACATTTGGGTGGTCTTGGCGGGCAATGGAGTGGCCTTGGTGGATAGATTTGCAGTTGGTCTCTGCGATTCTAGGGATAGTGGGGAACCTACTGGTTATACTTGTGGTGTTCCGGAAGAATTCCTCAAGTCGCTCTACTGACATTTTGGTAGGAAATCTAGCAGTTGCAGATTTCCTATTATCCATTGCAATGATTCCCCTCCCAAGAGCTCAAACAATGCCATTAAGTGCAGCTGGACGCTTGTATTGTATATTCATTTATTCACAGACTATGAAATGGATGCTCATCACGGTGTCCTCGTATCAACTCGTCATCATATGTTTTGACCGCTTCTTTGCAGTTGTCTATCCTCTGACTTTCAATCGCATGGTCACTAAACGGCGGGTGTACATCTGTACATCTCTGGTGTGGTTGACGTTCATGACCGCGGGAAGCAGGGACATATTTATCTTTAAAGTTGATGACATCACTGGACGTTGCGTTCGTCAAAGGTTTTCCCCTGAAGGCGACATGGCCTTTGCCGCTTACTTCGTCTGTCTGCGCATAGGTGTACCCACTTTCTTGATCCTTTTGACTCAACTGTTGATCGCCAAGAAACTTCATCAAGAGGCCCAACATTTCTCCAAGATCTTAACCGAAGGATCCGTCACCGCCAAGCCATCAAACCACCTTACAGCCCGCACTCGCGTTCTCAAGATGATGCTCATTGTCATAATAGTGTTTATCATTTGCTGGGCTCCATCTCAGATTGCCTTCTTCTGTGCAAACATGGGTTTCATTGCAAGGAGCTACCTCGGGAGTCCACTACAACGTTCTCTCATAACAATGGCGTTCTTCAATTCATGCTTGAATCCTTTCATCTATACAGCCAGGAATCCACAGTTTCGTACCGCACTCAAAGGCATCTTCATCTGCTCTCGAGCAAGCCATGATCCTGTCTTTGAGCACAAATTAGTAGAGACGTCCTCTAGTGCACCTGTTACCGCACCTGTTAGTTTATCTTCTGTTTAGTGCAGATGGCAGTGCCAATCCCATTACCATCACTTTTGCAATATGATAACATTTTCCTTCTTTCAGTTTTACAATCATAAGCGTTTTAATAGTCATAATAATCACCTACGGAACCATTTTTTCAGGGGAGGGGTGGCATTGTTCATTTCCTCGCTTAGCCTCAAATATTTGGTGTGAGGGGAAGAAATGGATGCCAATTGAGAAAAGTTTTGAATTTCAGGGTGTTAATGATGTGCAAATGCACAAATCATTTGGCGCCATCCTACTTACAAGAAAGTTTAATTAAAGTGAGTGACATTCATCAGCATAATACGAGACAGGCAGTTGAAGGTTTACTTTCTGTGCCAAAGTATAAAAAATGCTTTAAACATATAGCCCCCCCTCGCTTCTTCGATTATAGCATTGAATTAGTTGGACAGATCCCGGACAGATCATTGAGAATGGCAAGCTCTGTGAACACCGTTAAATACATGTTCAAACAATCTTGCATTATCGATTCCCAATAAGATAAAATGACAAGAGGAATTTTGTTTAGTGTCTGTTTTCTTAGCACTGAATGTAGGACGATATAATGCTTTTCAAACTTAAAGAATGATTTCATATAATTTATTATCAGTTATAAATACATTTGTATTTTTAATGTTATTTAAGAGTGTACATTCAATTGCTATACTAGATTACATGCATTATTGTTCACATTATCCAGTAATTTACTATCCTGTAATATTCGTTGTTGTTGTAAATATGTATATAACAATTGAACTCTCAAAGTATATGTTGCCTTTTTTCAAGGTCTAATACTTACCCAAATATGCTAATAGTTACTTTTCATCGGATTTAAAAACTAATTGCCGTCTATGCTATAATGTTAAATTAAAATATTATATACCGAAGCTACGGTGACATTAAAAAAGAAATCTATTTTTAGAATTTTTTCTTCGTTTTCCAAAAGAGCATCAAAAATAATGTCCGAGTGTCGAAAACCAATTGAATATGTTGAGTATTGGCTGTATGACCATCTGAATAAATATATGTCCTATAGGAACTCAGTGTTATACAGCGCGACCCAAAAAAACGAAAGCGAGAATTATCGATCTTTTTATCATAACTTAATCACAATTATAATTAATAAATGACACATATTTGTAAAGCTTAGATCCTCCTCTTTCATTTGATGCAACTCATATAATGAATATTTCACGCATGAGTGATTAAAAGCAATTTGAATGAAGAAAACCAAAAAGTCATTTGGCGGGCGGTATTTGAATTTCGAAGAAAAATTCACATTTCTAGAATATTCAGTTTCTGCCCTTTCATATGTCACCTCAATCAGGAAAAAATGAGCTAGGAATAACAATAACAATAACAAATAAGCAGAATTGACAAAAGACTTAACTCCGTTTCATTGACAATCATCCATGCATGAAGTCTTTCGTCTATGTCTGATCGTCAACGAAACGGAGTTAAGTCTTTTGTCAATTCCGTTTGTTGCTACGGCAGGCAGCCAGTGAAAACGAATTCGTTTAATCAAATTATGTCGTCAACAGGTGACGGAAGTGTTTCAATTGTTTTCATACTTTGGTGAGTCAACTCTGTGTGGTCACAAGCTATCACACAGGGTGTGTGTTTGCGTGTGTGCGTGTGCGTGTTTGCGTGTGTGTGTTTGTAATATATAAGTGAATAACATTTACAATTGACATATTATGTTTAGGTACTTATACGTTTACTTTGTTGCTAAGTTATATTATACTGCAAATAAGTTTGTGCATGTTTATGTAAAAGCATCAATATTGAATACGTTTATTTTATTCAATTGTATGTCATGGTTTGTATTACACATTTGGAGAAATAAAACAA
>NW_022145612.1:45937570-46287570 GCF_000002235.5 Strongylocentrotus purpuratus | reverse complement strand
TCAAGCCTTATCTATCTTTTGTATTTTCGCCGGTTTGGGCTAGAAATAGCTGATCATCGACTTTAAGCGGATTCATTTGGATGAGAAAAGATAAAAGGAACTTGTATAATCCCCTTTTAATGAGCAATAGTAAGACTAATGACTTGTTATCCTTTATTCCTCTAACTCCAACATTGAGTTCACTCAATGGAGATATTGAGGGATAGAGAACCAATACGTATAAGGGACGGTAAAAGTACCTATTTCTTTTAAATATATGTCATGTAATTTCTTAGGGCATACTGCCTCAACATTTTCTTTAATTGCAAGTTATAGCGCAGTGTTAGCCAAACTATAATTATGGTGCTTTATGATGTTCTGGCATTTTGATGCATCAATATATGCTAGGCAGTAATAGATCGGGACTCCACCCATAATTTCGAAGCCCCTATAAAACTTGAAGTTTATACCTTATGTATATAGCTTGCAAAACATTCGAAATGTCATTGTATGTGAGTGCGTGGTTGTGTGTGCGTGTGATGTGCGGAGGTAATGCCGTGTAATAGGCGTGTCATGTATTGGTGGTATCGGTTCCACTTTTTGGTCCCATGAAGGTTTTAGAAGTGTATTATTTGCAAGACGGTTCTTATCTTGATACGTGCAGACCTCTTTCGGGATAAAGAGAGTAAATAATATAAGAACTGTGACTGATAAAATTACTTTATAATAATGACAACTCCAAGTTCTTCACAAAGATATAACCTCTGCCTATTCAAACAGGCCTGAACAAAAAGTCTTCTTTGAGGGTTCACAAAATGTAATGTATGATAATGTAGGCTTATATTAATGTTTAGCATGGGTAGAACGATAGCAAGTCAAAGAAATTTAGCATCTATAACATAATTTTGCTCCAAGAACTTCATATTGTATGTACAGTCTTTTTCTGATTCCACATTTCAGGAAAAAGGGGCATTGAAATCTGACACAGTAACCCACGTTCGAAATAATGAAAAATTCGCCCCATAAGGCTCGCTTTGTCCAAAAGTCTCGACATTGACAAAACAACAATAGCTCTTTGACAATTTCTGACTTATTGCGGTTAACGACAATAGTTGTATATACAATGTAGAACTGAAAGTCCGTGGTACAGTACGTGAAACAGTATAAAAACAGAAAGCAAAATAACTGCGAGAGAAAGACAGAATATTGCAGACATGCTATAGAGCGTCAATTGGTTGAATTGAATTGGAGAATCTATTTATAACACATATTGTTTCAGTTGGCACATCAAGACACTAGAAAGTCACATATTTACACATATAACATAAAACGCGTAAAACACAAATTTTACAAAGCAAGTATTTTTTTTATTCCTAAATAATCTAGTTGATAAATATATATTTATACATGTACATAATTATTGTGTATCAAAAGAAGTACAAGCGTGTCGATGTTAAAAGGGGGTGCTGAAATTATATAAACCTTTTTAAAAATATATTTATGGCATGTTAGAATACCGGTCGCCATTTTTTCTTCTTCTGAGACGACATACCAGTACATTATAGGTGAGGTTATACATGTTTGTATAGGTGTACAGGGTTCATATTATCCAAATGCAGTAAAACGAATAAAAACTGAATATAACTGAACTTTACATAGGTTTATGAATTATTTACACAATAATTGAACTGTGAGCTTTTAGACATTCAGTTGAAACACGGCATGTACGAATGTACGCCTTGTTTGATTAAGTATATAAAGCTTTATATTAAAGGGTAACTTGGGCACGGGTCTATCAGACTTTATCACATACGAAAGAATGAAGGAGAAAGAAAATCTGGAATGTTATCCCCCCCACCCCCCCCCCCTCCCCCTGCAAAAACAAATCTACAAAGACATTTTTTTTCACGCTAAATCGTCCTAGTATTTTTTTTTATTATTTTTAATCAATACCGAATATTGTGGCGTTTTCAAATTTCGGCACAACCTAATACGCCTATTTGCATTTAATGAAACAAACTTTAATCTGGGTAACAAAACCGTCATCCCATGCATGCATTGTCTTGAAATTCTTGACTACATCCTTATTCTTTCTTCTCAACTTGCTGGGTTTCCCCCAGTCGAGCAAATAATAGATAACATCAAACGATATACATTCAATTTGATATCTCTCATCATTGTTTAACTTCCGTAATCATTTGCTAAATCATTGTAAATAGGCGGACACTGTTTGGAACCAACCTTTGTTCTTAATAACCCCTCTTAAATTTCCATCGAGATTATGAATTGACGGGGTCTTCGTGCAATATATACTCAACATACATGTAATCACAGATAAGGCAATTAAAGTCCAAACCTGAGAGTTGTTGTTTAAAGTGAACATAAATCGTTCCTCGTTTAAATTATACCGCAAATTTGGGGAGGAAAACTCAGCATAAAAGGGAAGAAATTAGCTTATACACGTACATTTATTAACCATTTACTACACTTTTTAATAATTGTATAAAAATAGCCATTAAAAAACACACGTTCGTTCTCTTTCATTCAAAGCAAGGAACGTCTGGGTATTAAAGAAAATATATATTTTTCGTATATTCGGGAAAGCAAAATAAAACAACAATATACACAAGTATTCAATAATAAAAGAGGAACAATCTGAGTTGCAAAAGAGTCGTAGAGTACAAAAGAGTCGGAATAGGTCTACAAAGAATGAGAAAACAATTAAAGATTAGTGAATAATACGAACGTGCTCAGTATATACAGATTAATACTAAAATAGACATATCTTAAGTACTCCATATCTGATTCATAAGATCTACATAGTCCTATATTACCTATATATGCATACTGTATGTGATATATCATCTTTATACAATTTCAGCAACATTCCCAAAAATATTATAATTCATCATCCTTTTTTTAAAAACAACTTTGATCATGAAGGAATAAGATAAAAACTGATCTGTTTTTCTTAGAACAAGTCTGAGCTATTTTGTCCCATACGTTACTTATATATCTAACATGTAACAATATTTAATATGAAGTGAAACGACTAATTTGATGTCAATTTATGGTCAGAACTCGGTAACGTATGGGACTCCAAATGTCATAATACTTTAAACTTGCCTTTCTCTGAACAATATAACACTTATTTTATGTACATGTGTAGTGTATACACCTGGCAAGCATATAAATTGAAGACTAGAAGCAAACTGCACCCTCCACAAATTCTACTGTTATTTTTAAATCATCTTTGCATATTCGACGTCATCTCACGTAATTTTTCATGTCCTCTGAGAGAGAAGTTGTGAAAAATTTCAATTTTCTTTTCTTCTTCCAAATCACATCTACAGTACATACGATCAGGAATCCGTTCTGCTGACATGAGTCACATGACATCAGTTGACCAATCATGAGTTTAAGGGTTGTCAGCCGTAATCTTGGAGAAAGAATTGTACATTACACATGTAATATCATTATTAGAAAAAATGTATTAATTGTGTACTACAATAGAAGCTCCGTGGATGACCTCAACACTTTCTCAGATTGATGAAGATCAATTTTTTTCTCACTTCGCACTTCTGGTACAAATTAATCATCATTGGAAATCGACATACACATGGACATTATAATTAATTTGTCATTTTAAGATATGAACAGTGAAATACATGTACATGCGTTTTTTTTCATGAAAAGACTTAATGAAATACACATACTAATTAATCATTAAGATAGTGAATGATTATTGACAATTAAATGACATTGAATTGCCATTCAATGAATGTGTATATAGCCCTACTGGATTAACAGAAATCCAAATGTTCTTTTCCCATGTTTGAGTAATAACAATTCTGAGTAAAAGCGGCCACGTCATTCTACGACAGGTCATAATCAACCTGTAAATTCCACCTGTTGCAGTAATTTAGTTTACACAGATTAAAGACAAAGTTGAGTCCTGGTAAAAATTTCTAAAATTTTTGTGAACATATTTATTTTCTTAACATGTCAGTTTGGAAGAAAGAATATCATAGTAGGCAAGTGCCCTCTTATCAGAAATATGATGAAAAATAGCTGACGAGTTTAGACCCAAGTCATTTGGGTGTAGTCCCGAATGTTCATTTATGTGAGAGGTTTTCAACGAGCAGTGTAGATTTCTTTTCATCATGATCATTCAAAAACCTACCTGTATACTTTAACTATTATTAACTACATAAGCAACTTTTACCCAATTGATTCAATACAGTTTCTTGTACGATGTTAAACGCAAAACCAGTGCTCAACTTTATCTTTAATGGCAAACACAATTGTAAAGTTTGATCATATATCATATCAATAACTTTTACTAAAATATTTAAAAGCAAACCCATGCACAAAGTATGATCATATCATATCAATAACTTCCATTTAAATAATAAATGCAGGATACCTTTATAAGCACTTACCTAGAGGCGTAAGTAGCGAGCAGACATTTTGCTAATTATTTTACACATTTGCATTAATTTGACTAAAAATGTCATACTTTCTAAGAAAGCTGAATTACACATGTTATCAAAATCTGTTGCTCACTTGCTCTAGTTGACATTTGAACACAATTATTTTTTTAATCACTATAAGCAATGATTACATGTATATCTTTAATGCATTTACTGTACATGTACACTTAGCTTTAGTCACTTGTAATGGGCAGATGAATATAGATAATGAATAATCATGAAAAAATAATGGGTTCTAGTATGGCATGCAACATTGATTATCATAACAGGCTTTTTAAGGACTAATATTCATAGAAACACCCTGCAGTGCACATGCATCTATTTCAGAAGTTCTGCTGATATACAATATCTCATGCATACATGAATGAAATTCCTCAATGGAAAATTTCTTTCCTATTTGTTTTCTACTTGATCAATTCCACATGTGCAATAAACTTGATAAAGACCATACTTTGCATACCCTTTCCCACTACCTTTAAGAATCATGCATCATCGATTCACTGCACAATTGTAAATTCTAAATAAATAAGATTAAAGGTCCTTTCATGAATTTGAGAATCAATGATACAATACAAAACATACTGAATGTCTTTTGAGATTTCTTTGTATTTTGGCTACATATACCATACTCTTCTTTATATACATGTATGTGCAAAAAATGTTTTAGGCTGCCTATCAAATTTACAATTCTGTTGATTGCAATAAGTCAGCTCATCATTAAAGGCACATAAATGTTTGTTGCTTAAGGTAAAGCATGAGGAATCATGCACATAAACTACAAAGATTGTAGTCATTTGTTCACATTTTCCTTCTTGATTTTGATTAAAGTAATAATCCTTGTTATAATCCCTTATTCTTCATTTAAAAGTTTTCTGGCTATGTATGTAAAGTAACTAGAGCTTACTTGCAATTTATAACTACAAAGCAGTGCTTGACTAAACTACAAAATAATAAATGGGTGATTAAATTATTTTTACGGTTACCTGCTGGCTGCCAGAGACAACATAGGAGTCCAATCCATTTTTAACGCTATAAGACACATAATTAAAAACATAAATATACATACATTTGATGCACTAAACAACTGAATATAAAAATCGATCACACATTTCAATTGCAGCCATTTCTTCTTCCACTTTTAGTAGTTGATGTTTAAGTATATTACACAAGGAAATTAAGAATTGGAGCTGCCTCTTCTCAACAAAAACCAATCCTGACACAGTGAAGTTGAAGACTCTTTTGAATTTTTTTTTTTACTAAAGAAAACTTGGACAAGTAGGCCTTCAGAGAGGACTACTAGCTGGTTGCCCCATTTCAATGTCACAGCAAGTCTACAGACAATACATCCATAGATATGATATCTAATATCAATGGTACAATTTACTTTTGTAGAATACATTTTGGTTTAAGTGTGAGAGGAGGAACACTTAACGGATGATCCTCATCATTAGAGTCCTGAAGTCAAGTGATTTAGGAAAAGATCGATCAAAGTGTATCAAATGAATCCAATATGAAATTTAAAAGGCAGATGGAATTTTTAAAAGCGGAACTTCATTATATTTTTAATATTTGTTCACGTACATGTATTTTGTAATGTTCTGGCTGGATCATCCGATGCACATTCTTGGAAGAACACTAGACATAGCACATTACACCCTCTTCCCCGCCACACCCGACTACCCCATTCAGATGACCATAGTCGCTGGTATCATAGGCACACATCCATGGAAGATACTAAACCAGTGTTATATACACCTAGCACATATGATTTGCTACAACCTACATTCCGCATGCTCTTGTAGCCCAAAGATCAATTACCGACTTTCAGACCGAGACATCGTGCTCTCGATTGTTGGACTTCCGGGTCGACTTCCCGGTGCTCTTGGAGCTGCGGGTGGTACTCGAGAACTCGTCATCGGCAGCCCCGTGGCTCTCTGCCTCACGAACCGATCGTGGCCTTACCTGGGCATACACGTCATCTTCGACTCTCGGGATGGTGCTGCTGCCATCTGTGTTGTCTCCTCTGCCTGCAGTTCCATTGCCTGCGGATCCATTGATGCGGGGTCGGTTGTTCTCTCGGACGGCAGGGTAGGTGTTGAAGATAGTGGAATTGACTGTGCCGTGCTTCTTTGGCTTGGGGTGAACTCCATTACCGGCTAAAGAAATATAAAAATGCAATGCTCATTACTCATTGAACTACATTTATGTGTGCCCTAAGAGGTATCTAAAAGATGTATACAGAAAGGATTCAAGTTACACCCTTCTGTCTTTCAGCACATGATATGTTTAAACCTACCTTTTTCACATGATTTTCTTAAGACAAAAACAAAAATGTGTAAAAGTTCACTGCAAAATTGTTTTAGCACTCGTAACAGTTTTTATACACAGCTCTTTTTGAGTATTCTTGAGCTGCTTTTTTCCTCTACTCTATTCTCTGGTCTGTAAAACCATATTCTTTCACCTCACAAGACCTATCAAGTCCTCAGCGGTCCAGGTCCCGCACTAAGATTCTTTGTTATTTCAACCATGGACCAAACACTTGCCCTAACCCTAATCCTAATCTAAAAACCAATAAATCTACCTCCACTGTATTTATGAAATAAGGCCTACATATGCAGGAGCAATTCGTCATCGATATTATGAACCAACAAATCGGTACAGCAATGACAAATTCATTGGTTCATAATAACACCAACAAAATTTTCAGTGTACCATCAGTTCCAAAAGTGTCTTATCTAGGCCTACTAAGTACATCTCTCAAACAGAAGACAGGACAACTTACTTTTGCCATTCTTGTAGTAGTCCGAGAAGTGCATGTCCATGTAGAGCTTGCCTTGCTTACTGGCCAGTATGAAGGCGAGAATGGCCAAGATGAAAGCATCAAAGACAGCGATGATTGCAAGAAAGAAGACCCATCGCAGCTCACAGCCTTTGGTGTCGGTGTAACTGATGGTGTCCTGACAGAGCGCTTTGTAGGCAGAGTGTTGGCTCCAACCGCTGGGGTATATCAGAATTCCAAGCAAAAGGCAGATACCTAGAAAGATAAAACGGTAAAAGGTAAACATTTTACTACAAATGTTTTTTCATTTGTTAATTAATAATGTGTTCTTCATGGAGGGTAGCCTCTTTAGTAGATTTTAAAAAAACGCTTTGCAAGCTAGAGATTTAATTACAATGTAGAACAAGAAACAAATGGTAAAATATTACAATGGATAAAACAGAACAAGAGCAAAAATATAAACTAGCAATGGAAACAAGTATTAGACTTTTGGTTGTGATGCACAATTTGTTCATTCTCTTACAGCACATTCAGAGTGAACATCTAAGTTAAATGTATTTACCATGATTTTACAGTGAAGAACTGCCCCCCCCCCCCCCAATCAAAATTCAATATAATAATCTTTACTTGTGAATATTCAATATTGCTTATTCAGTGAAGTACCATTTGTGTGAAGCATTGTAATCTATCATGCTATCCTCTAAAACAACTAGGATCATAAAGCAGCTGGTTTCAATTCAACGTGAATTTATTGGACTGTTTAAAACATGTACAGTATATCAGCCAGCCCGATAGAAACCTGACCTTGAACCTGAATTTCGGCATAACAAAAAAAACGTAAAGAGAAAAAACAAGTTTAAAGATAGGATAGAAATTGGACAAGAAAAACAAATCATTCAACAATCAAAATGAAATCTTTAAAAATGCAGTTCTAACTTCAGAAGAGGCCTGACTTTGCTCTTTACAGATTTTCCATCAAGAAATATACAGATTTTCTTGTAAAGTGTGTGATTTTTCCGGAGCGATTTGGAGCTCAGACATAATATTGTAATACCAATACTCTTGAAGCTCCTCTTTACTTTCTTACAATTTCATTGATAAGCTCCTACTGTAATGGACAACAGGTGGTACCGCTTTATTATTTGTCTTAATGATAAAGATAATACTGACATTTAATTCAGATTGGCAGATCATAAACGTACAGAAACAGTTAGATACTGTAGGCCTTACCAATTCAACACAGAAAGGAATAAAGGATAAAGTGTCATAATCAGTACAGTTAAGCTGATATATTTCCATATATTACATGAAGAAAAACAACTTAAATAGGCCTACACATGTTAACCATATTGTTGCCTCTATTTCTATGAAACCTACATACATACATGTAAATTATACATGATCACTCAGACGATCAGATCACTTTAACAAAAAAATGGTGCAAACAATTTATGATTAATGTATTCGCATTACCCACTCACTCACTAATTCATTTACTGATTATTGCTTGCTATTATACTAAGCCCATTAGTTCAGTGTGAGTACCGTCAATTTGAAAAATATTTGCGAGAACATTAAGGAACAGATGGTCGCATGCAGGCAACGTTCTCTCTCTCTCTCGAGACTCCCTTTAGTATGATGCTCTTTTCACAATACAAACTCCCACATCATGAAATTCAATGGCCTGATTATTTTCCCTGCATCTCGTATCCATGGTTACCAACCCCATAAGCCATGATTGAACAAGGATAAGATGTTATCGGGTTTGCAATAAATGTCAATTCTAATGAGATTCCTGAAATGATCCAGATGAAGGTACAGCATTTAGATATAATGTACCAAAATTCGGACAGTGACAACAATACGTAGAAATTCAAAAGAAAACACAAATTCATAAGAAATCTGCTTCATAAATATGCCTATGATTTTTTGAAGCAGCATATATTACCATTTACAAGCATAATTTATGTTGCCAAGATAAATATTTTAAGTGAGAATGATCATAACATCATTCATTGTCAATACATCAATACATTTATAAGCAAATCACTTTGGATATATATTTGTGTGTAACTTCAAAAGAAAAATATAAACTTAGGATTGACAAAAAACAAGTCTTTTTCAATGAATGAGTAATCAGAATCATTTGAATTGTAGAAACCATTAAATCCCCTCAAACTGCTCAAAGGTAATAAGTCCCCAATTAATTCCAGGACCAAACTAGAAAATTTCCCAGTTGAAGGTCTATTTATAATTAGAGATTACAATGTACATGTCGGAGATATACATGTGCATGTAGACCAGGCAATCAGGTATGTTAAACTCTTGAATGTAATCCTGTGATTTAGAAGATACATGCATACACTGTAGACATTTAAAAAAACCATTTGAAAATAGGGTCATGCATTGATCAATGTCTAATATTAACAAAATATATACTTGGTGTTGGTGGTCACTTCCTTGTTGGTAATTTTTTTGTGAATGTTGCAAGTGTAAATGGCCTGTTTATTTACTACCCTTTTACTAGCTGAGATTTGGGAGTAAGGAGCTTTCGTTTGTTAATAATAATAATACATATTTTGTAGTGCCTCTTTTGCATTTACAAACTGTATATTTTGTTCATTATTTTTGTTTAACAAAACTTTCTACTATACCATACAGGAAAAATAATAATTTTACCAAGACATTAAAAGAAAGAGATGCGATGAAATTGGCAACAATAGTCAAATTTGACTAATAGCCATTATAATACCAAACGAACAACAACAAAAATATACAACCCTACATGTACATTTATGTTTAAGGTATTACATATTGCACTGTACATGTTTATGTCAGAGAAAAATTATAATTTATCTTCTTTCGCAAGAAATGAAATGTTTCTTCTAAACATAACAAACAATACATCTGCACATGTTCAGCTAAATTCAACATCCATCATAAATTAGGTTTATCTTTTCAATAATGGAGTAACATTTATGGCCACTTCCAACAGCTAGCATCATCCATTTGAAATTTGCTCTATCTTGAATAGTTAGAATAAGACTGCAGATTTAGTTCCTGAGACTATGGTGAACGATTTTACATTACATTTTTAAAAGTGCCCTTATATTTGATGAATTTATAAAAAGCTCACATATTAAAAGATTTATATATTTCTCATTATCGAATGATAATACATACGGTAACTACAGTACTTAGCCGTGTAGGCCTACACTGTAGGCATATGATATAGGCCAATACATCGTTCATATAATAAAGATAAATCTATTATACATCATCATTTGATTTAAATGAAAGCCAATATGTACCCCCCAAAAAACTGGGGGGACTATTGCAAAAATAATGTTACTATACTATACCTGAAAGTAACTGGAAAGCTCCGCAAATGGCGAATACAGTTCCCGTTTTTAGGGGGCTTTTGCAGAGAAAAAGGAGCATGGACACAATGGATAAGGCCACCAAAATAACAGCAATTCCCACGAAGACAGTCGCTGCCACCATAGCGGGGACGACTTCCCCATCGGCCCCTCTTACACCGGCGAAGCCAAACACCCCTCCTTCGCATGAGGGCTGAGCCCCCGTCGTACCGTAGCTCGTGCAGTATCGGTACAGTCCAAAGTTCCCTATTCCATTGGCATTGGGTCCATCACCGAGCCAGTATGGCTGCACAAAAACCACCAGGACTATGATGAAGAAACATAGAGTAAAAATGGCCCAGGCGATCGCGATGGCGCGGGCATTTCTGATGTAATTTGTGTGGTAGTAGTAAGCATAAGTCTCTTCCTTCGTTTGTTCGTTTGCCATCTTGAGTAGATGTCGTGTGCCCTAGATTGTTACAGCAATGAAAAACTAGATGGCGACAAAATATTGGTACCACTTGCAGTGTACCGCATAACCTGTTGTTCTGAATCTGGATACGAAACGAATGGTGTGTTTACTTTGCTGGCGTGCGAATTTGACGAAGAGCTGTGAGAAGAGCGCCACACTGAACGCCCTGTGAACGTGCATTCCTTTGATCTTTTGTTATGCTAATTAATCTGTCGCATATAGCAGTTCATATTATATATATATATATCTCGTAGTCGGTAGAAGGTCGTAAAATCCCCAAACAAGAAGATTACCAGGGAAGGCTCTCATCAAAATATCTGTATTCAATCTATCACAATCATCTTTTTATATACTGCGCATTTTCCGCCTGGTATTCTCTTCTCTCTCTCTCTCTCTCTCTCTCTCTCTCTCTCTCTCTCTCTCTCTCTCTCCTGTTTCTCTTCTATTATCTCTCTTATATGCAACATGTTTGTCTGTCTGTTTAGTGTGATCCCATGCACATATCCAAAGAAGGGAAAATAGTATTAAGCATGCATGCGTATTAAATACACAGCTCTATATAACTGCATCATCATAACTTCGTCATCATTCATCATTGTTAGGCCTTTTTTTTTTTTAAATGTTGCATTTCCCTTAAGGTGCCAAAATATTTTTTTTTAAATGGTAAAAAAGAGAAAACTTTTTTAAAAAGCCGACCGTAGATTTCAAGATTTTGGGGTCGGTCGCAAAGGGCAATACAACATCTTTTTGTTTTAAAGGCCTTATCATCATCGTCACCATCGGCATCAGCAGCATTTATTCCCTTTCTTTGGTATCGGTAGTATTACTATTTTTTTATTACAATATATACAATTATTATTATTATTTACCTAGCTGGCATCTATTGGGGGTAACATGAAGGTGATTGCTAAAGGGACCGATTACAAATACAATCATTGACGTTGTTTTTTCAGTTTTTAGCAAACATCGAGATAATTAATGAATAAAATAAATATTATTGAACATGTCAATGAAAGATATCATTCAACTTTTAACACAAACTAAGCGCCTCTTGATATTGATTTTGGTAACCCTGTTTAAACGTTTACCCAGAGAGTCAAACACAAAGCATGACTACTTAGCATTGTGGCACAGCAAATTAAGTTTTTACTTAATTGCTAATCATATCAAAACGATCGATGATGAACTCGATTAGCTGCAATTATCTTCTCCCATCCATACTGTACTGTTGCAGTATGCAGTCGAGAGGGCAGCATACTAAATGCCAAAGCGTCGCCTGCTAGCTAGTCTGAATGCCTACACATATTTTCTTTAGCTTTATATATAAATTTTCGTTGTGGCGATGTATAATTGATCACATCCTTAGAAAAAAAAGACACCCAGATTTTCTCTCACTTTCTCTCCCAATCTCTCCATTGCCCCCCCCCCCCCTCATATCTCTCTCTCTATATCTTTCTCACACTAATTTTTCAGGCAAAAATGAAAATTAATGAAATTTTAAAAAATAACAAATTTACCTTTAAAAATCGTAAACAATGTTTATTTTTCTTGCACAGAATTCACTTGAACAAACAAACTCTTTGATAGATTTTTACTAATGTCTTTGGATCATAAACAACCAATACAGTCAGTAATACTTTTACCCATTTCTACATTGTCATTTTGATTTGGAAGGTACATACTGAGATTCCTTGAAGGAAATCTCTTGAACACCAGCCACATGACTTGTGAACAAAACAAAAAAACATAATTCCAATCACACGCCAAAACGAAAACGCTCAATTTGAACCCATAGCTTATTGGTCTGAACCAAAAGCAAAGTGCTGTTTATGTGATAACTTGATAAACTGGGGCATAGAGTTAAATGACTGTACAATGAGTTTCTAATTCTCTATTTCTGAAATAACTGAAAGAGAATAAAGACAAGAACAGGGACATAAATGGAGACAATTAACTAAACAAAACCATAAACAAACAATGAAAAACCTATAACTTTTCCATATAATCATACAGGAGGGGAAATCCATGTATTTAAATAACCTGGAAAACACCCCTGAATAAATATTTTTGAGTCGCAATCATGACAAGTTGCTTAATAAGACAAACCTTACAAAGTACAAGATATCCTTTCATAAATACAAACACATTGATGCAAAGAATGCCATTGACAAGTAAGTTTTAGAATAAATAGAAAACGGTACATGAACCATGTAATCTCTACTGTGAAACTGTACTATAAATACATAAACTCAAATAAATCAGGGTATTCATAAAGGAATCCATCTACGCTATTAAAGAAAGCTGTCACTCTCGTAAGGTAAGTGACTTTCTCGACATGTGAATGCAATCTGATTTCTCCTTTATTATATACAATCTTTCCCTTATGATACAAGAAAGTCTCAAATTTATCTTAATATATATTTCTTTGAAAAAAAAAGATCATCATAATAGATGTCACAAACCTTCCTTTTGGTCAATTAGGTATGTTTGTTTGTGTGACGGAGGTGCCTAATATTTTTTCTAGCACTCCAATTTTCTGCTTCCTGACCAAATTTTACTAATCTTTATTATTTCTTATTATAAAGTCTGAAATTATTCACCCCTTCATTCTTTTCCTTCAAAATCAATTAAAATCTGTAAATGATAACTTTAGTTTGAATAACATGTCATTGATAACTGTTCTTCTCTATCTCCCTCTTTTTCTCTCCCTTCAGCCCCCCCCCCCCCCCCCCCTCTCTCTCTCTTTCACTTTCTCTCTGTGTCCATTTGTCTGATAAATAATGGCATAACCTTTTTTTTTTTTTTTTACTTTTCTAATTTTGGGGGCACTAAAATTTCTAAATGATTAAAATCAAAATCTGAAACCATTTCTATAAATTCCTTTTGAATCACTTAATATGTAAACATACATATATTCTAGCTTTTCCTCAAGATTTTTCAGTTCTATTGCAATTGTTCTTCCCCCTTCTTTTTGTCTTTTCTTTTGGTTTTTGCATAGCATATAATAATAAATGCTCAGAAAATAGAGAAGCAATAAATGTAAAATAACTTGGTTCTTTCGATATCAAAAGGCACTACTACTACAAGGTTACAGTTAAAATATGACATGTCAGATTATCCCTCGGATAATCAGCTACTCTCTGGACTCAGTAACATTTTTAAGGGTAACTTCCGATTATTTGAACAAAACAAAACATGATCAAATTAGAAAAATATGATGCAAATCTTTCTTTTCCTTGTCTTTGTGAATCAATTGTTATTTTCAAGGTTTATATAAACATTCTGTAAACTGTTTTAGGTAAAAATTAAAATTACTGATCCCAAGAATTCACATCTACCTTCACTCTTTTCTCAGTTTGCTTGTAGACGTCGTGGTGCTGATAGATATTGAACAATTGCCACAAATACCAAGAACTCTAACTGGTTATCTTAAGGAGTAAGCTTCTCGTTAAGTACGTGTAGCTACAACAGACAGAGATTAGGAATAACCTTTTATTTCAACAGGCAGACAAAAATCTCTCATCTATGATGTTTTGAGTATGCTCAACCTGTAAATCTGGTTTAATGAACACTGCAGCCTCAAAGCTAAATGAATAATTTTCAATGTACCGTATAAGAAGATAATGTGGTCATATGCTGGACTGGTTTAAAGAAAGGGATGATACCTCCCCCCCCCCCCCCCCCCCCCCCCCACACACACACACACACGCACACACAAACACACACAAACGAAAAACGATAAGAGGGAAACAGATTAAGGTAATGATTTGGGATCTCAGATCATAAAGGGAATCATTTAAGTAACCAACTTATATAGTATCGTAAACACTTGTACCTTCATTCAGAAACCTACAGTATTCACAATTTTGTCCATTAAGATCTAATTGAGGAAAAGATACATTACTTTCACAGTTTTTTTGGTCAAAAATGACGCCTAGCTGGAATGCTCCCCAGGGAGTGGAGAAAGTGCATACATTGTGTGCGGGTATGCCTGAATCCGACGACAGGGGTAATAATATGATCGCAGGGCCCTCAGGGAGAACAGTATGAATGCTGATGAGGCTACCCTGGGTAAACAAGACCTATTATTATTATTATTATTATTATTACCACTTTCGTGAGTATGGGCACCTACATTTTGTTTGTTTTTAACATTCTGAATGTATAAAAAAATTCTTAAATTCTCTGTATCACTTAAATAATGCAAACATGGCTCTCCCTCCATGCTTTTGTGATGGACAATGATCACAAAGAGCAGGGTTGGACACCTGCAAGCTAGTCAAAGATGCTCTTTGGGTGAGGGGACACTGGAATACCCCCATACCAGAATCCAAGGCCATACAAAGCTCTTCCACATGAAGAACACAAGGTTCTTGGAGCTGAGGGTTGGGTATCTGCATGCATCCTTGTTATAGACAACCTGCGTTCTTTGCTTGAATTTGTGCAAGCATCCTCAGGAAAACATCTTCCTGACCGCGAATCAGATCCCATGGAATACAGCGCTCTCCAGCTTGCAGAATAGGAGGAAGAGGAAGAGGAGGGTTGGGCATCTGGGTTCTGGTCAAAGACATCTCCTGCCCTTGGACTGAGATTGTGTTAGGATTCTTTGGAAGACAACCTGCGTTCTTTGCTTGAATTTGTGCAAGCATCCTCAGGAAAACATCTTCCTGACCGCGAATCAGATCCCACGGAATACAGCGCTCTCCAGCTTGCAGAACAGGAGGATCAGGAAGACGAGGGTTGGGCATCTGGGTGCTGGTCAAAGACATCTCCTGCCCTTGGACTGAGATTGTATTAGGATTCTTTGGAAGACATCTCCCTGGATCATAACCAGCTTCCCAAGCAGAGCACTCATCTTCTACACACAGAACAGGAGGATCAGGAAGATGAGGGTTGGGCAGTTGCGTGCTGGACATCCCCTGCCCTTGGACTGAGATTGTGTTCGGATTCTTTGGAAGACATCTCCCTGGATCATAACCTACTTCCCAAGCAGAGCAATCATCTTCTACACAAAGAACAGGAGGATCAGGAAGATGAGGGTTGGGAAGTTGCGGGCTGGACATCCCCTGCTCTCGAACTGAAGATATGTTATGATATGTTTTGGGACTTCTTAACTGAGTGGGTTGTCCTCTTGACTGCAAACTTGGGCCCCAGGCCTTACAGAGTTCTTCAACAATGCAATTGTGCTCCGTGAGAAGTTCCACCTTCATGTCTCTGCAAAAGAATAACATAAGGTGAAAATTAACCTCAGCTCTTATTAGTTATTGATTTCCCCATTAAACGTGACTTTGAGTGGGTATTTATCATTTATGTATACATGTACATGTTTATCATGTTTATCTTTTAATGAATGCTAGATCTTCCTTGCATTTTCTTGTACTTGAACAAGGTCTATCTATTTATTTCAGAAGCATATTTCCACTGCTAACATGAAAAGTACTTAAATTTAGTACTTTCTTCTTGTTTTCAGGCTGAAGGTAATCCTGCAGAGGTTTAAAACATTGACCTTACAATCTATTTTATTCTAAACCGCTTAGAGGCAATTTGCAATTTGCGGTATACAAATATCTTATTATTATTATTATTATTATTACCTGAACATCTTGTGCAAAAAGTGATATGAATTAATGTACCAATATTAAATCCTGCAACAGTTTGAAAGTTTCAGTATACCTGAACATCTTGTGCAGAAAATGTGGTATGAGGGTACAGGTCATGACTGCCATGTTCTTAATTATTGCCACATCACTGGCATCTACTCCTCCAGGAATCTGACAGGACACATGGACCACCGCTGATGGGGTCACGCTGTACTTCTCACACAGCTCTGTGAATGATGGAGGGTCGGGTATACAATGGGATGTGCAGCTAATGAGCTGATTCGCCACCTGTAAAATATGAGAGGGGGGATTGTGAGCTCTTCATCTCTTGTGTAGACATTTTAACATTGATCAAATGTGCATAAATTGACATTAATTTGCATTTGCCACTCTCCATCCAGGCATACATGGGTATATATATTTGTCTATTTATTTCTAGCAACCAAAGGGTTGGATTGATATAATACATACATGTTCAACATGATTATAAACATTATTCAATTGATTACAATGAAATTGGTAAATTATGAATATAAATACATGTAGATCATTAATACAAAGAACATTACAAATCATTCAGGTATATAATATGTTACAAGTAAAGTACCCGGCAAATGCTGGGGTAATGATAATTGCAGGGCCCTCTGTAAAAAAACATCATTAATGCCGACGAGGCTTCCTTTGGTTAACTAAATGAACATTATATTATTACAAATGTATGTGTGAAAGCTTCAAAGCACTCATTTTATCACATAAAAGAAAAAGGGTGGAAACTGGTCAAGAAATAAAGAAGAAGAGCCATTTTTTGCGATGCTTTGGAATATAAAATAACAGGATTTCTCAAAGTTTTAGCATCATTCCAAACAAAGGAGTGGTTATTATGCAATATCTGGGCCATGTCTTATAAAGAGTTGATATCAATCACAACTACATACATACGAGATAGGTGAAATTGCGATTGATTGGCCGGACTTACAATTGATTTGGATGAGTTGTAGCTCTCTATAAGACGGGGCCCTTTGAACGTTATTATCACTCACCTTGATATCGAAAACATTATCAAGGCGGAGTGGCATCTTCTCACACAATATAGCACAGATCCTTTGGACATCAAATACCACCTGTAAAATGACAAGGATAATTAACAGTAATATACAGTCTATATAACTAATTATAGTCATATTCATGCCTTAATTCTCTCCTTTTGATTTATATCTTATTCAAGCAGACCTGCCAACCTGTGGAGTTCAAAAACTGTATTCTTTAGTCCCAAAAGTTGTATTTTACTGACAAAAGTTGTATTCTTGAAAATAAACATGGATTGTTACGCGGATCAATGGCTCTTACAATTTCTACCTACAGGAAGATTTTTTTTATTGATCATTGGTTGAATATGCATGATTTCGTCATGACTGGTGTGTTCGATGAACCAATGAACAACCCCAAATTGCGGATGTGAGATGCTTGTAGGATACTTTACAGGACAGAATGGACATTTTGCCATTGAAAATGGCTGACGCACACACAAAATATTGATTACAAAAAAATCAAAAAAATCAACAACAACAAAATTTTAAAAAAAAAACATTTTTTTTGTTGTTTTTTTGTTGAAAATCATATTTTATTAAGGAAAATCGTACTGTCGTATTTGCTTCTAAAAATCGTACTAAATATGACTAAATTGTACTGGTTGGCAGGTCTGTTCAAGTGATACAGAACTTGAAGCGAGTTGATTCAGGTTAAAAGTTAAATTTGAGAAACCTGTTGGTGACAGTTGACACATGTTGGTGAAATTTTGACACATAGTCTCTTAGTAAAAATTTAAGAATGTTTGAAGAGGAAACCGCTGATTTATCCAGTGCCCAACAGCTACTTTACTATAACATGTGAAAGTTTGTTTTCTAGTCATTTGACTTGTGAGGGGGAGGGGGAATGATGAGGTTGCCCAACAATACACCACAATGGCATTACCAATTGGCTAATAATAAATTCCTATAATTATTCATATTAATCTCAACTTCTCAACAATCTCAATACTTTCATATCTTTTTCAGCTCTTACTTTACCAATTTGTTTCTCAGCTTCTTCCTTCATTCAGAAACTTGCGTTAAAGTCAGAGAGCCATCTATTTTTTTCTTCCCCTTTTGACAAAACTTATTCCACAGCAGCTCTAACTACCCTATCACTTTGTGGTACTTTTCCTGTTTCTACTGGATCACTGCCAAGTCGACACATAACAGGATATCATTAGTTTCCGCAACTTTGGCATGCTTGCTGCACTTCATACATGACATGATGTAAGCTACAGTAGGTGTAAACATGACAGTACAAAGTTGGTCCCATACAGCCACTTTCAGATTGTAACAATTGTGAACACACTGAACCTTCAACAGTTTGAAAAGATCTACCTTCACCCAAGATAGACAAAGAATTTTAAAAGTATTTTTTTTCTTCCTTTTTTGATGAGTATTATACAAATAATACATGTTTGCAAGTGCATTAGTGAATATGCACTGCCCGCAGGTTGAGTCACAGTAGGATAATGAACGAGACTGGTTGAGTTTATAGTCTGTCTCTTTGTGACTTTTAAATGCAGTGCATATCACTAATGCACGAGCTAAAAACATATTTGTTTTACAAAATGGGTCTACAATATGAGTATAAAGTCAAGAAATTAGTGGTTGTTTTCGCCTAAATGCACTCCTGTGCATATGGTAAAAATTAATGCAAGCATGCATGATCCACTTCAAATACGCTTCTCATTGGCTACATACTTGAACTTATTTGATAGAGTATTATTCTGAAGAAAGTGAATTCAATTGCATGAGTTCTTGCTGCCTAGTGAAAAGATTACCTTGATTTGGTGTTAGTTTTAAACATTCATAGAAAGGATAGTGTTTGATAGCCTGGTTTTATGACCGATCAGACTTATCCACATTCATATGGGTGCATGCATCTCATTGGTTGATTGAGACAACATTTTGTAATCATTCTCAAATTCATTTGACACAGAAAAATGTAAACAATGTAAGAATTTGCTGACCTTGAGAACAGTTGTACTTGTGAGAAGAAGCAATAACTGGTGAAAGATGTCTCCAGTCTTGCTCGATGCTCTACACTCTTCTACGGGTTCTTGGGATGTGGTGGAGGACTCTCCAAAACTGTTGGCAACTCCTAGTTCCTGACTACCTGACGCAGATGTCTCTGTTGATGGGTGTGATGCCATTGGTACGTACTTCTGAATCTTAGTTGCTATCACCTTACCGTCCCACTGCCTCATCACGAACCACTTACTGTCACAATCTATGCCAACCACGGATGAGGCAGACCCAAAGAGAGGATGACACGCCTGGATCCATTCTTCAGCTGTCTGGACAACATGCACAACCACAGGACCTGCTGCCGTTGGAAATGTGGGCTCCATTCTGGGCTTTTTGCTTGGGTTTTCATCATCCATCTCTTCACCATCTTTCATTCCTTCACTCTGGTTAACTAGTGTACTGGATCTTTTCTTGCGCATTTTCCTTTTACCTTTGGAGGATGACTGCCCATGAGCAGATCTGAGGGAAATTGTTCCGCTGTTATTCAGAAATATGTCTTGGTAGTGGGCAAGTGTATGTTTTACCTTCTTCTTTGTATGCCCAAACACTTGCCTCTCTTTTGCTGTAAGGTTTTCCCTGATGAAATCCACAAGCCGATTTAGTTGACGACTTTCTGTCAAATATTCCTCTACTTTCTTCAGACCAGTTGTCCAGGGATTCAATCTCATTTGGGTCGTCTTGTGCAGGACAACTAGGTCACTTGGCGGGATGACATGAAAAGTATCCTTCTGAAACAGGAGAATTGAGAGCAGTTCCTCTGGAGTTCTTCCCAGGGTCCTTCTTGTAGGTCTGTCAAGTTTGTGAGAAGCTACAATGGAAGTGTGAATGTCCTGTAAGACCATAGGTCCATGACTTTCTAGGAGCTTTTCCACAAACCTCAAGCCTCTGTCTAGATCTCTTGATGATTCACTTTTACAAGCTTCATGAAAACTCTCCCTTTGTTTGTTACTGGTAATAGAGTCAAGATTATTGTTCTTGTCACTGATGTCCAATGGCTTGGAGGAGATGATATCTCCAGTAAAGGAACTATGTACTCTTCTCTGCGCAGTCTCCTCAGCAGACTGTCCAACTCTGATTTCCTTTGTAGATAATGTGGATGCACTCTCAGAGGTTCCATATCTCTTAGTTGCGCATGACTTTGCAGGGTCGCTAAGAGCCATTCGACGACTCTTTGTCAGGGATACTCTGCCATCACCATGGATGAGGAAGCGATCTGGATACGCTGCTAGCAACTTCCTGAGTGAATGCATTCCTGAAATGCAACCTGTACTCAAAGACTCATGTCTGACGACTTGATTTAGAAGTGTCTTTACAAAACTAGTCTTGGATGTTCTCAGATACTTCTCTAGATACTCGACAACTTTAGTGACTTGGTTACTGCCTTCATGATGGGTATTCCTCAACATTACAATGCCTGGAGGTGATGCAAACTTGAAGATCTTGGGCTCTCTGGCAATGGTATACGCCAGCTCCTTCTTGTTTCGCCCTGTCACTTTCTCTTCATTTGCTGTCATTATCTTTTCGTGTTTGAGCATGTTCAGTAGTATGCCTACTGGTTGAGGGCCGTTCTTCTGCAAGAAAACTTTTATCTTCTTTATGCCTCTTTCATAGTTCGACGTAAACAATGACTGTGACATAACTTGATTACCCTGAACATGGAAAGGTAACTTGTCATCCAGGAGTATGGTAGAAATGTCACAGCTACATTCACCATCATGAGTAGGGATTTTAGAAATGGCTGCAGTGATCTCTCCAATACTAACCCACTCATCACGTTCCTTCAAGTATCTGTTAATCCATTCAATCCTGACATAATGTCTGCAGGGCTTGAAACTACCAGCTTTCAAGTGAACTCTACCTGACTGTGATAACGGTTGGAACATTTGAGGCTCTTTAGAAATGGTCTCTGCAAAATCCTTCTTATTGTCTCCGAGAGCCCTTAGTTCTCTCTCAGACAGATGCTCTGCTTCTTTCAGCATATGCAGCAAATCATCTACCTTCTGTGGACCATTCCTCACTAGAACATCTGTCACTTTCTGGAGACCAGACTGATGATATGACTTTTCATAGACAGTATTCCCTTGCATATGGAAATGCTTGCGGATATTAGGAAGCATAAGCAAGGATCTTATGGCACATTGACAAGAATACTTACTTGTCAGGAGCTCAGATCTTACCTTGTCCATATCATCAATGGAAGTCCATCCAGCATGCTCCTTAAGATACTGCTCGATCCATCCTATTATGCCTGAATGACAACAGGAGGGATCTAGCACCGCATGGACCCCACGTAGCACTATCAAACCAGTTGACTGCTCCCTGACAAAAATGGCAGACTCATTGCAGATTGTGGTCTTCAGTTCTTTTCTGTTTCTTCCAAGGGCCACTTCTTCACCCTCTGTAACTTTTTGCCTCAGATTCCTAAGTAATGTATTCATCGTTAGAGGGCCTTTCTCCTCAAGGAGATGTTTCATCTTCCGGAGACCGCTTTCATAGGTTGTCATCAAGCACACCACATTTTCTCTAACAAGAAATTCCTTCAGGAAGGTTGTGCTTCTCATCACTTCAGTGACCTTACATCTACATGGAAAGCTGTCTGTCCTTGGAACGCTTGACCTTGCAGTGCATATTGTACTTAAGTCTGCCCAGCCCCCGCGTTTATTCAGGTATTGCTTAATCCATTGCCTTGCTTCCCAGTGACTACATGGTATGCCATCCAGGCATGGTCGGAGGTTGGTAGACAGAATAGAAGATGCCACAAGCCTGCAGCTGGTCATTGTGTCTGGGGATGTCCTTTACCCAGACAATTCTGTAAGATGAAAAAATAATATAATAATATAATATAAATCATTAACTGATTAATGTCAACCTGTTACAAGCCTTTAAAGTCGTTTTAAGCTCCCACAATAACCAATAGATTGCAAAAGAAATCTTGTAATTGAATTAGCAAGAGAAAAGGACATATATTTTTTTCATAAAATACATGGATTTTAAGTAAAGCTTACTGGACCCTATGTTAAGATATTTCTCTACCACGTCTTTATTTTTCAAATGAAGGGGTTTCATGAATTCTGTTCCCTTGTGTAAAATCTCTAATTATTTAATCTTCAAATAGGTTTTGTGTTATAAGGCAATAAGAGTCTGTTGATTGTTTTTAAAGGGGTATTGAAGTATTGTTAAACTTCAAGTCTCACAATCATACAAACAACCTGCACAGGCCCCAATCATTGCAAACTCCATGGCATAAAATAAGAATAGCATTTAAGCCCGTTGGGGGGGGGGGGAGGGAGATACTCAGATTTGGTTTGGACGGGGGTGTGCCGCTTAAGCCTCAAAATCTCTACCCATTATTAGGGTCCATTTTGGGGCATTTTTCTCACAAAAAAGACCCATTTTCCACAATTTTCAGGTGTTTTTCAAATTACCAATTTTGAAAAAAACAGATTTATTTTGAAATTTATGGTATTTTTGTTAAAAGTGGGACCCATGCTTGGGATTTTTTTGTGAAAAAGTCACCCATTAGAGTGGCACACCCCTGTATGTCCCAATATGTGAGTACCCCCCCCCCCCCCCCAGATTTAAGCGGAGGGCCAAAGTAAAATATCACGCATAGTTTTTGAGTTGCCTTCCACTACCGCATCAGTTAAGCAGACCTTGTTTATTTGAAAGATTTTATCATAATACACAATTTTTCAGAGGTGTTTTTTAATAAATTTGTAGCGAACATCCCTAAATCGGAGGGGGCATCCAAAAAAGCGTATTATGTAAATAATATTTAAGGGAACCTTGAACCACCATGAGTTTGGGATTAATTAATATCGCAAATTTATCAAAAACCATTATTTTCCATATAGCAAAATCAGAGAGATGCATTTTTTCATAATTTTTCAGGAATTTGTCTATGTACATGGACAATATCCTGTGTAAAGGAGAGGTTCATATCTCTTTTCAACAAAAAGTTATAGCAACCCAAAGTTATTGATTTGATTTCCACAAAAACAAAATTTTTGCCCACATGTGTATTATTAGTGTATTGAGGACCTGCTTGGTGCGTTTACATTGAGTTTGGGAGATCAAGCACCTTTTTTGTCGTTGTCTAATTTGTGAGGAAATATTTAGCAGCCAATCATGAAGCCGATGAATAAGCAGGGGGGGGGGTGCACTTTTTATTTTTTTTTGGGGGGGGGGAGAAAAAAATCTTTTTGGTCAGAGGGAGGGGTGGGGGACCCGTTTTACTTTTTTGTTTAAAAAAGGTACAATTAATGTTACCATCTAATTTTTAAAAGTTTTTTTGCAAGGGGGGGGGGGGAGGGCGGCGACGGCTGGGCCCGTTACCCCCCCCCCCCCCTTCCCGCACCTCGGTCAGACTACATACGTATCAATAAAGCAACCTTTGCCTTAATTGGTCAGGCTACAAATAGTACAAGTACAACTACAAGCAGCGATATGGGAAGATTACACAATGAAAATATTTCAAAGAGAATAAACTTGAATAAACAAACATTTTGAACAAACATTAGTTAAATGTCCAGTCATTTCTCTCATTCTCAACAGAAAGTGTTCATACAATCTCTTTGGATATTGTATTCATTTTAAGGTCTTATTTGTTTGAACTTTCTAAAAAAAGTAGAAACATGGCTAACACTAAGTAACAGTACTCGGTATTAGTAGTCGACCCCTACCTTCTAATTTTACTACAACAAATTATAGCATGATAAGTAGCATGATTATTTGAAAGCCGCCTTCTGCGTTCATCTAGCAAACGCCCCCCCCCCCCCCCTAAAGAAAGGCTCAAAACGTGATATATGCAGCTTGGCCTAATTGGCCTTGGAGCCTTCGCCCCTCTCTATCTCTAGCATTCACCACTGACCTGGTGACATCCGACAGTGCATCCATATGCACCCGGTACCAACACTAAACAGGGACCCAGCGCAGCGCTCAGCGCAAGTGAGCAGCTACTAGGGCTCGCACCAAACATGTGGAGGTGCAAATCGACGTTCGTATAGACTGTACCGTATACTAAACGTTACTTTGTGTGAATTAACTTGATATGAATGAATCTATAATAGTCTATACCTTACCGTTATCATGTTAATGACGTGGTCAAAAGAACGCCTTAATTCATTTGATAATTGCTGCAGTCTTTCTGGATACACTTTCTGGAATCTGGATAGATCTACACTTGCACAAATCACAATAGAGTCTAGGCCTACGTCACAAAAGATAAATATGCGGAACTTCAATTTCGGCGGAACATTCCAAATTTCCATGATGATTCGGCAGGCGGAGGGCTAATAACAATAAAGGGCAAGTACCGGTACAAATACAATGAGGGGCACTTACCCTGGGCGGCACTTGAAGGCTGGACGCACAAAAAACAAAAAACAAAAAAAAAACAGGAAGGGGTGCAAAATACGCAGAAGAAAGAAGAAAAAAATAAGCAGAAAAAATATGATTGGCGCCCCCAATGGGGTCTACTCGCTTTGGTAAAAATTTCAGCAGTGTTAGGAGGGCTCTTCACCACTGATCTCTACGGAAAAATCCGTAGAGATCAGTGCTCTTCACCAGTTTACGGTTGTGTGCGCCATTTTAAACAAAGCAAATGACCTAGAGGTCATGTATTTAAGCGTAAATTAAGATTGCGCCCATGCAAATTATGATGATATCACTGCCTACGCGCTGCGTTGTGCGCGCACATCATCATTTGCATGGGCGCAATCTTAATTTACGCATAAATACCACTGACCTCGGGTCATTGGCTTTGTTTCAGGGTTAATGACCCGAGGTCAACTGTCTGCGCATGCGCACTGATACAACCGTAAACTGGTGTACTAGCGATAGTGGGGCGGTATCAGGTAGTGGCGGATCCAGGTGGCCCCCACCCCCACCCCCCTGGCAAAAAAAAGAAGGAAAAAAGGGGAAAGATTTTTTTTTTTTTTTTTTTTTTTTTTTTTTTTTTTAGCTAAAGAAAGCAAAAGAACAAAAAAAGGTGCCCAAACCACTGAACGAAATATCTGACGACGTAATTTTTCAATTTTCTGGGCCAAAGAAAAATTATCTGACCATGATTGAATACCTTAGAATTACCCCTGAACTACCGGGAATCTGCCCCTTGGACCCCAGTGACCTACCAGTGCCACAAATAAGGTATCAAAATATGCTCATATGACAATAATTAAATGCCTAAAACCCCTGACTTTCGGTGGTTCTGCCCCCTGCAGTGACGGATCCAGGGGCGGGGGGGGGGGGGGGGCGGGGATCCGGGTCCCGGCCTTTCGAAAAAAAAATCATGTGAAAACACGTGATTTTTACCTGGCGCTCAAAGGGGGGGGGGTGCAAATTTTAAAATTTTCGAGGACCAAAAGAAAGGTGGGGCCCCCTCCCCTTAGAAATCCTGGATCCACGCCTGGCCTCCTGCATGGATAATGGACCCCACCTAGGCAGGCACCTAGCCACGGGGGGGGGGGGGAAGACGTGCCTCCCCCCAGAAAAAAATCCAAGATCGGTTAAACTTTTTTAGACCCCTTTTTTTTTATCTCGATCGATTACATGTATGTGCCCCCCCCCCCCCCCCCAAACATCAAAGTCTGGCTACGTGCCTGCACCTTGGGTGGCTGGATGTTAATCTGACGGTAATTTAAGTTTGAAACTCCTGAGCTTTTGGGGTCTCGGCCCCCTGGACCTCACGCCAATTAGTGTCCTGCCAGTGTCACAAATGAGGTATCAGAATATGTTCATCTGAACGTAATTAAAGGGAAAGTCCACCCCCAAAATAAGTTTGTTTCGATAGAGGCAGAATAATAAGAAAATCAGGTGAGTGAAAGTTTAAGCAAATTCTGAACGAAAATAAGAAAGTTATGAATTATTGAAGTTGTGATCAATCAAATACAAATTGGCAACTCCGTGACTTATTAAACGAGCTCTCCTCCATTTGCTTTGTGCATAATATTCCATAAAATCATGTTTTCTTCGTTATTGATGACGGAATATATATTTGTTCCTTGCAGGGGGAGTATAGAAACATATTTGCAATTATTATATTTAGGGTGCATGTATGGTTGAAATTTTTCTTGAGGGAAAATGAAAATTTTAGATTTTTTTAGTACTGAGCAAATGGAAGTTGAGCTCGCATGATACGTCATAGAGTTGCCAATTTGTGTTTGATTGATCACAACTTAAAAAATCCTAACTTCCTTATTTTTAATCGGAATTTGCTCAAACTTTCACTGACTTGTTTCTCTCATTTTTCTACTCCTATTAAAACAAACTTATTTTGGGGTGGACTTTCCCTTTAAATGCCTAGAACCCCTAAGTTTCCGGGGCTCCGTCCCCCTGAGCTTCGAGCCAACACCAAATTTTGTCATGCCGGTGTCACAAAAACGGTATTTAAAATATGCTCATCTGACCTTAATGTCAAATTTAGAGACCCCCCCCCCCCCCAAAAAAAGTGTCCTCTTACCCCCCCCCCCCCCCCCCCCCGCTTAATCAGCGGCTGAGTCGTTGTGAAATTTTCGGCCCGATTTATAAATGTTAACCCCCCCCCCCCCCCTTGAAAAAAAATCCTGCGTACGCGCCTGAGTAGTATAGTAGTAGTAATCGTAGTACATGCAGTAGGAGATTTCCGAGTAAGCATCTGAATATCTTATTTGTTCGTCAGTAATTAGGCCTAGTTATCGGATTTTGAAAAATGCTGAATTTAGCTCATTTTATGCATGTTAATTATTACCAAAGGGGGTAATGGGTCAGTGATGATAGTGTCTGACAGGCGCGGATCCAGGGGGGGGGGCGAGCGGGCCTTGCCCCCCCCCCCCCCCGCAAAAAAAAGAGGGAAGAAAGGAAAAGAAGGGAAAGGGAAAGAGGAGAGAAAGGGAAAGAAAGGAGAGGAAGAAGAAAAGAAAAGGGGGAAGAAGGAGATCGGGGGTGGGGCTGAAAGGGCCTTGCCTCCCAGGCTGTTGCCCCCCCCCCCCTCCCCAATCAAAAAAATAAGAGAGAATGAAGGGAAAGGAAAAAAGGAGATACTGGCGTACTGATAGGGGGAAGGGGGCTAGGGGAAAATCAAATTCAAATGTGGTTTATTTCTAATTCCATAACGTTGGATAACAATAATGCTGAAATGACATAATCTCCGAGATTTTTCCTCACCTTTTAATAAATTATATTTGTTTATGTGTTTGTTAGAAAAATTATGTTTGTTAAAAATTCCTAAATTTACCGTGATCCAGGCAAGAAATATGATTCTTGAGATTCCTATATGTCAGGGCCCGAGGAACGGCGGGGATCGGGAGCCTCGACCCCCCCCCCCCCCCCCCCACCTTTAAAAAAAAAAGAGTATATTAAAGAGAACGAAAAAAAAGAATAGAGCAAGAAAGAAAAAAAATAGTGTCCTGCCAGTGTCACAAAATAATAAGTTATACAAAAAAAATGCTCATCTGGCCGTAATTAACCTATTGCTTACTGGAACCTGGTGGTCCCTGTGTTAAGTCTATGGGAATTAGATAATTCAGTAGTCAACGGGTTAAGCGCCTCAAACCCCTGAGCTTCCGGGGGCTCTACCACCTCGACCCCACCAGGGGCCCTAAGGCGGGCCCCTGAATGCTTACCTGGCAGTAATTTATTGCCTTAAACCCCTGAGCTTATGGGGTCGGACAAGGTATCAAAATGTGTTTTTCTGTCCGAGGGCGTGTAGCCGAGGGGGGGGGGGGGGGGGGGGGGGGTGGGGCCGGTCCCCAAAAAATCGCCGGCCAAAACAAAAAGGAGAGGAGAGAAAAGGAAGAGGACGTAGGAAGAAAAAAGAGCAGACAAGGAATATCTTTGAAATTCAGACAAGGATTAAGAGTTAAGAACGATACAACGCATCGTCTTCTTTCTCTAATAATTAAATGAAACGTCAAGCTTCCGCGCTTCGCGCAGGAGGGGAAGGAAAACAAAATTCAGACTAGGATTATTTTCTAGAACAGTACAACGAATCGTCTTCTTTCTGTAATGATTTAATGAAACTTAAAAGCTTCCGCGCTTCGCGCGGGACGGGGGGGGGGGACCTGAATTCAGACGAGGATTAAGAGTCGAGACTGCTGTACAACTAATCGCCTTCTTTCTTTCATAATCTTATGAAACGTCAAAGCTCAAAGGTAGGGGAAAAACTGAATTCAGACGAGGATTCAGAGTCGAGAATGGTAATACGAATCGTCTTCTTTCTCTAATGATTTAATGAAACGTCAAAGCTTCCGCGCTTCGCGCGGGAGGGGAGGGAAAACAAAATTCAGACGAGGATTATTTTCTAGAACGGGACAACGAATCGTCTTCTTTCTCTAATGATTTAAAGAAACTGAAATGGGGGGGGGGGGGAGGGGGAACCTGAATTCAGACGAGGATTAAGAGTCGAGAACTGTAGAACTAATAGCTTTTTTCGCTAATGATTTAATGAAACGTAAAAGCATCCGCGCTTCGCGCGTGAGGGGGGGGGGCGAAACTGAATTCAGACGATCGAGGATTAAGAGTCGACAACAACGAATCGTCTTGTTTCTCAAATGATTTAATGAAACGTTAAAGCTTCCGCGCCTCGCGCGGGGAGGGGGGGGGGGGAACTAAATTTAGACGAGGATTATTATCGAGAACGGTACAACGAATCGTCTTCTTTCTCTAATGAATTTAATGAAACTTAAAAGCTTCCACGCTTTGCGCGGGAGGCCGAGGGGATGGGGGGAACCTGAATTCACACGAGGATTAAGAGTCGAGAACGGTACAACGAATCGTCTTCTGTCTCTAATAATTTAATGAAAATCGCCCCTTCCTGCACCCCCCCCCCCCCTAAGAAATCCTGGATCCGCGCCTGGTGTCTGACAGTGAAGACGAAAAAGTAAATGGGTTTCATTGCATAATTTGGATGTTAGGACAGAACATGATTTCACAGATAATACGTGACATACTCACAATTCCTCAAAAGTTCAACAGAATTAGATTTTAGCTGCAAATGGGACAATATAGTACCTTTAAAACCCAACAATTTTCCCCAGTTAACCCCTATTTTTTTTTTTTGGTTTTTAAAGTTTTATGGATAGGGTGTGATTAGATTTGGGAAATTGATTATGGTTAAAAGACTCATTTTTGTCTCGGCATGATGCATGATGGTAAGACAGCAAAACACATTTTGCTCTGGGATGGTCTAGAGTTACTCCGTATAGGCTGTATTTAAGAAAGAAATAAAGAAAGAGATAGATAACATAAAAGAAGAAAAGAAGAAGAGAAATAATGGGAGAAGAACCTGAAAAAGACATTAAAAATGATTACCGATGATCCACCGCCAGAAAGAAAACGAAATCGTAGAGGGTCATATGCTATATGGTAATTCGCCGCAGAGGGCTTTTTAGAAAATGCAGTAAATACTAAAAAGAACTTAGATTCTGCAGTAGTATCTCCACAAAGGCAGGCGAAAACACCGTCAATAAACTGGTAAGCACGTATAACAAGGTAGGGGTTGCTCTTATTTGTTTATTCTCTGTAATTAATTATGGATAGATATATCTAAATATTTTGAAATATTTTATTTCACAGTGATCTATAGATCTAGATCTAGGACCCGACTGTTCTAGTATGTTCTATGCTGTCCCATGTACTGAAATTAATGTATGGAGGGAGCGGAGTGAATTGACTCTCGCTATGTATGAAGGGGTGACCAAAGTTCGCGGACATTTTAGAACATATTACAACATGTGATGTTCGATCTATGATTTCTCATATTCTACACAAATTTATTCATTTCAATTATTACCAAAGTTTTTTACTACAGATTGGTTCAACAAGAAAATTTATCGTCGAAGGATTTCGAAGATATCGCGATCTAAAAATTCGATGTCCGATCGTGCGTGCGCGCTGCATCTAAAAAAGTCATAAAAGTAACGAGACCTAACCTCACACACGGGGGTTTTCAGTTGATTTATCAAAAAATGCGATCCATCAAAAATAAGGTAATAACATGATTTGCAAGGCAAGATTACATACAATCAGTTGGTGCCACTTTTTACTTATAATTTTGAGGATTTCTGCTCTCAAAATAAAGATTTCCAGACCCTTATCGGTAAGTTGATAATTTTTCGGAACGGACGCAAATAACTGCAAAATTTGCCGATCTTTTGTCAATATTTTCACAATTTCGCACCCAATTCCAAAGAAAATTTCGTTTCTGGGTAATTTTGTGATCCTCTTTCCATTAGTGATATCAGATTTTCGAAATCTTACCGAATTTTTGAGAAAGCGAACTTTGGTCACGCGCGAACTTTGGTTAGGGTGTCTGATCGCGCACTCAGTTTTGTGTGCTAAAATTCTCCCATAGAGATTGCACACATCCCTATGCCGTCCATGTGCATTGCGCGCTCATGCAAAATTGGTCAATGATTTTATGAACAAATTGAAATTCAAACCTTTGGGGCTCGTGATCCCGAAGGTGAAACTCAATAATTGAGGTGTCATATGAAACGGCAGGTTTTTCTCCATGTTCCCCATAGGGGGGCACCCCCAAAATTCTAAAAATATCTTGCTCAAAACAGCGATCTAAACATTGTTTCCATGGTAACTCGGAGATTTACCAATTTCATGAAGTGCTCCCCCGAGGGATAAGTTGGGCCAGCTGTAAAGAATATATCCGTCCATGCACTTATTTTTTCTCTAGTCCCAAGAGATCACTAGCCCCAACAGTTTGAAAATACCCTTACTCCACGTTTTGCATATCATGCTGTGCATTAGCTGTGCAGCTTTCGAGCAAAAATTATAACTCTGCGTGAACCACTTTTTTGTCCATTCTGACCAAAATGCTATGAATATTGCGCAGTTTTTGAGGGGCTGTATCTTTTGATAGAAACATTGGTGAGTCTTGAAATTTGAAAGGTATTATTCTGATTACATTTTTATTCCAATATCCAACAAAAATGGTGAAAAACGATCCCAAATTGAAAATTGAAAAATCGTTCAGACACCCTACTTTGGTCACACCACCATACAGATGTACCTGAGCTGAGTCTTTGCATACTGTTAAAATGTACACAATTTTGCAACTAATATTGGCGCTTGTTCAGACATCTATCCAAAATTTGACCTGTAACTCCGGCGTGGAGAAACCCTACTAAAACTTACCAAAAATGAAGTAAATATTCATCAAATGTCCAATTAGGCAAATTCATGCAAAAAAATATATTAAAAAAATTGACTTGAAAACACATCAGACAATTAGTCTGAACCGAGTCAGGAGCAGATTTGAAGAAATTATATTTTTAAATGTTGTAAACTGTAAAGCCAAAGATTTAAGAAGAAAACTGACCAAGTATCTGTACTAAAAATCGTACATGTAAAATTGGTCGTACACATTCGACAGCTGAAAATGACGCGCACGGTTGCGTTACGTGCGTTCTCGAATCCAAAATCATACCTCACACACACACTCTCGCCATACCGCGAATGGTCCGTCGTGGGGAGCTAGGCGGCTGAGAGTTTGCAGCGATACCAACGCAGCTTCGGAGCTCCGCAGCGCGCCATTTTAGCGGGACTCGGAAAGGTTCGTGGTGGGAAGGCAGCGGCCTAGCTTTTTGCCCAAACAACGCTAGATCGGCTGCTGGCAAAATGAAAATAACTACGATCGAGAACATTGTCGGTTTCTTAACTTTTCAGTGAGATAATTCTGAATTCTAATTGAGACTATATAATAAATTAAATCGACAAAGAAACCTCTGTAGAACTCTTATAACTGTACAAAAGCTTGTTTATTTCTTCATTTGACATTTTGTTTTCGACCATTTTTTCGTGCGCGAGTCAATGCAAACTATGTATTACCAAACTTTCAACACGCAAGGAACGGGGAACACTCGCGGACCTTGTATCAAATTCGTTGCAAAAAAAAAAATTCAAGGGTGATTTTGAAGCAGTGAAGAATATTGGCGCTGCAATGCGCAGAAATATACTTGAAAGAAACTTAAAAAATCATACCTGAATTTTCAGAAAATCGTATTTGTATTAGTGTACCTAGATGTTACTTGTTTATAACTCAGATTTTATGAAGATTTGTCGGGAAAAAATGTCAATTTTTTCTGTTTGGTGGTCATTTCTAGGCTAATATTTTAAAAGTTACTTCAGTAATGGTTCCGATGTTTCTTTTATCATACTCGCATGTTATTTCTACATAGATTAAACATAGGATGGTTAAGGGTAAGACCGGATAACATTATAAAAAAGATATATCCTTCCAACCTCCCATATCCAATTTTTGGGCTGATTATTGCCGACCCACCGCAGCAAGGCCATTCAGATTTTTGTACGCGACCGAAGCGCCCTCTAGTGCCCCATGAATGTGCCTAGTCCAATTAAAGGTAAAGACCAGTATTGGAAACGCCCCAATTTCAAAAAATGAAATTGAAGCTCTCATTACCAATCATGTGAAAGAATATGTTTTGACTAATACATGATGATAAAAAATTTGCCGGGAAACCACCTACTAATTCATATATTTGGTAAATTTGTTTCTCTCATGGTCTGTGAGAGATATAGGGTAGTCCCATATACATCTTTCTGTATATAGTGCTTGTAACTTTACGAAGAATGGGCCAAATTTCTTATCATTCTGATGATTCCAGAACCTTGCAGATGCTAGATGCTAGATGATCAACCTTTTCTGATCGATTCCACAACGTTTCTTTCACAATGCAATCGCATGACCATAACTGGTCTTTACCTTTAAAGATCGTGATTTAAAAGTCATTAGATTTCTAGACCTAGGCCTATGTTTCTTATCTGTTTCGTGTCAATTTTCTTGTTTTTGGGGGGAGTATTTTTCCGAAAAACTTTGATATTAGAAAACACCTTTTCACAGGTTTCACGGCAAACCGCTACACAATACAAATGCATATACTGATAGTGGGTTGCGGGCACACATAGGAGCATCACTATCAAGGCTGTGTAGTAAAGCTGTGCTTTTGATTCTCAACATTTCAAACACCACTGTACAAAACTCAACTGATTTCACTCAAAATCGGTACTTTAGTGACAATTGATGACACCTAAATAGCAGTAAAATACATTTTTTTAAAACTTACTGATGTTAAAAAGAATAATTTTGAAAATTCAAATTGTAAGTCTAGTGACTTAGTGTCGAACTTTGCTTAACAGCTGCATCGACATGACTGTGTGCAGTCTATGCAAAATTGTGTGGTGTGTGTATTTGTGTAAGGGTATAATAATACCTGCCTCACAGCAAGCATGCAGTGCTAGAGGTCAATACGCATTAGCATTGACTCTCTATGCTTTGCTGGAGTGGTCGCGGGCGGGCGCGCGCCTGTGTGAAGCTCATCTACCGTAATGTCTCAGATCCTACGTTACGGTTCAAATTTTGGATAGGTTTCTGAACAAGAGCTCTAATATTTTAGAAAATAGTAAGACAGGAAATGTATCACTGTGTCACTATGTATGGTCTTTAGTAGACCAAAGAGTAAAGGCAAGCTTTCGGTTTAACTGTTATGGTATAAATTGATCATGATTGATATCATTTGATGTCTGTATCCTCTACTTACATTGCAGAAGTTGGTTGAAACCATAACATAATGACTACTTTAGATGACAAGCTATTGGGAGAGAAGACACAGTACTACTACAGTGACAGTGAAGATGAGCGGGAGGAAGACGATGATGATAAATCCAGCGGAGATGAACAAAACAAGGACTGTGCTGCATCACCTGAAGCTGAATTCATTCCAGAAGCAGATCTTAGTGCAAGCGGTTATGGAGCAAGTCGGGTAGGTGAACTCCTATGCTGCATTAGTGTGGTAGACATTATGGGCTCCAAGATTCTTTCATTAATATTCATGACCTTACGTCTAGCTAGCTAAACCTGTGCATGCGCACCTGGTAGCCGGTAGGGTTAGTGCACTAATGTCCTTTGGCAAGACATTGATCTACATTTGCCACACTCCACCCAGGTGAAGTAAATGGGTACCTGGTAGGAATTTATTCCTTGAAACGCAGAGCGCGTAACAGCTGCACTGCTAAAGCCAGGGTAATTATGCTGCATTATTGTAGAGCGCTTAGAGACTTCTGACAAAGTAAGTGTTAGGCGCTATATAAGCACTGTAATTATTATTATTAGTGATAGGATTATAATAATCATGCAAACCCACCTTTCATCAACCCAGCGTTAGCTCAATCGGTTAGAACAGTGTAATAAAACATTGTAGTTGTGGGTTCAAACCTCAGTATTTATTCAGATTTGTTTGTCCTTATAAATAGCCAGTGAGGCAAAGCAAAAAATAATCATTGTCTGTGAGGTAGACACAGCTAGCTACCGGTAGACTCTTCGTGAACTTACATGTTGCTGCATGTTCAGGCGCTCGCGCGCATGTAAGCTCATGAATAATAATGAACGAATCTTGGAGCCCATATAGTGTTGATCCATTAGTTTGCTTAGAATACTCTCGTGCAAGTTCTTATAGACTACTTCCGGAGCTCAGACATGGCTATCATGTACATGTACGAGACTATTTGGATTAGTTTGACAGTTTATGAACCTTGATACTCGCTTAAGTTACCCAAATCAACTTTTTTATTGCGATCTTTTGTAGATTGCACAGAGTTCATGCTAATTAATGATAATATCTAATAATTTCTTGGTAACCTGTCATGTGCCAGGCAGAAAAGCTAGAATGGATTTTATGTGTTTCTTGGCTCATTTCCCTTTTTTAAAATTTCAGACTGGACCAAAAGGTGTACTAGCAGACTGGAGAAGATTCAAACAGCTTGAGACAGAGAAGAGAGGAGACCAGGATAGAGAAAAGAGACTCCTGGCTGAAAAACTGTCTATGACATGTCGATCCTATGTAAGTAGTATCTTCCAAATGTGTTTTCTTCATCACTCTGTAATTTGCTCTGCTCTGAAAATGAATTCCATTTGGCTAGAGAGCCTGGCTGAAAAAGAAAAAACTCAGGAGGATTGAAGATAGGGGAGGGGAGGGGAGGGGGTGAAAGATGAAAGAGGGAAATAGCTACATCACCAATGGTAATTATTTGCTTGATATTGAAGCCCTGAAATATTGCGCTTAAAAATGATCAAATAGTGCTTCAAAAAGTAAAAATCTTTGATTGACCAGTTTTACCATACCTACTTGTTTTCCCCAATAGACTGAAGTGTCATTAAAAATGTTGGAAAACGATTTTTGAAATTTTGATAGATTCATACAGCCTCAGCTCTAGTGTGGGTAGATCGTATTATGAACTCATGTGCATCCACTCTGTTTATTTACCCTCCATGCTTTCATTGTCCTTTGTAGCTTGATGATGAGAAAGCCAAGGAGGATGAAGAGCTTGATCAGCTTCAACTAGAATCCATGTTGGAAGATGAGTTCATGAGGAGATACAGGGAAGAAAGGATGAATCAGATGATATTGAATATACAGAAAAACAGGTAAAGATTCAATCAGTAAAGCCCTTTTTAGGTAGAAGTTAAAAAACATTTTCAAGTTCCATGTCACAACTCTGTGTATAATGAGACAGAGATTATCAAACAAAACAACTTAAAAAAGTTATCTCCCCCCCAAAAAAAAAGAAAAAAAGAAGAAGATAATAATACCTCATACTTATAACGACTAAAAATCTTGTCATTTCTTGGTTGGTGTTGAGTTGGTCTAATAATATGCCAAACTAAACCGTAAATTTTTTTAAAACTAATGACAGCAAAAAACAACAAAAGAACAATGAAACAAATCAATCACCAATCACAAAATCAATCACAAAATATCCTGTCAAACTTCACAATCAATATTTCTTTAAGTTTCAATGTTATATCATCACATGATGATATGTACGCAAATGACTTTTAGATGTAATATAGGTACTGGTATGTGTATATAGTATATGTAGACAAAAAGAAGAGCAATACGAACCTCATTGAAAATCTAAGCCAAGCAGAATTACGATTATAGCATACTTGTAGTTTCTTGTGTTTGTGTAATTTTGATGATCTTACAACCTATCATCGTGTCCCTTGGCCATGTATTTCCAAAGTAAACTTTCAGCGATCTGTTGATTTATCTTTGCAGCCCAAGATTTGGCAAACTGTTGCGTCTCAATAAAAATAACTTTGTTGATGCAATAGACAGTGAACGCAAGGAAGTGACTGTTATCATCCACATAGAAGATCAAGTAAGTGAAGATAAAATGTTAGAAATGGTGTAGAGAGTTTTTCTGATTCAGGATTATTTGTGCAGACTACCTCATGTTGAAAGTAATTGTGTGTTCTGGTAATAACACAAAAGATTTTCACAGAATCAAACAAAATTTCCACTGAATGTGTTCAGTACAACGGGTAAATTTTGTCTGCTTCATGATTTGTATGCATTCAGCCACCAAAGGTAGTGCTGGTGGTATGATTTATTTTATAGACATGGAATGATTGCAATTGCTAAGCAACGAGCAAAGAGAGGTAAACAAGTTGAGAATGTGGTCGTGACTGTATGTATAGCAGTAGCTGTAATATGTGCAAATATATAGTGAGAGAGAGAGATAGAGACAGAGGGGGGGGGGGGGGGAATCTATGCACTGTATGTAGCTTGTCATTGTTATGTGTGAGTGTATGATTATATTTCTAGAATTATATGTAAAAGCTTAAACTCATCTAAATGTATTAAAATCAATTACGTTCATTTACAGTCAAGATTTTATATGTCACATTTAAAGATGGCCCATTGTAATACTTGACTCTTGGCCAATTTTGACAGGAGAACCTCATTATCCACTGAAACAACTCAAAATGTTTCTAGCTGTCTTGTTGAACAAACAAATTCCTACCTTCAGCAAAAAGTTCTAAAAATATAAATGAATACAAGGTAAAGTGATGATAATAAAAGTTATCAAAATAAAGCTATCAAGCAAATATGCACATAGTTCATACTGTGAAAATCAAATTCTGCTTTGCTGCCATCTGTTGGTTGTCTTAGTTCAAGGTTTAATAACATGCGACTCTATCCATGCTATGTGTGAAGGGACTTCAGAAATGCAAATACCAAGGTCAAATTCTTGCTGACAAGAGTATCTATATTGAAGATTAATTTGATTAATGTGTCAGTGCGTGTAGTTTCAAGTGCAACAATTGCTTTGTCCACTTATGATAATTTCTCCTGGGATACTGCAAGGCCAATTGTGAACTAGGAGCAAACAATATCTAGTCAGGAAATCTGATGTACATCTAGACAATTTTGTAATGTTGTATTTTCAGAGGGGCTTGGCAGAGGCAGAGGCTAAGAGGGGAGGGGGGGGGGGGGGGGGGCTTTCCCCCTCCTTCTGCTTCAATTTACTTTTGTTTTTAAAATGCGATTTGAATTTGGCGTAAATATTTATAAATGAATGATACATGCCAATACAAATAAAACAACAACAATGGGGGCAGTCATTCTTATCACAGCTTACATTTCACAATGTTGGTCTGTGCTAAGAGGCAAATGATGATTTCATTTTTTAGATAAAATTAGAGGTATAAAAGAGCACATTTTGTCAGAAACTTTGATCTTTTATATCATTCTTTGGTAAACAAGATTCAATAATGTGATTTGATTTCTCAATTCCAATCTAAAGTAGCCTGTTGATTAGTAGGAGAAGAACCATGAGCACTATATCCTATGTAAAAGAATGGTCAAGGATGGCTCATGTGATGTGAAATATTTCCACCGTATCATATATGAAAAATTGATATGTGTGACCTAAAACAGGGTGTGTCCTGGATAAACATGCCCTGCTAACTTCATGCACCAGTGCAAACATATGCGCACTGCTATGTGTATTGGCCTACAATGTGCTAAAGTCACTGAGAAATGAGAATATCATTGAAGTTAGCCCCAAATTTTTGAAATTTTCTTCTATATCTTGTCATTATTTGTTTAGACAAAAGTGGTTATTTGTTGATATTTTCAGCTTTATAAATAGTTTACCCCATTATTGCATGTGAGCAAAGTCTATACACAGCAAAACAAGAAAGAAGTAGACACAATTTTTGTTAAGATGTTTAAATAAATTTTTAATATGAATTTATGTTTCATATATTATATCGAAATAAACATGAATAAATCCTTTTTAAGATGATATGCAATTGACCAGTTCATGATTAGCACATGTCCCAAATGACCTTGAATATCCACAGATCTTCAAAACATGAAGAGGCCCCACTTTGTACATTTTGAAATAATCACTCCTACAGCGATGGAGGTGCTACATAAATAGCCTTTGTTTCCCCTTTCAAAGAGTACTTCCGCCTGTGTATCATGGAGTGCACTCCTCGTGCATAAATTAATAATGATTACATAACTTCATGAGCATGTTATCCAGTATTTTTTCTCTGTGTATTTTACAATTTGGTCTGCAATGACCTTTATCTGCTCATGCTCAGACTGCAACTATGAACTGGCTTATTGGCGTACCATTTATGCATGAGCGAGCATAGCCATTTAATAATAAATGATTCTCTGAAAGAAAATTGCTGAAATGGGGCATCTGGCCATTCAGATGTTGATGAGCATTGTAGGTATCCTATGGCTCATCCATGAACTTCAGTGGAAAAGAGAGGCATCTTGACAGTGCTTGTCATAACCTAACTTGAGACTACAGTGTTTGTTTTCATTGTTGAACAAGAATGTCTCACAGATGCATTAACATTTCATTAACGTTTGAATGGCTACTTGCTCTTTTTTTTAGCAATTTTCGTAATCAGACATTCTAACGGTTAACAAGTTACATGTATGCCCAATTTGCCCATCCAAGCATGGAAGTTCAAAATTTGATCTCAATCAATGTTGGTAGAATACTGATTTTTGTTTGACTTTATATTTTATTGATGGTGTATATGAAAATTTTCAACGATAAAGAGAGACTACTTTTTTTGTTGTTAATGAGTCTAGATCTATTTTATATATTTTGGGATCTTGTTCCTTTAGCAGATATTGTATTATTTTTAATGTTGCCATTTCTTAATTCTAAAAGAAAAAGGCATTAAATTTCTTTTTTTAATATTTTTATTTGAGTAATTATTTTGAATGAATTTTACTTTATAAATATAATATCATTCTAAACTGGACATTTATAGCATTTGTAACTAACAATTTGTATATTTTGTATAAAGCAATCTACAATATCATCTAGTTTCTTAATTTAAATGTCTCTTTTATAAACAATTTTTGCCTTTGTGTAGAACTTTAGATGTTAGTCAACAAAACAAAACAATTTAATTTCTGAGTTTGAGTGGCTTTTCATAAAAGATTAATTCCCTACATTTTGATGTGTATAGTGTTTTCTCTCCCATTCTCTCTTCTACCTCTTTCTCTTTATCTCTCTTTCTGTTTTTTGTTCTCTCTCTCTCAGTCATACATGTATCTCTTGTTTCTCCCTTTCTACCACTCACACTCACACTATCTTTTCCCCTTTCCATCTCTTGTAAGATAATTCCTCCTTCCCCCTTTCTCTCTCTCTCTCTCTCTCTCTCTCTCTCTCTCTCTCTCTCTCTCTCTTTCTCTGTCTCTCTCTCTGTCTTTCTGTCTCTTTTTCTCTGTCTCTCTTTCTCTGTCTCTCTTTCTTTCTCTCTTTCTCTGTCTCTCTCTCTGTCTCTCTCTCTCTTATCCCCCCCTCTCTCTCTCTCTCTCTTTGTCTCTCTTTTTCTCGCTATCTCTTTCTCTGTCTCTCTGTGTGTCTTTCTGTCTCTTTTTCTCTGTCTCTCTTTCTCTGTCTCTCTTTCTCTTTCTCTGTCTCTGTCTCTGTCTCTCTCTCTCTGTCTCTCTCTCTCTCTCTCTCTCTCTTATCCCCTCTCTCTCTCTCTCTCTCTCCCTCTCTACCCCCTCTCTACCATTTATGCTCTCTGTGACCCTCTCCAACCCTTCATTACCGCTGATCTATGCCATAGATGAAAAGCTTGTATGTTGACGTTCATAATTAATCAAGTCAGCTTTAATGCAATACAATGGGAAGATAACACAAACAATAAACAGGGGCCCTGTGAGGAGCATGTCGATTTCATCAATCAAATCAATCAATCAATCTGATCAGCAGAGTTACCCTTGACATTTCAAGGCAGCCGTGTAAGCAGTGATCAAAATATAGCAAACATCATGTTATAAGCAAATCCAATTAACATTTTTTCTGGTTTTATCATTGTTGGTATATATTTTGCTTGATACCAGACGGTTACACGAATCCACTATGGCTATAGATTAACATGTAGGAGGAAAGATCATTACCCACAAACTTTACAAACAAGGAGTAAGATATTATAAGACAAGTTTTAATAGTGGCTCCCCTTCTTCTTAAGATATATGGTAATGTTGATGCAAAAAGAGATTTCTATGATATTTTACATTTTGCAATCAATGAATGTTGCAATGAAAGGCAAACCATTCTTGGTAAAACAATGTTTTTTGAAATCAACATTGTTCTTCTTAACCCTTGCACAGCAGTGTATTACAGACTGCAAATCATTGTATGTGTGCACTTCATAATCCTTGCTTTTTTAATAGTAATGATTTGTAATTGTAATGTCTAAATATTGATATCAAATTAATTTGATAAGATTTAATTCAAATTAATTTTTGTGATCACCAATCCTAAAATTCCTGACACACTGTGCAAGATGTGTGGAGGTTATTGTAGCAAGAGAAATATATGCTAGTACTGTATGTACCCATAGTGAACTTGAGGGGAGACTGCTCATGATTAGATTGTGCACATTTGAACTTACATTTCAGGCAATTATTGCTTCTTAACCAAAGTCTGTCATTATCATGAAATACCAACACGTAAACCACCCTGCACCTGCGCCCTGTGATCCGACCATTGCACCGCTGACAATTGCTTTGGGCTTTATTCCATGAAATATATACATGTAGGCTTGGGGTTGCAATTGGGTATTAGATTAGGTATAAGGTTAAGGTTAAGGTTAGGTACAGAGTTCAGTTTATGGAATCAATCCAGAGCAATTATCTCAGGAGCATACACCTGTACGTCATACAGCCCCTGCGACTATACACAGCACTACCACATACAGGAATTAATGAGTTTCGTCGCATTCTACCTCAGCCTGCCTGGTTTGATGTCAGAAATCTAATTTTAGGGACTCTTTTTAATTCCTCTCGGCCTCCCTGAATATTGGAACCTGAGGTTTCCATGGTAACCCGGTGGAGGCTATTGGAGGTTGATTGCTTCTAATGAATGAGTGCTTGATCAGGACACAATAGATGCCCTTTGATGGAGGGAGACGCGGAGAGGACGGGGAGATGAAAGATAATGAAAAAATGAAAGGGGTGAAGTCAAGTGTAGACCTTCTGATTAGGATATCAAACCATAATATTCCTGCCTTCCTTTTTTTATGATGTGAGACTCATGATAGTGTCATAACGATATGATTTGAAAATTGCACATACCATATTTTGTGAACTACAAGTAAGGAGGGAGGTGTAAAGCTGCTTACATTTTCTGTTCAATGTTGAATGTTATGAAATCACTAAAAAATGTTTGTACAATACTAATTCAATTATTGGCCTAAAGTGTTACAGACATATATTAGGACTTTTACAACCGTCAATTATTTGAGGATAAAAGTTATTGAAAATATTCAGGCAAGGTATTTTTTATGATTTTGAACTTTTATTAATGCTCATCTTTTATGTTATGAGTGCAAACAGTGTGGATTTGATTTTATGAAAAATATGAATTGATGAACTTTAAGTATTGGTAATGAACAAAGTGTTTTTTAAAAGCAATTTTGAATCGGCGATCAAATGAAGTCTGATATGTGTAGTGTTAAAACAATTTTACTTTAAGTTAATGTACGTCTGCAAGTGTTTATAGAGGGAGGGAGGGAGGGAGGGAAAGTAAGAGAGAGAGAGAGAGAGAGAGAGAGAGAGAGAGAAAGAGAAAGAGGGGAGATGAAATAACCTTACTCCATGGTGAAGTAGAAGAAGTTTCAAGGTGATAGTGTAATGCAGTTAATGTAATTACTGTAATCTACATGTCATGTAAGTTGTAAGGTTTTTAATCAATCCATACAAGATAATTTTTCTTTGAACTACACGTACCGGTAAATGTCAAATTTAATTTTCTGCTTCATGCATTTGTGAATACTTGTGTCATGTAGTTATTTAATTGATTCTGTTATATTTATGTTATGTATATATGCAGTGTAATGTTCTACGCATAATGTTGTTTTCACTACTTTTTTGCATGCTCTCCTCTCCCCCCCCCCCCCTGAATAACCTCCTTTTCTTTACAAATGTTGACATCTCCATGTACCTGTTTACTCAGATGTCGTCTTAATCTTGATAACCGTTTCCTAGGGTCCCTGTTGCCCTGTTTCCACATCATTTTGTCTTCCCTTGGATGAAATGTAAATCAACTGATGCCTCAGTATAAATCCCTATTTGAACATGCTAATGAAATCACCAGCCAGTAACTCTGTCACTTATGAGATGATTTTTTTTTTTTTTTCTTTTCACTTCCCAGTCGCTTCAAGCCTGTGAGTCTATGAATGGATGCCTTCATTGCTTGGCTCAAGAATATCCCTTTGTCAAGTTCTGCGCAGCTAATGCAGCAGATATTCAGACCAGCCAGTTATTTGTAAGTCGAATTGATCTCATTGCTGTCAACTTTTTGTTTTGTTTTTGATATTTTAAATATTTAAAAAAATTAGATATCTACACTATCTTTATCATATTTATATGCATATCTGCAAATTTTGGTAATTGGTATTTACAGATATGAACGATGTCTCTTTTTTAAATTTTGCTTGCTATACAATAAACCTCCATGGATAGAGAGCAGAAGGGTGTATACAGACGTACAGAGAGAGAGAGAGAGAGAGAGAGAGAGAGAGAGAGACAGAGAGACAGAGAGACAGAGAGAGAGGGGGGAGACAGAGGCAAACGGAGAGACAGACAGACAGTGAGACAGGCTGACAGATAGACAGAGACAGAGACAAACAGAGAGACAGACAGACAGTGAGACAGGCTGACAGATAGACAGATAGACACAGACAGAGACAGATTATTAATACATGGGGAAATGTAAAAGGGAAGCTTAATACATTTTTTTTATATTGATTAATATGTGCTCATAGTACTACAATTGTGCAAGCACTTAGCTGAGTTGGGTTTCATACTTTACAACATCTTTTGAGGTCAAAGAAAAACAAAACACTGTACATCAACATGTCAAAGTAAAACAAGAGATTCACACAAATCTAATGTACAAACTTTAAATTCTTTACTCTATTTGATTTGTCAAGGATAACACTTTTGTGCTGAAGTTTGAAGTAGGATACAAAATGTTAATGGAATAAACACCACACGATTCTGCATTCAAACAGTTCAAACAGAAATGCTTTTACAAATTCTCGACAGAAGATGCAAACTTGAGAGTAGTATTGATAATGTTGTCTCTGCGCTGCTGGGCACATTGTGCACTCCGTGTGCGCTTGCATTGCAATTGATCACGCGTCACCTAAAGTGCTTGCTTTCAATGTAACTTAGCACAACATTCCAAGTGTTGGGAGTAAATGTTTCAAGAGTGATGGAAGAGCAGAAGAAGTCAATGACATGAGATCGTTCACCTAGAGAGGGAAGGGCCACGGAAGTGATAATATACGAAGGCAGTGACTCGAAGGTGGCACACTTAGGGTTTGAGGTGCATGGGTTAGGATTGAGAGGGTGTTGATAAGAAGAAGGAGGAATAAGAATAGATAGGTAGAAGAGATAAAAGATAGATTTGATAAGAAATGTGATGAAGGAAGATAGTGAGGAAAAACAGTGATTGCAGAGCATGACTTTCATTCAAAGGAGATACCCTTCTCCTCCCGCTTCTTCTATTTTTCCTTCTTCTTCTTCATCATTTTCTTCTTCCTCTCCATCTTCCTTTTTCTTCTTCTTCTTTTTCTTTTTTCTTTTTTCTTTTTTCTTTTTCTTCTTCTTTTTTCTTCTCCTCCCTTCCTCCTCCTTCTTCGTCTCCTCCTACTTATGTTTCTTCTTTTTTTTCTTTCTTTTTCCCCATCTTCATCTTCTTCTTGCTTCCCCTCCTTAGCTGCAGCAGATTATCGCAAATGAAAGATGGGGTTTACATATATAGGACAAACAACAACAAAATAATGTGACAATGATAAAAGATGTAAAATAATAAGACATCAAAGAAAACAACAAGAACACAAAATAAATAGTAAGAAATATTTTAGAAGTACAGAGGAAATGGGATGGAAAACCATTTTTTATACCAATTTTGTTACTGATTATTCATTCTCATAATTCCATTTTTCTTTACGACAGACAGAGAAAGGCCTCCCTGCTCTCCTAGTCTACAAAGCAGGCCAACTCATCGGCAACTTCATCAGAGTCTCGGATGTGTTCGGTGAAGACTTTTTCGCTACAGAAGTAGAGAGTTTCTTACAAGAGTGAGTAATAATCTTTGCAATTTTTATCAAATGCATGAGCAGTACATACTTTTGCAGAACTTTCTAAAACACACAGCAGAGGAAGATGATATTATTCATGTGCTCGCTCTTGTACTTTGAGAGGATGTACATGGTTGTTGCTATTGCTGTTCTATTATAAGTCTTTATTAATGACCAGGGATAAGTGGGGATGAGTGAAATCCTCAAGGGCATTCTCCAGCAAAAGTGCCCCTCAAGAAAAATAGAGAAATAAATAAGAATAAGAAAAATATGCATGTGATTAATTGCACGTGAGCTTCTTAATTTTTTGTTTCTTGCTGTGTTACAACTTTGGGGGATTTTTAACCAACTAGAAAAGGTTTTGCTTGATGATAACCAGTTCAAGAAGGGGAAAAATCCCACCCCTCTTAAACATCAGCTGGTAACATGCTTGGATGTACTTATGGAAGATGCTATAATGCAATTACTCCAGATGAGGATGTAGGCCGGCAATTAGAGCAATGTCATCTATTCTTCATGGAGAATAGCTGACTATGTCTGCAAGGTCCGTTGGCCTACTTCTTTATCATTAACTGGATTCTTCTGAGATGTATTTAGCACAATTCCCCTCACTTACGGAAGTGCGCGACCCCTGGGACCTTTCATGGCCATATCAACCACTCAGAGCCAGAAGGGTGTTATCGCTGCATTGAAGTGTATGTGTTAATGCCCTTCTGGCTCCAAACAAGATATTTTCCTTTAAATTTTATTTATACTTATAGGAGAGGACATGAGATGAAGTATGTATGGATGTCATTTTGAATTGAAATCTAATTGTATTTAGGGATGAATATAGAATACATGACTTGTGAGATATGGGATGAACATAATTGCGTGTGGTGTAGGGTACGTGTGGAAGGTCATTTATGCTTAGTTTCTATGGTGATGTCAACAGAACATATGGGGAATACTGCTTTTCCTATTTAGTTTCATAGTTAAGAGGAGTCTACTGAATTGTATCTCGACTTTAATGCTATCTATTAGGAAAGTGTCACCAAGAATTTGGTGTGATCATTGGAACTAAATGTTTAAAATGGAGCATGATTTTTCAATGATTCAGGAAAATATATTTATCAAAAAAGTGCTGTACTTGTATCTGGTCAATCTGGTGTAGAAATTAGAAGAGAAACTGTATTGTACTCCAGAGCAACCTTTTCCAACCTTTTTTATGCCTCCGCCACCGAAGGTGGTGCCGGAGGCATCATGTTTTCGGGTTGTCCGTCCGTACGTCCGTCCGTCCGTACGTCCGTCCGTCCGTACGTCCGTCCGTCCGTACGTCCGTCCGTCCGTACGTCCGTCCGTCCGTCCGTCCGTCCGTCCGTCCCGTTTGACCGTTATCACAATATCTCAAGAACCATTTAAGATTTAAACTTAAGACTCAGGAATAGTATTTATCACCATAGGAAGACGATCTGATTAGATTTTGGAGAACGTAGGTCAAAGGTCACAGGTCACAGAGGTCAACTTATGAAATTCCTTGTATTGAGTTTGTTAGCGCGATATCTCAAGAACCATTTGAGATTTAAACTTCAAACTTAAGGATAGTATGTATCACCATAGGAAGACGATCTGATTAGATTTTGGAGCACGTATGTCAAAGGTCAAGGGTCACAGAGGTCAACTTATGAAATTCCATACATTGAGATTGTTATCATGATATCTCAAGAACCACTGGAGATTTAAACTTCAAACTTAGTGATAGTGTGTATCACTATAGGAAAACAATCTGATTACATTTTGGGTTACGAGGTCAAAGGTCACAGGGCTCATTATGTATGCAAAAACAGCTTGTGATCGCGTTATCTGAACAACCGATTGATGGATTCCTGCCAAACTTTGGTCATGTATTTATCTTGCAGAGCTGATGAACTGATCAGATTTTGGGGTCACGAGGTCAAAGGTCAAAGGTCACAGGGCTCATTATATATGCAAAAACAGCTTGTGATCGCGTTATCTGAACAACCGATTGATGGATTCCTGCCAAACTTTGGTCATGTATGTATCTTGCAAAGCCAATGAATTGATTAGATTTTGGGGTCACGAGGTCAAAGGTCACAGCGCACATTGTCTATGCAAAAACAGCTCGTGATCGCCTTATCTCAAGAACCGATTGATGGATTCCTGCCAAACTTAGGTCATGTATGTTACTTGCAGAGCTGATGAACTTATTAGATTTTGGGGTCATGAGGTAAAGGTCAAGGTCATGCGGCTCATTATGTATGCAAAAATAGCTTGTGATCGTATTATTATTAGAACAGATTGATGGATTCCTGCCAAACTTAGATCATTTATGTATCTTGCAGAGCCAATGAATGGTTCATAAGATCAAAGGTCATGGGCTCATTATGTTTGCAAAAATAGCTTGTGGACGCATTCTCATTAGAACTGACAGATGGATTACTATTTAACTCAGGAAATCTTGCAGAGCCAATGAACTGAGTAGATTTTAGGGTCATGAGGTCAAAGATCAAAGGGTCATATATGTATATGAGAAATTGCTTGTAATCACGATATTCTGAGAACATGTTAATGGATTACAATTGAACTTGAATTTGAAAAATTTCTTCCGTTTCGGTTTGTAAAATTGCTCTATGACGGAGGCATCATTTTCGACTGCGCGCAGTCGAATTCCATCTAGTTTTTATTAAGTCACGGCACCATTTTAAGAAATAAAAAGTTTTGCGTCACCTCAATCCCAAATTCACAGAAGATTCATTTTGCATCATCCTGGCACTCATCAAGTAAAACCACATTTGTTTCCAAAGTTTGTGATTAAGCAAAGCGTGCAAGGCAACAAGTAGTGACATTTTAATATGGTAAAAGTTTAATTTTGTAATCAACACAATGAATAAGATATAAAATAATGTATGTGTGTCCTTTGCCACTATTTACACGAATACAAACATCATATATTTGGTCATCTTGGTTCTTGATACACGTTTAAGTGGATATTCAAGCCTTTCGTAACCCAGAATTATTATTTTAAATGTAAAGAGAGAGAGAGAGAGTGTAGTGAATGAGCGTGGTAGCAACGTAATTTCAATAGAAAAGATATTATTCGGGTACCTTACTGTCAAATAGACTCGTGCACCTCCAAGTCTTTGCCCAAATAGAGAGGTATTCAGGCACTTTGCTGTCTGAACCCTTCCTGTTTCTCAATGTTGCGAGAGAGTGGAGATAATATCTTTAAAATGTTATTTCCTCATGAAATGATATACTGTAGTGGTTTCTCATGTTTGGTTTTCACGAAATCGACATCATTACCAACTTCTTTCGCAGCCCCCGTAGAGATTCACCCCATTTGAAAAACTCTGCTCCAGATCTTTTTAGAGTTTATGTAGCAGAAAAAGTTATGGTCAATTTGTCATTAATAGATTCTATTTAAAATTACCCCCGACCCACTTATATTAAATTGTCTTGCAATTCCACTCCAGTTCAATATAAATGGTAATGAGTATGGTATAAGGGGGTTGTAAGTAAAAGAAAGAAAGAAAAAATGAAAGAATGAAGGAAAGAAAGGGGGAAATTAAGTCTTTTTTTTTCTTCTTCTCCTTATAGCTACCAAAATCATTTCATGTATTCATGAGTTTATTACTCTGAAATAATTCCTGATAATGATGATGAGGTCATCATAATAATTATAGTACTATTGGTTACAATTGTTTCAACAGAAATTCAATTTTCATATATCGATTTTATTCTCATTGCTACGAACGATTCGTCATAATTCTCACAGACCTTCAGAATCTTTCACCTCTATCCCTGCCTTTCTTCTGCAATGATCGCATGCCCTTGCTAAATGATAATTGACGTTTTGACTGATGGTGGAATTTAGGAAATTGATTCAATGCATCATCCAATTTTAGATGTACTTGTACTAATGTAGCACTTGGAAGTGGAACTGACACAGAAACAAAAAAGTGCAATGTGTGTATATTTCTGAATGATGTATTTTGAGTGTACTCTTTTGAAGAAAAATAAAGCACATATCTTTTTAATCTGAATAGCAGGAAGGGAATTCTTATGAAGTTGTAATGACCATTCCAAAAATTTTGTCTGTAAAATATAGTTCTTGCCAAATCTTTCTTATTTCAAAATTTGATTTGTTATACCTTGCTTGTTATATCCATGGGATGCATTTAGATGAAAGGAACAACAGAAATTACGTCGTCTGTTTAGAGCCAAAAGGGCATTAACTCATATACTTTAGCACAGAGTTAATGCCCTTTTGGCTCTGAACTAATGATCAATTTAAGTACAAAGTACGAGACAGTTCATGTTTTGAAGGATTTCATAACTTCAAATATTGAAATGCTGATCTATCACAAAAAGGATGATTATGTCATACTTGCCATTACAAAACACATGCAATATTTTACAGTTATGAAACATGATCTACTCACACGATCTACTCACACGATAAGAGCACATATACATGTAATGCAAATAAATTACCTATCATGGTATAACATCTCAAGTTCGACCTGCCCGAAATAATTCATTGACAGCAAGCAATATCTCACTCTTCTCATAGTAATATCCCTGAATAACAACATTGATTTCTAAATTCAGCTTCTATTACGTTGGAGATCTCTCTCTCTGACCTCTCTCTCTGACCTCTCTCTCTCTCTCTATCTCTCTCTCTCTCTCTCTCTCTCTCCCCCCTCTCTCTCTCTCTCTCTCTCTCTCCCCCCTCTCTCTCTCTCTCCCTTGCTCTTGCTCCCCTCTTTCTATATTTGACAAAATTATGTTTGGTACACATATATATGGAGCCAGGAATCTACCAATGTCAAAATTCATCACTCCTGGGAAATTGTGAGATACTTTTATGAGATAGGGACTCCAGTTTACATTTTGTGGGTGAAAGGTTTGTGCGCTGTGTGGAGTAAAAAGGAATGTATATGTACATGTATATGCACATGTATAAATTCAAAGAAGGATTGTACCTGAATGTGATTCTACTTCATGAAATATTACTTTCCAGGCATCAAAGAAACAAAAATTGTTGCTGAGCGATTTGGTTCTTGTAGCCCCCCCCCCCCCCCCCCCCCCCCCCAAAGAAAAAAAAAATAATAATGTTGTAATTATCTGTTTTGGGTTATGTTTATTTCGTTTACAATTTGTTTTGCATATACGCACCTCTTTTTTTATTCCTTATACGTATTACACATTTGGAGCTATAGATTTTTGATGTAATACTGAACACATGGGTGTATTTCTGAATTCATCCAATGGCCTGTAATAAAAGTGTGTGAAATCTAGCAGTCCTATTTTGATTCTATATCTGATTGAAAATAATAGAATTACAAAATACAAATAATAAATGAATGAGCAGTGAATATAAAATCAACATGAAAATAGATACATGTAAAGCAGAGCAGTTTTCAAAGAGGAGTTATGAGATTAATCAAGTAATTAATACAGCTCCTTGTGTAATGAGAACAAAAATGAAAGAAAATAAGACAGGGTGTTTAGCTTAAAATTGTAAGGAAGCAAGTAATAGTGATGAAAGATTCGAAGAGAAAAAGAAGGAGAAAGAACATTTATATAGGGTAATTTCCATGACTAGTACTATAAGCAAAAGCATGATATTTTTTCCAGCATATTTGATGTCTCTAGAGAAGCATTTGAATTTTGAAACGAGAGAGTTGAGTAAAAACAAAAGAGAAGAAGAAAAATAGAAAACGGAGTGAGATAGAAATGGGAAATAAACCACCCAGCAAAACACTGCAGAGCAAAACAAGGTACTGGTATATGGATGCTGGGATAAGCATCAATTGGTATTCTATGAAAGTGGTGTGCATAGATGCAATAAAAAAAAATCATGCATTCCATCTGTTGAAACAGCTGCCCCTCTCCGCATCCATTTCAATAAAATAATCGTCTGGCGTTCCATATAATATTGTTGGTTTTGTCGAATACCATACATGTAGGCACGATGAGTTTATTCTTCCTCTCTGTCGTATTCTCAATTTCAGGAGTTATGGGGCAATGAAAATGATTAGTCTCTAGTGAATAGAGGGAAGAACAAGCTGATCTGAAAGACATGCTAAGCATTTTCCAAAGCAATGTTTTATCTGTTTAATGCATGATTCTTTGTATTTTCCCACTTTCAATATGCCATCTCTTTGCAGTTTTTTTCTTCAACCAGAAGCAAAATTATCATTTATAAATCTGAACAAATTGGGTATAAAACCAAGTTAAGTAGACTAAATAGTAAACATGCATATTGTAATGTTAGAATTATAGATATGAAGAGTAATATGATGAAAATGAAGACTACAAAAATAACAAAAGATTTTGATAAAGATGATAATATCAATCAACTCTTTGCGCTAAACGCTGTACAAAGGTATTTGAATAACATTGTGTATTTGTATTGCTTCTTGAAAGAAAAAATCCGTACGTGCACAATCTTTTGACAATGGTTTAGAATCATCGTTTCTGTGAGGCTCAATTGTGGATAGAGGAAGTGGTTACTGGTTAGTAAAGCTCTACTTTCATAAAGTTCAATTACTCCTCAGAGACATGCATATATTAGATGGCTTCAGAGAAAGACATATAATACCACATACTCTATTCGGTGCAACTTTGGAAATATTGTGCAGTGTTGTTTTTATTGAGCGGTATGACTGTTATAAGGCAGGAGACACACAGTAGGCCCGTCTTCATCAGCTCGAGATTGCCAAATAGCCCGCTTTTTTGTGATTTGGGAAATAATCCAGAAGTTACAAATCACGTCTTCATCAGCTCGAGACTTGACCTCAAACCTTGAAACTCGAGCTCAAGAAATTAGCTCGAGACATTTTGCTCAGCGTTTGCCAATAGTGCAAGTCTTCGGGCTGGTGAAGACGCACCAGACAAATAACGGGATATTTTGCAAACTAGGATGATTATTTTGACCAAATATCCCGCTAATTGCAACTTCGGGCTGATGAGGACGCAAATTAACTGGATAATTTGCGATCGGTATAGTTCAAATAGCGGGATATTTGGCAATCTCGAGCTGATGAGGACAGGTCTTATGAGTCGTCTGCTACATGTAAGAGCCAGAAAGGTGCTCATTGTTATCCTGCAGCAAGGAGTAACGCCCTTCTGGCACTCAGCAGACGATAATGCCCTCTGTTACCATGCAGACTTTGAAAATTGATTTTGATTTGTTTGTAATCTTCCCTCGCATCTCACCAGAAGTGAAAGATGAATTGAACGGTGGATGTATTTATTTCAGCAGGATAGCATTTCAATCCTGTTTATTCAACGCTCCATCCGTTGGACTGGTTTTTTCACGTTTCCCTCTTTGTTTTTCCCATGAGCCTTGTCCCACATTTCAGACCATGATTGTGAATATTTCAAGAGTTGAACAAATTTGTCCTACTTTCATGAGTCTGAATTATAAAAATGTGTGCCTCGATAATTTCATCTGCTCTATTTTCACCCCTTGGGTTTCTGTTGAGGGGCATGATCAATGTTAAACAGGAGGAGAAGTATAGCATGTTTGGTCGTTATTGTTATTGGAACTTTTGCATTTTTAGTACGTGTGGATTGCATTTCTGTTAACGTAAATGAGGTGTACAAGAAGATCACATTTTAATTTTTATTGAAACTGAGTCAATGTGTAAATTTGTTTGACATCTATAATTCATGTAATCATATCCTCATGAATAATGAATTTTACTCTTCAAAGAGAATGACAATTGTACCTAAGGGCATTCTAACTTTCAGATGAGATTTGAATAATTGAAATACATAATTGGAATAAGTGATTTTTATATTAATGTTGATTAATTGGAAAATGGCATACAAATTTATCAGTGTGGAAACTGATGAGGGTACAATATGCATACATGAAAAATAAAAGTAGACCTAAAAACATCATGTTTAGGATATAGGAATAATAATAATAGCGTAGTTTGAAGTCAAGTAATTATAAATGAATGAAGAAATGGTTAAAGTGAAAGGTTATTGAAAAGTTCTTATTCAGTAAATAGAGTTATTTTCTAAACAAAAGCCTAGAAAATGATTTTCCTTGAAATATTGGAAGAAAAAGGCTGTTGGTTTTGTACAGACATTTATAATACCTTCAATACCATATTTACAACAAAAAAAACATGTTGATTGTATGTCCTCGTAATAGTCATTCATCAAATATAAGAGTTTTGTATGTGTCTTCTTCATTTGAATCAATGAGTAATATCAAAGTAATTGTCCAAAATTATATTCAACAAGCAAAATGTAACCATTTTTTTCCCTTTCTCTCTTTTTACTCTTTTTATCATTTTGTATCTTTCTCTCTCCTTTTTTCTATAACTGTCTGTCCCTCCCTCTCTCTCTGCCCCTCCTTTCTTGTCTTTCATGTGTTTCTCTGTGTCACTTTTTACCTCTTACCTCTTTCTGAACTTCTTTTACATTTCTCTTTTCTGTTCCTACGTGTGACACTACCGGTATGCATCTTTCCTCCATCCCATCGTCTTCCTCCTCTTCTTCCCTTCTCTTCTTCCCTCCTCTCCCCCCCCCTCCTCTCCCCCCCTCCTCTCCCCCTCCTATTCTGCAGGCATGGCTTGCTGCCGAACAAAGACGATGCAAAGGTCATCCCAGGTCACGTGGAAGAAGATGAGGACAGTGACCTTGAATTAGACTGAAGTGGAGTGGAGACCCAGATTTTCAAGAGATGGGGTTGTGCTACGATTTCATTCCACCTTACATCCAATACCCTCTTCATGTTGTCTGGAAAAAAGTATGATACAGTCTGCCATAATTTGTAAGCATTGTGCTTTTGTATCTATTGTTTCAATGCCGCAAATCTTGCTATTTTTGTTGTTGGCAGATGTATGTGTACGTTGGAGTGAAGATTGCATGATTGCTCCGAACCAAGGGGTAGGATGTAATCGCCAGCAGCATAGATTTGTTTTGCGTGCTGCTAGCAAGTGCGGAAAGCAAACGTTTTAACCTTTCAAGTGAGAGTCTTTTCCTTTCACATTGCCTGCATGTTACAACAAATTGCGGCCTCTTGGCAGATAATGTACCATTTAGAGGTCTGTGATTCGGGAGCGTAAACTTTAAACATCAAATTCAATGAAACAAGCTTTTTTTCAAGCTTCACAATCTCTTTATATGAATTCAGTCAATATGAAAGGGGTATTGGACAAAAGTACTTTTCCAAGAGTGGTAGATATTTCCGGAAAATCACCCCTCATGGAACGACCAGGTGCATCGCGCTACAAAGTGCGGGCACTGTACATTGGATTTACGGTACTTCATTCCAGATGATGTCTACATACAAATTTCAAGTACTCTGTATCAGTATGGGAGGAGGAGGGGGGTGGGGGGGGGGGGGAGGTTTCTTCAACTTCTGTAGGTGTATAGGCAAAATTCAACTCTGTCCTAATCTGATGTTGCCTGCCAAAATGTCAACTTTCAAATACTGTGAGCAAGGGAAGTGAGTGAGCAAGAATGTAACGCGTTATAATTGCTGCAAGGTAATTTTATGTAAGAAATGTTCTAGAAGTAGTATATAAAATCTAAGTAGACTACCCTGCTGCCCAAATGTTTAAAGGGTTGCCTGAATAATAGCAATTTCTCAATCTTGCGGGGCTGCTGCCTCCCCAGCCTGTACATTCTCAACTTTTTTTAGGAGCTTTCTACTTTGATCTGAACAAACGAATGTCAAAGCAGTTTCATCAATCAACCAAGCCATATTTAATGTTAATACAGTGTACGCCTATGTAGAAAGCATTGTCTTTCGCAGAATGTTTTGACCGGTATTTCATGTGACTCTTATTTGATAGGTGCTGAATTAATTGTCTCATTTTCATTTCCATTACAGTTTTCACTTGCAAGAAAAACACAATATAGCTGTGTATAACTTGTGGCTTATGGTATGAAAAATGTGATACAGTGCACTTTGTCTGCCTCTGTTATCAAGTCCAATTTTGTTTCTCTCTCCAAATTTGAATAACTGACTTTCATGTTGTGTCATATAGGGCTTTATAATACCACCACAATTTCTCTTTCTGTGATTTTGTGACTGCATGATGATGATTACATGCAAGCTGTCCCATTTTAGAAATGGAACTTTTAATATTGATGAGTTTACGTTTTAATCTTATGAATAATATATGTTGTACCCTAATAGTACCTGGCAGGGTTTCTACTTTATAATTAGGTTTCAAATTTCACCTTGTTAAAATGGATATGGTAAAGATCAAATTGTGTGTGAGGTGACTAAAATGAACTGGCTCTCATATCTCATATCTCACCAGTATTTGTCATGTAGGACTTTGGGGGTTTCTTGTCTCATTTAGCAAGATGTAAATCGGTTTGCTTGTAAATCTTTGGGATTAGAGTAATCCCTTTATTGAGGTATATCAAGTGGTCTGGAATGCAAATGAATGAGTACAATTTGCATGCATCAATTTATTATTGATGGCAAACTGTAGTATATTGCATGGGTAACCAAAGTCTTTATACAGGCCGGTCTAATTAACCCTCAAATGCCACACAAATAATCTCCCTGCGCTACATTGTAGTTTTCCTGGGATAGATAAACCAATGGCTTTGATATTATGTAAATATTTCCAGTGCAAGGTTAATTTATATTGGTGTTATGAGGGTTGTCATGGAGCTATGGGTAAAAATGGGTAATTTTGCAAAGCCATTATGTTGCATAAAGAAATCCTTTCTCTATCGGTGCCTATTGTTTTGTGCAAAATTGCATGTGTGGCAAACAAAAGTCCATGAAGAGGTGCAGAAAGCAACCAAAGTGTTAATAATGTTGCATAAATTTGTTGTAGAATTTTTTTCTTTTCTTTACCTGACCAGTTTTAGGCTGGGTAAAGGAGGAGCAAAGTCCTTAGGTTAGACAAATGGTTATACAAGTGATATGTCATAATAATGATGACAATTTATGATTGCAAAATTGTATAATATTGTATGTGTGTGTAATACTGTCTTATTTATGATTGATAACATGTTGTTAATGCTAATTCAGTCCTAAATGTAATTAGGAACTTTGTAATGTTAGAATTATAGATATGAAGAGTAATATGATGAAAATGACTACAAAAAGACTACAAAAATAACAAAAGATGTTGATAAAGATGATAATATCAATCAACTCTTTGCCTAACTATTTACCTTGATGTGCAGGGGGGGGGGGGGTCGGACTATACCATTTAAGATCAAGTAAATTCGTATCTGACAGTTTTCTCAAACAAATTTTTATACTGTAAAGTGTAAATGGAATCATAATATGATGGAAAATGTTGTAGTGATCAGTGATCACCATGCTATAAGTACTTGCATTACAAGATGTTCATCAACTATTGTGGTATGTTAAATTAGGCACATCTTCAAGTTGATGTTTCTATATATCTATAGTAATGTTGTTGATAGAGTCGTAACAGGTGAGCTAATACTTTCAACATCAAAATCTCTGTTTAATAGAGCAGAAATGTACGTGGATGAACAAAAAATGATATCTTGTCTCTTGTCTATTGAGTCCTAGAGAAGATTTGTTGACTCAGCCGGTAGTCTCGAGATATAGGCAAGAAAGGTTGATTATTAAACTAGCCCACTTTTCATTATCCAGACCTGGGACCTGTTTCACAAAGCTTTTTTTCAATGATAAAAATCAGTGACATATCTGCTGATAACCAATCAGAAGCGAGGATATCTCTAGCTAATAACAAAACCTGTCATTTGTCACTGATGACAAGTTCGGTGAAATGGGGCCCTGTCGATGGATAGTCGATTGAATACATTTGCACTGCATGCCAAGGACAATAGTACAACGGGTCCAGCGTCTTTTTTTCTGTTTTGCTCTTTGTTTGACGCAAGTTATCTCATTTATTATGTAGGATGGACTGCTCTCAATTAGGTTTCTAGATGAATAATGAAACAGTTTTGAATTGAATTGTCTGTAGGGTAGACAATAGGAAGCTGTATTGCTTGTAGGTAATCCTTGAGCCTGATTTGAAATTATCAAAATCAGGATCTTTGTTTTAAAGTCATACTGTTCACATACTATATTTCGAGGTATCAAAGTTTGTAATTTTGCCAATTGTAATGAAATCTCTGTAGGACTTCAAAGTGTGCAATACTCTCTGATTATCATGAAGTGTTTTTTCCTATGTGATGAACATAAGAATGAAATCATGCAGTTAACAACTGACTGTTTTGTTTTTTCATCTATTTTTATGTTTTAAATGTTAAAAAGTCATAAGTACTGTACATCAACATTATGTATGCTGGAAAGAGGCAAGGTTTAATGGCATATAAATAAATGCACAAAACTAAAAGTATATTATGAAATCTATTACATGTAAGATGTATTCCATTGGAGAACAAGATCCTAACTTCTGGATAAAAGATTGATATGCTTGGCTGTTTTTACATTTCAAAAACCACACTAGAGAAAACAATTTTTGTTTAAACAAAGTCTTTGCTTGTAAGTAGTGTGTTTAGTTATGTGTTTTTTAATCCATATGAAATAAATGCTTAAACATGCTAACTGTTGTAAATAGTAGATATTGATATTCTTTAATGGAGAATGGTGAATGAAGAAATTGATAGAGTCATGTAATCAGAACAGATGAACATTGTCTAGGGAAAGAGAGAGAGACGTGTGGATTTCAAATAAACACGAACATTTAATGAGGATGAGAGAGATAGAGATAGAAATATAGAGGGAGAGATATATAGAGAGAGGGAGATATAAACAGAGATAGTGAGATAAAGATAAAATGGAGAGAGAGAGAGAGACATGCAGATTTCAAATCAACACGAACATCTTTCTTAGATTTGAAGAAATGGAAAACGAAAACAACTTCAAGGAGGATGAGAGAGATAGAGAGTGGATATATCAAGAGAGATAGTGAGATAAAGATAAACTGAAAAATGGAGATAGGAGAGTGGAAGAAGAGGTGCGGATGGGGAGTCAGAGAGAGAGAGAGAGAAATGTGGAGGGGGTACAAGGATGCATAGCTTGTGATATGGGCATTAGTCCTAACTTTAATGGAGTATTAAGTAACAATGACGACATAATTACACAAGAGGGGCGTGTGACAGATAATAATGACCCACACTCATTAAGTTCATATCTACCGTAGATCATTATCGTGGTGATGTACAAAGGCGTTGCAAGCTAGGCTAGTGATCATTTTTCATTTATTGATCATCCTGTAAACGTTTACAATTACTCCTTCTGTTATTATAATAGTTTCAGATACATCTGTGGTGACACGGGGGAGTTTAAACTTTATAGGGAAACGAACAAAAAATGGGGGAAAACCACGGGAGTCATTTTCAACAGCTTTTAGAAGTTGCTCATGGGTGGCGTTTGAGTGGGGGCTGTAAGAGCATGAGAAATCCCCGAACTGTAACATTAAAAGGAACATGTGTTATTCGTTTTTAAACTATTAAACATTCTCCAAAACCTGTCAATAATTGTAGAAGCGACGAACAGATTAGAACCTCATGCCCCTCACCCTTCCCCCTCCATTCTTTAGGATATTGATTATTTTTATATTATGTCGTACAAAATAAGCCACTAGCTAATACCTCCTGCAAATGGATTATGGATATCCTTTAAACCTCTTATCGTTTAACATGTTTAACATGTTTAACATACAAGTGCATTCATCTTTCCATTGTAAACCATGTTTCCCCCGATGTAGTATCATGTTCGGCACCACCTAACGTATTGCTAAGTTGTATCAAGAAAAGGTAAATATTTTGTGGTGTACATTAGGCTATCGTTCATCTCATTTGGCAAAACAAAAATATGTTTCCCCCAGTTGTTTCCTCCTTCAAACTTGGCACCGTAGGAAACTGATACGGCAACAAGCATCTGTCTACATTTCAAATTAGCCCACTCCACTATGGCTAGGGCTAGGGAGAAAGTGCACTACACTGCTCCATTAGGTCAACCAACTTTGTCGTCAAATTGACGTCATCACGTGCCTATGCTTCTCAGTGTCTGTAGCGGTCGGGATATCCTTACGATTTGGTTCTCCAGTTACTTCAAAACCTCATCACTTGTTTCTATCTTAACCCGCACCCCACCCTTCTTATCTTCTTCGATTTTCAATATCGTTATACTTCATCTCTCTTTTCTAGTCTCTTTTTGTTTATCTCGATCTATCTCAGATAATTATCTCTCGCTCTCTCTCCCTTCCTGTTTTTGCCCTCGTTCCTTCCTTCTCTTGATCTCCGAGTACACCCATCTCTCTCTCTCTCTCTCTCTCTCTCTCTCTTTCTCTCTCTATGTGACTCTCTCCCCTCTTTCTCTCCTCCTCTCTCCTCCTCTCTCTCTCTCTCTCTCTTCAGTCTCTCACTCACCCGCGACATTTCTCAGTCTGTCTTTACCTCCGATCACTCGACCTTCCTAGGTCGAGGCCTCAAATCTTGAGTGTATCTCATTTGCTTTCACATGCGATAAGAAGCTATTTTGAAAATACGATTTTAGTCCCCTATAGGTCTTCATGAATGTCAGCACTTAATAATATGTTGTAGTTTCCAATGCACTTTTATAATTTTCAGATCTTGGCTTTCTTCCTTATAACAATATATTCATCAAGTATTCAGCATGTCCATTATGTCGTATATACAGGAAATATACAAAGACAGTATGGGCTATTAACAGACTTCACAGAGGACAGCAACGCCCACCTTAATTTTCTCCATGTATTGTCTATACGTGGAGGTATTGTGATATATAGTGGTTCATTCACTTGACTCTCAATCCAAGAGTTGATGGTTCAAATCCCGGCCCGGCACTGATATCCTGTGGCATGACATTATTCTACATGCGCAATTCTCAACCCATTCAAGTGGAAATGACTACCTGCAATTGCTGGGATAATAAGAATTACAGAGTCTTCCATTGGGTATACAAAATAATTGTCATTATTATTATTACTATTATGATTATCATTATTAGCAATACCTTTACATCAACGTTACCAGCTAAAGCAGCAGCAGCAACGCGAACACCACTTCCACCACCATCACCACTACCACTACCACTACAACCCACCGCTTGAACCAACACCATCAACACCAACTCCACCACAACCCATTACTTGAATCACAACACGCCCATCTCACAACCCCCACTACGACCACCACCACCATCATCATTAGCATCACATCGTCATCATCGTCATCCAGGGCTGTCGTCATCATCATCGTCACCATCATCATCACCATCATCACACTCACCATCAACACCCAATCAGCCTTTCTATCTTCATAAGCCCTAACAACATTCACACCGTCAACACATCAACGCCCCCCCCCCCCCCCTCCTCCAGCAACATAAGGTCTGAGAGACGGACATACACCCTTCTAAACCTGTATACTTCTCAACCATGGAGGAAACGCCTGAGGGTGCTTTTAAGGAGAAACAAGATTTGAAGTGGGTTGAGTTGAAATGTATACAGTGCACCAGGTGTGTAACGTGAGTAACCCGGTCAGTACCGCGTTAAGGATGCATTCCTATGCATCCTGTGTAGGAAAATAACTAGTGGTCGAAAATATGCATCTTGTCGGCAAAATGGTCAACATGGGACCAACTTTATGGGCGCCGGAGGAGGGGGGGGGGTGGGGGTGGGGTGTCCATCATGATAAATGTTCAAAATGGTCTTCGCCGCTCTCCGTGTATGGTCATGCAACATGCATTCCATTATGATATAGTCTAGTCACTGCCTCACTAGCCTCTGGTAAAATCAATACGCCTACACGAAAGAAAATTAAAATGATTGCGTTAACAATGTAGAAGGTATGTCAGGTCATTAAATTTTCAATTTACAGCAATTGATCGATAGGTATAATGTATGACCTTGACAGGTTTGATCACATGAGCATTTTTTAATCTCTCATTTTTTATTCTTTCTCGAAAGAGGTTTTGACGCCGATATGCTCATAACCAGCTGCCGGTAGTCGGTTATAGAAGATAGTGTGAGGAACCCTTCACGGCAATGGATGCTCTGGGCGAGAAGATTGAATACCTTCACCTTCAGTGAAGATAACGGTAAACTTACTCTTTCGCAGAATCTATCGTTCATCACGCGGATCCCAATAGCAGTTGAAAGTCTATTCTGTTTAGCCACTAGATGAATAAATTATGCATTCAAATTTGTAAATCGGAAATCTACGAACTAGTAATTTGTTCCAAAATCATTGACATATTGAAACATTTGCCTTTGATATTTTGATGAGGCTATTATTGAATTCGGAGATATATATTTTTGGGGTGGGGTATTATTATAACCATTCTGTCAGGTATACTTTAAAGATTTTATGAGTGAATCATAATTTTTGCACGATCGAAGTCACATTATTTTGTAAAGGCACAATGCAACCTAGGCGAATTCGCTTCTACTCTGTGAGTCCATAGAAGATTTCCTTTTCGTGAATCATCTCCTTCTCTTTTTTGAGGTCACAACATCTTTTATTCTTCCAACAGATCAGTCATCACTCCTCTCATGCATGATTGACAACATTTTGATTATCGGGTCAAATAATTCACCTTGAAAATTATTGATGAGAACCATTCTTTGCATTGAACCCCACTCATGCATACCGACGTGTGCCAAAGACCAAGTAGGTATTTTGAAGTTCAAATATCTTCGTCATCGATTTTCGATTGTGATCTGTTTTTTGTTCAAAATGACTCAGGACATCGAGGGCTTGAGATGGCAGTAATTTTAATCATATTTCTTGTTTGGAAGTGATCTTTTGTCGAGGGAAAGTAGGCTAGTTTTGTTTTCTCATATTTTATTTAGATATAGGTTTTCTTTCTTGCGCAAAATGTCAAACGTTCATCTAATTTGAATAGAATCCAAACCGCTGGAAGCGAGACACAAAAAATATGATAGAACTGAACTGCGTCCACACGACTTTTCCATTCTTTATAAAAACCTGTACACTTTCTAACCAAAACCCCCTTCTAATTAAATTGGGAGGCTTTACCCGAGGAACTTTACAGGGAAACATCTCCGAATTTGTTTGAAAGGGGGATATACAATAAGAAGCTTTCTTGTTAATCAGTTAATCAGGAAAAAACATGTATATAATATAGACAGCAAGTATCTTAAATTCAGATTCATTTAGAAAGACTTTTTTGTATACGTACTAGTTTTCTTCATCTAATGAACTATTCATGACGAGAGAGAGAGAGAGAGAGAGAGAGAGAGAGAGAGAGAGAGGGGGGAGAGGGAGGGAGAGAGAGAGAGAGAGAGAGAGAAAAAAAAAAAAAAAAACCTCCAAGAAAAAACAAATTGCTCTTTGAAGGACGAATCCCTCATCCTTTTCTTCCCAGAATGTGCAATCAAGACGGCGTAATAGAGTTCTAACAACCTCTGTGCATCAATCAAACGATGGGTCCTTTCAAGTTTGTAATTCGTTTAGAAAAAAAACATACCTTTGAGGTGACGGTCATATTACCAGGTCAGATAATGTTTATACAAGTACCTTCGCGTAATTTTCTTGTAAGGTTAATCGAATCGGGAGAAGAAGAAGACGAAGAATAAAAAGAAGAAGAAGAAAGAATGAATGAAGAAGAAGGAGAGAAGAAGAAGGAGGAGGAAAGAAGAAGAAAGCGAGAAGAAGAAGAAGAAAATGAGGAAGAAAAAGAGAAAGAAGAAAAAGAAGGATGGGAAGAGGAGAAAATGAGGAAAAAAGAGGGAGAGGAAGAAGAAGAAGAAGAAGAAGAAGAAGACGAAGAAGAAGAAGGAGGAGGAGGAGGAAAGGGGAAAAAGAGGTAATCTCGTATGGACCCACCCAGATACCTTTAACTACATTGTGCCATAGGTATAACCATGGATAACGGATGCATTCGTAGGCAGTGTTGGTATTGGGATTGCGTTACTATCAATCAATCGCCATTTCCAACCCGCCCCAGGCTCTTTAAAATGATTCCCTTCCTCAGAGTTTTATTGCACAGCTGCATTGTGAACGTGGGAAGCAATTGGGTTGCTCAAATATCGAGAGGAAGGAGAAACGCGAGACGGCAGAGAGGGAGGGAGAGCGAGAAAGAGATAGAGAGAGAGAGAGAGATGAAAGGAAAAGAGAAAGAAAGAGAGACGGAGAGTTGGAAGTGGAGAAGGTCGGATTTAGCAGATGGAGGGTCGAAGAGAGGTTTAAAAAAAAACGAGAAACGCAGTACTTGTAAATTATTTTTGGTATAATGTGAAGTAAGAGGAATTGACAGGTTTATATTAAAAGAGATATTGAAAATATATTTTTAAAAATTAGAAAAAGGAAGCATAGTTAAGAAACCTGGTCAAAATAATAATAATAATATTTAATTTTTATATAGAGCTTGATACAAAATATGTCTCTAAGCGCTTTACAAATATACTATAACCCCGGTCATTGGATTCAGTGCTTGCCTGCACACAATGTGTGCACAATCTCCACTCCCTGGGGAGCATTCCAGCCAGGCGTTACATGACGCTCAAAAACTGTTTGACCAACAATGACTGTCGCATCCTACCGGGTACCCATTTAACACCTGGGTGGAGAGTAGCAAGTGCAGGTTAATATCTTGCCAAGGGATATTAGTGCCGTGTCGGGATTCGAACCCTCGACCTTCGCATCTCCAAGACAAGCGCCTTAAACCACTCGACCACTAGCCTCTAAACGCTACTTATCATCAATAGAATCAATGATTATGAATTAGCTCCTTGGTGGTATACATTTAGATACATGAATACATTAAAACAATCAACAAAATAACCCATTTATTCCGTTCCCATTATCGAAAATATTGAAAATGATAGAAGTGACTTTCAAAATAGGTTAACATATTTTACTTCACCTTAGTGTGCCTTGTACCAGAATGCTTGACGATATTTCTAATGTATGTGGGCTCTCATTATGCTATGCAACTGTGACATTATCAATGAACCATAAGCCACTCAGTCAAACGTCAAAGTGGTCCTATATGGCTCCCTTGGGGGAGGGGGGGGGGGAGGGCAACCACTCTGCATATCGCAATGACATATTCCTCTGTCCTTTTCCCAATGTTTCTATATTTTGATCGAAAGGTTAAAAACGTTTTACATGTACGTGCGCTGAATATCTTGTGGAGTCTGGAGGGGCGAATTGTACAATGGGATATCATTGTGCAGTCGACACAGAAACAGAATTCTGCAGTCAGACATAAAATGTGACAGTTTGATTAAAGTCAGAACGCTGTCATCTATGTACGTCGTTTTGAAGAGGATTCAAAGGATAACGAGAAATTAGAAACGGCGAGGCAGTGCAAGTAAGAATTATGCGAACACAATTTTGAGCAAAGTCAATAATATTTGCGAACTGAGACTCGACCGACAGCAACCAAGCTTCCACTTAAGCATCAGTCTACTGCGCTAAACACCATGCTTAGCAATAAACCCTTGTGATAAGTGTTTTTATTGATATGAATCATCATGATGATAGCTGTAGAGATCCGCATATCACGTTCCTATACCACACACAGGTTGTCATGTGATGATTTACATAGATGAATGTTCATGCTCACAACGTGATGATGGCGCGATAACTCTCTCTACCTGCCTCTTCATTCACAATCGCGTCACCAATTGAGAGCAGAAGACAGAAAGGAATAGTAGCGGGAAAGGAGGAGCACAGAAGAACAAAAAAAAAAAGGGGCTGGTTTTTCTTTCACATTCACTCTCGCGCTGTTTCTCTATTACATCACGGCGCGGCGCCAACCAACAAAGCCAGTAAGAACACACAAAAGGGCACACCGCAAAGCCGGTGTGATTGTCCAGGGTTTCAACCAAGCTTATTTGTCTGTTGGCTGCGTGACGTGATAGGCCACAATCCACCGCAACAGATCCGGGTGAGCTAGAGCGGGTAAGTTAGCCGGGTATACCCTTTTTATTTGTTATTTGAGATCTAATTGTGTATCGCCATTTGATAGCCTACTGCTAATGCCTACTGATTGTGTGGACGAGTGAGGGAAAAAAACCTGATTAATTTGTGAGGGATAAGGTTACTGGATTTATAGCTGTCACCTAAGCTTTCGTCAGCTGAAAGGCTAGGAATCAATGCTGTATATAGGATCTATAGGTGTTAGGTAGATTATGGTAGGATTTTTGTCAAGTGTTTTCTCCACCTGTACCTCCCCCTTCTCTCTCTCTCACTCTCTCTCTCTCTCTCTCTCTCTATTTCAGCTCTTAACACGACATTTACTCTGTTAATAATTCACGACTATCATAGAAAGCCCAAGACATTCCAAACTGAAGAGTAGTCATTGACAGATGCGACCAGAAACGTTAATGATTCTTGAATGAGATCTTGACTACATGTTTCATTATACTTGTTTCATTGGAGCTATCGCGCACCATTTTGAAGCAATAATTGACACCATTTTAAAAATGATTTTCGTTAATAATCATAATATTTTGAAGCATTATTTACACCATTTTCAAAATGATTTTCGTTGATAACCATTTGTAAGGGTTGTCACTTTTGTCTTCTGATGTGAAGTGTATTAGCAGTTGAATTATGAGGTAAAATTGTCCGTATAACTAATTATGTTATTGGTAGTGGTTTTCTTTTGTTTTGATAAGTGCAATAGGATCGGCCAAAGGGCTTTAAAAAAAAAGATCTGTGTTATAACTTCTCTTCCTAAAAACAACAAAAGACAAGATCACACTTATTGAAATGAATAAATTAATGTATCGTAAGTGTATACTCTGGAGTTTTGCCATATAATGGTTGGCCCTTTATTGTATAATATACAACCTTTGGTGTAACTTCATTTTGAAATCTTATCACTCCCGCTATTCGTGATAGAATTTTTTTTCCTCGTCTCATCACAGTGTACGATAAAATTGAATTCAAATGGTGAATGGTGAAGAATAATTTATATCAATAATGGAAAAGCTTGTTTTATAGTCAGAACTTTAACCGCTAAATTTGCGGTCACTGAATTTGAAATTTCTCACTCCCGATGGATTATAACGAATATATCTCAGTAACTCATCAATTACCATAATATGCTGACTCTCATCTCTCTCATTCCTATCTCTCCATCTCTCTCTGTTGTTCAACCTATTCCCCCTTTTCCGTCAAGTTTTCTTCTTTCTCCACCATGCTCTCTTCACTCCCCCCTGTTCACCCCCTTTCTCCATTTATTACCTCCTCCCCTTCCTCTCTTTGTACCCATGTTCTGGTAAAATCTCTCTCTCTCTCTCTCTCTCTTCTCTCTCTCTCTCTCATTGTCGTTGCCTCTGTCTTTCTGTATGTCACTCTATCTCTATCTCTTTATTTATCGATCTATCCCTGCTCTCACTCCCCCTCTCTTCCTTCTTTCTCCTTCTCCCTCTCGGTCTCTCGATACTTTATTTCCCCTCCTTCAGTCTTTATCTATTTTCCCCATTTATGTTCCCCCTTTTCTGTTATTTCCTCATATTTCTTCATATACCTTACGGACTTTTATGCCATATGGATCTTCCTTGTCTTGTAATTACTAGTTCTTTAAACGAAGTTTTATTCCTCTTGTTGTTGTTTATAACCATAGTCTCGCCCGAATGATAACTGTATAAAGGAAAAGGTTGATCATTCAAAATGGAGAAGAAGATGGAGAAGAAGATGATGATGATGATGATGAATATAGAAACAGAAAAAGTAGAAAAATGAGGAAGAAAAAAAAAGGGCAGAAAATAAAGAAGAAGAAGAAGAAGAAAAAGAAGAAGAAGGATAATAATAATAGGAAGTTAAGAAAGAAAAATAAACCAAAAGTACGCAATAAAAGATCCACGGGGTACCCGTCGTTGCGTTGGCGCGTTGGCGTTTAATCAGTAAAATCATGTGTCGGCAACATTGCAGTACATTTTGTTCTGTGATGCGACCGCATTAAATTATTATCATCGATTTGGAGCTACCGTCATGATTAAAACATGGCATCGCTGTATTATCATCGTCCTGTTTAACACACCAATCGATCAATAATCGTTCATTTGACTTGGTAGGCATCCCCAGGAGTGATTAGTCCACACTTTAGAGCAACCTTATCATCATCAATACAGCATTTCATGATGGATTGTATATGGGTTGAATGTATTCATGACGCCTCGAGTGTGTTCTTCGCCTCACACCAAGAGCAAAATGGTAGAGTAGATCCGATGACATCCATGTTGCATAAACAACACAGTAAGGCATGTGTTGTATAGATGAACACGGAATGAGAAAATCTCCCATTCAGGAATTTCATAAAAAAATAACGCTTTTCTGGTGGTAGTAGTACTAGTAGTAGAATCAGTAGTAATTTGTAGAAGTAGTAGAAGTAGTATAGTAGTCGCTCTATACAAGGCGGATTTATTTCATTTTCTACATAACATAAACAATGACAAGATAATCACAATACGTAATGAATAGAAAATTAGCATATAAATATCTTTGACATTGTTTTTTTAAAGTCTTGTAATGCGAAAATATTTAGTTACTGGAAACGAGCAACGAACCTACTTTGAACCAATGCTTGTTACAGGAATAGGTTTGCACAATATTACTTTTAAACTTAATACATTCATAACTGAATTTTGAAAGATTATACCAGTCCTTTTCGAGTTCTATTCTTGTCTTGTCGACTCCTATATGTCCGTTCTCGCCTCGTTTGACACCATTGTATTGTATGAAGAAACATTTTCATCTATACCTGACCTTAATGATGGATGGATTCAATTAAATTTGTTCATGGGCCCTTCATTACGTAGGCTACTCAACTTTAAAAGCAAGCCTGGACCCCCCCCCCCAAAAAAAAGAAAAAAAGAAAGAAATGTTACAATAGTTCAACATCTACCGTAGATGTACTATATCATATACGTTGAATACAATCCGCAGAAAGTCATGTGATGTAGACAAACACGGAGTAACACTAATTTATCCCCATGAAAATGTCCTAAAACTCTTGATGGGACTGAGCACAAGTCCAATAAATTCTTGATAGTATACTATTTGGTTTCGAATCTCCATCTTAATCAATAGTTTAACATCTAAATTAGATAACCATTATGCTTCAAAAGTCATTTTGACATAATTTTAGGGCAACCTTTATCCTTTACAGCCTGTATTGGCGGATGATGAACATTAGTTATTCGTTACACCGTCGACATACTCCTTTTCAAGTCTGCGACAGGGCCTACATGTAATAATACTTCAACATCTATATTATAGATAACCATCTTCAGACGTCATTTTGTATGATAACATACTTTTTAGGGCAACCTTATCTTTTACAGCCCGTATTGACAGATGATGAACATTAGTTATTCGTAACACCTTCAAAATACTCCTTTTAAAGTCTGCGATAAGGCCTACATGTAATAATATTTCAACATCTACATTGGATAACCATATTGCTTCAGATGTCATTTTGTATGATAACATATTTTTAGGGCAACCTCATCTTTTAAAGCCCGTATTGACAGATGATGAACATTATTTATTCGTAACACCTTCAAAATACTCCTTTTAAAGTCTGCGATAAGGCCTACATGTAATAATATTTCAACATCTACATTGGATAACCATATTGCTTCAGATGTCATTTTGTATGATAACATACTTTTAGGGCAACCTCATCTTTTAAAGCCCGTATTGACAGATGATGAACATTATTTATTCGTAACACCTTCAAAATACTCCTTTTAAAGTCTGCGATAAGGCCTACATGTAATAATATTTCAACATCTACATTAGATTACCATATTGCTTCAGATGTCATTTTGTATGATAACATATTTTTAGGGCAACCTTATCTTTTAAGACATGTATTGGCAGATGATGAACATAAGTTATTCATCATTCCTTCAAAAATACTCCATTTTAAGTCAGCGATGTAATAATACTTCAACATCTACTTTAGATAAACCATGCTTCAGGTGTTATTATGTCTGATAACATATTCTTAGAGCAACCTTTATCATTTAAAGCCTGTATTGGCAGATTATGGACACAAGTTATTCGTTGCACCTTCGACATACTCCTTTTTAAGTCTGCGATAGGGCCAAGATGTAATAATACTTCAATATCTACATTAGATAACCATCTTCAGATGTTTTTTGTCTGATAACCTATTTTTAGGGCAATCTTTATCATTTAAAGCCTGTAGTGGCAGATGATGAACATTAGTTATTTGTTACACCCTCGACTACTAACTTTTAAGTATGTGATATACTGTACAATACATCTACATCTGCGTTAGATCTGTTTTGCTATTGAGATACGTCACAACCACTACAGTACTGAAATAAGTTTTTTTTCTCAAACAATAATATCGCCTTTCTATAATTATGTTTTGAGCTTGATAATATATTCATAACATTTTCTAGGACAATATCTTATTTATATAGGACAAAAACTACCCGGCAACTAAATGCCATTTAGGTAAAGATAATGAATGGATACCTTAATAATCTCGTCAGTTTTGTTTCGGCAATGGATGTCCGGAGCAGTTGTTGTTCTGGACTTTGTTTTCCATCATGTAAATTATGATAAAAATTTATATGCATTAGTATTCGTCCCGGGGTAGTAGTTTCTTCATGCGGAAGGTTGTACAAGATATAATTCGTTTGCTTTTATATTATTATAATTCATGAACATATCCTTATTGCATACTATGGATAAAGGTTTATGTATTCCCCACAAAGTATCCATTCTTTCCAACCTTCCTAAATAATGTCCACAATGAAAGCTTACCAGCCCTGATATCGCGCTTTTTTATTGACTAGGAGCCGAGTGGTTTTATATATCATACTTCACTACCAAACTTTGGGTTATTGATATGCAGTTATAGGCTTTAGAACATGTATTATTCATTGCCTAGATGAACAGGATACAACTTGGAATATCTCGAACAAACATTAAGGCCGAGGCTGATTTTATCATTATATGTGAGAGAGGAAAAATTTATGTAAACATATTAATAGTATATTAGTAGACTAGAGACAGTACTATTATATACTGCTCTACTATACTGTAGTAGAGTCTTAAAACGAAAATTATGTTGCTTTCATGCAAATGAGTGCGATCATTGCTGTTTCAGAAAAAAAAAAAATTTTGCAAAGAAAGTTTGAATTACAAGCCTAATTCATTTATGGAGATAATAAATTAATTAAATAGTTAAATTTTAAAAGCAGGAGGATCTATTGGTAATTACGGTATTTATTATAAAAGATATGTCCGACATGTTGTTGTATAAACGTCAAATAGTAACAAATTGCACATTTTATGGTTATAGATTATTTATTTTCTGTGCATTGATATCAAACAGCTTTGACGGAAAGCTGTTTCTCTCCATTTGTTCTGTCTCTCTCACTTTCTCTCTCTCCCCTCCTCTCCTCTCTTTTTATTTATCCTTCCTTATCCTTGGTTTTATCACATCCATGCCATCCACTTGTAATTGTATACAGTGATGTTCCATTTGCTACTTTCATAAAAATACAATGGTATTTTGTGCATAATGAGCTAATAAAAAATGACTTACACGACAGTCAAACATTTTCAACATTGCTATGCTTTTTTTTGTACTGAAAATTATGCAGTCCTCCTTAGTATTATACAATGTACATTATGTACGCTCAGAACTAGCTTAAGAGAAATACATAATTTAATTGCATAGAAAGGGATTTTTTTTTTTTTACAATGCTCGGTCAGTAGGCCGACTGAACTCTAAAACCTTTGCTTATTTCGGAAGCAATCTGGACTGTCAATTTCAATTGTATTGATCTTTTCGGAAAACTAACTCCCTCGTCCTATTCCATATTTCCCAGATGATTGTAATATAACTATTCATGATTGTTTTCTATGTTTATTTGCTCCGGATGTACAGGTGCATTTCATAGGCGATGGCGCCACAACTCTATGTGAGAGAAATAAAAATATAAATGCAACTGAGAGAGCATGGGGTCTTGAGTGATGTGAAAAACTTGTTTTTAGGGTATATTGAAAATGAAGTATTCCATCAACCCCATTTTTTTTATTTGGACTAAAAGTGAGAGAGTGGTGATGAAAGAAAGACGTAAATAGCTTTTACATCTATACAAATTGATTCACAAGACGGAAGCCTGGGCCCCATTTCACAAAACTTGTCATCAGTGACAAATGACGTTTTTTTTTTTTTATAAGCTAGTGAAATCCTTGCTTCTGATTGGTTATCAGTAGATTTGTCACTGATTTTTGTCATTTTTCATTGACAAAAGGCTTTGTGAACGAGTCCCTGAATTCAAGTCCAATCCTTTCAGATTGAAAAAGAAAAAAAATATGTAAAAAAACAGCATCCCAACATGCAGAAAGTTTGTTGCATGATATTCCCACATTATGTTCATATTGTTGTTTTAGCTATTATCGATATGGAAAAGTATATTTTGAATGCTGAAGACAATACTTCACCTGTCGATACATATGTCTAAGAAATTGAAGAATAAAGATTACAAATACGATATTTTGGTGTATCAAAGCTTTTTTTTTTTTTTTTTTTTTTTTTTTTTTTACTTCCCGGCAATAATAATAAACGCCTTTTTATTTTGCAAATACATCAATGGATCTCGGTAATAAGGCATGAAATGAACCATATCTTCGTTCTTTATGACTGAATAAGCAGGATCTTTAAAATGTGCTAATGCATTTGATACTCTGCAGATAGAGAAGACATTGAAGTACAGGGGGCATGTAAAGATCGGTGGGTCTCCTGTGTATTAATGATAGACTAGCCTCGTTTCCTCCACCGCTGTATCTAAAAGAACAATCTCCGTTTGAAGAGTCTCTGGAGCAGAATTGACATTTCTGATCAAGATTTTGACCGAAAAATGCACTTCCACTAATATTCATCTGACTCTCAATGTAACACGGCCACTGTTTATGACTTTATGTTAAGATATATAGGTCTCCGTGGGAATCTTTCAAATCGAGTTTCCTGAAAGTCACCGGTCGGTTCAAAACGCAGTTGCTGAAGCTATGTAGACTGTGAACAAGAAAAATCGAACCACAAACCATGCAGAGAGAAGGAAGTTATGTCTGAAATGTATTATTATAATAAACTGGTGATTAAATTTCTTTAATTACTGTCCCTGTTAAGGCATATTGAATGCAATACTTTCAAATTAGACAACTATGATTTCATTTGTAGGGCTAATGTGAACAATCCTGTTTTTTGCAATCATCTGTATAAAACATACAACGGAGAAACAACATCAGCAACCACTTTACAACAAAGAAAAGCAAACGAACAAACATATTTTTAATTTTACTGGTTTGTGTAGAAAGGTTTGTGCAAACTTGTAGTAATGACTCAGCATGCGTTATTTCCGAGTAATTAGAGAGAAATACTCTGCTAAAGATATTTGATCATGATGACTTATCATAAAAATAAAAAACATAATCCAGAAAACATCCTGTGGTGACGTGATGGGAAAGTCCCTTTCGTGTCGTATATCTGTTTGTCGTCACAGCTTGACACCATTTCAGCTCATACGTTATATTCCGTGGAGTGATTGCCATCTTTATTGCCTTGGTCCGGTTAAAATTGAAGTTGGACAGCAATTAACACGTTCGGGATTGCAATAATCAACGCGGGAATCCACCCTATTAAAGCCTGAACTCGGCCTGCACCGCCAATCGGGGGTGGAGCCTGAGCCGGGGGTGTCACAGGGTTCTCGACTCCCTCTCTTGTTTGTCATTTATGTGGGGGATTTGAAGGTCTCCTCTCTTACATGAGTGTATGCCTCTCCTTGATATCTTTGCGAGCTTGGCTCCACCTTTTACGCCATATTACCTTCTCCCTTGCTAGTCATCGACTCGGGGGGGGGGGGAAGGCGGACCCCTCCTCTTCTTACAAAATACTGGTTCCGCCCTTGATCACGGCTATGCTATGCTCAGTGAACGTGGACGATAAAATGAACCAAACTAAGTAAAGGTCACGGGGAATAGGAAAGCCGTGATTTGTTTGAAGCGAGATCCATCAATTAAGATGTTAATCTGTGCAGGGAGTCATGCGATAATAAACTATGAATCGTCATCGAATTCCTGGATGACATTGGGACTACATGGTATTTGCGTAACAGAAAAGTTGAAAACAATACTAGTTCTTGTTTTTTATGATTATTTTGGTTTGTTAATTGCGTTGTTATCATAAAGCACATGTTTTGGTTTTGCTTAACAACTTGTACTTCAGAGAAGAAAAAGAAAAAAAAATCTGCGCTCACTGTGTCCTTTTTTTCCTTTGATCCACCATACTGCACCTGACTATAGGGATTTAAAAAAAAAAGCTTTAAATTCATTAAGTTGGTAATATGTTGGGACACTCAAAAGAACAGTTTCTTAAATAAATTGGCAAAACTTTAACTTTTATTCATATCATTTGTTCATATCAACGCATACTTGCTTCTTATCAGAAAACTGTTGCAGGGAAAGGAAAATATATGTGTTACCAGATTGAAGAAGAACGGTGATCAATTTAGCTCTTAAATAATTACTTCTGTCCTAAATGTGTTCGCGTTTCCCGTCTTCATACCTAATTAGTCATCCAAGTTATATTCTTGGGAATTATGGTGGTTTTATTCTATTTCAGTTAACAACTGTATAGCTACTAACAAAGCACACATAAATATCAACAAATTGTAAAGGTATCGATTGTAGGCCCTCGATTACAGAAGGACTTTTAAAACTCTAGATTAAAAAGAAAAATGGAAATGTTTGAAAAGAAAATGAACAATATTCATGATGATGATGATGATGATGATGATGATGGTAATATATATAATAGGCTAACGACCATCACTGTTTAATAAAAGAGTATCGGCTTACTGGTACACAGACACACATTCAATATTTCTACACGTATAGTAGAACGGAAACTGCTGAAAAGCAATTCAAAATCAAGAACTGAAAATTTAAAATGAATATAGGACAAAACCAATCTAAATTCTACTGTCCCCAGTGTCTGAAGACGGTCGATATGTCTTTCTCCAGGACTAAAAAAAAGAGTAAATTTCTATATGATAAAAAGAGTTCTGCCTAATGGTTTCTGGAAAGCAACGATGCATGGCAATAAAGTGAAAATGAAACGAAATTCGTCTCTCGCGGGGCTCTTTCTGAATATATTATTTTCGATTAGCCTTCTTTTAGCATGACGCCTGAAAAATACACTCATGCTGGTCTAGTTTGACTTTTATGCCATGATCCCATTCTGTTTTTGTATTGAAATAAAACAGCAAAGTGTGAAACGTAATTCTGTTTGTCACTAGGTGGAGAGAGCAAAACAAAATTTCATCACACATATAATCTGCAATAAAAAAGAATAGAAGGAAATGACGAAGTTTACAATGTTTTGTTAAAATCATTATTTAATCACCGGATAATCTTGACCAATTGATCGGACAGTGTGTGTGCTCTGACATCGGACATTGAGTATAATTTGTCAATGTGATAGGGATACGTTGGTTGCCAGTAAGACATAGCATTATATTTTTAGATACTCTTTCTTGTTTACAAAGCTTTGAATGGTCCAGCCCCATGCATATCTAAATTATTATCTTTTGAATCACATCCATGTTCACATAACTAACGAAGTTAACAGGACAAGCAGCCTCTAAAGCTACCTTGTACAAAAGCAAAAGTAACTCTTGGAGATCGCGCTTTCAGTTGTGCCGCTCCAAAGCTTTGGAATAACCTACCACTAGACATATGAAAAACCTCATCTGTAGCTGTCTTCAAAGTCTTGTGGAAGACGTACTTGTTTTTAGAAGCTTTTGAACAGTTTTTGATTGTACATCTGTAAAGGAAGGCGAGTTGGCTCAGTATGCCTGTCGAACCAAAAATCTCGGGTTCGAATCCCACCAAGGCGGATGACTGAAGCCTGCGTTGTGTGTTTTGCCCCTCCTCTTGTTTCACAGACGCAGGCCATGTTAAGTGGAACACTCCATCCCTCGGATAGGACGTTAAATTGAGGCCCCGTGTAGAGAAGAGTCACTACCTTTGCACGTTATTAAAGAACTCACTGCACTATTCGTATAAGAGCAGGGGGAAACCCCGATGTAGTGGTCCACCTGCACACCCCAGTATAGTACAACAATACTCTGTAAAGAGGGATGTACTCAAAATGGAGGAAGAAAGTAACAATGTTAGGAGTTGTTTTGTTTTCATCACAGCGCAGTAAAGTATATTTATGCGGTACCTGCGCTGTATTGATCTAATTATTATCAATTCAAAGAATGATGGCATTTCGTCATACAGAAATCATGAGACATGTTTTGAAGGCAGAGTAGTGGTCCCCCCTCCCAGTTATGCCAGACAGAATGACCTATAAGTGAAAATCCATTTGGTTTGTGTGTGTGTTTCGACAATTGATTTTTGGCGTCAGAAATGTGCTTGTCTTATGGATCCTCTCGGTATGTTTGAAAAACAGGAATGGATTTAAAGAACCTATACAGAAAAAATTGAAATGGAGAAAATGTTCATCTATCTATTACGTTCATGACATTGCTCCACCAAATCCAATGTAAATGTTTTCGGGTCATTTTACCATTTTTCATCCTTGCATGCCTTTTTCAAAGTATCATTAATTAATTTCTTATTTATGATAAATGTATGATAAATGTTGTTTACCTGATACATCTTTTGACCAAAAGCCATATTTGTAGTAATGGCATAATACAGTGCGTATGTTTATAACAAAAAAAGTGTGCCCAACTTTGGTAGTTCCTGATTAAATAGTCACAACCAATATGACTTTAAAACCTATTTCATGATGACAGGTAACTTGTTCTCTGTCCAATGATATCTAACTCACAATATTTCTGTCCCGGATGACTGAGCTCCAGGGTCTTTAAAACGTGTTGTCGAAATCGGCCTGTTCCAAGTTTGGGCTGATGGAACGAATGTGGGTCAGGCAATATGCATGTGCTTCTTTGGTCTCAAACCCTTTTAAAAGTTTAATGTTGCATCGTGCTTCAGTGCTATATTGTTTAAAATGATGCAATGCATCTGGGCTTTCATGCACAGAACCTCATTTCAGTCCATTGGATAATCTTTAATTATTTTGAACAGCCTACTAATTTCTTGTCTCCTCATATCAAAGTTCTCTATGCTCAAATGTCCACTGAGCCATTTCACACGCGTAAGGAGCATGAGGTGTTTATCTCGAGGAGCGAATGAAAACTCAAAGGTTACTGAAGCCAGATGCAAGAAAGAACACACATGATGATAAGTATCAAAGAAATTGACATTATGCTTTCATTAAAAAAAAGATATCACCCCCGAAATAAACTTTATCCAGTTTGCATGAGGGAGGGAGGAAGAGAGAGAGAGAGATTGTTGGGTGAGTATGATGAATACATTTTCTGTCTACGGTGAATATATTGGGATATAAAAGCAGGCATAGATGAAGAAGAAGAAAAAGAAGAAGCAGAAGGAGAAGAAGAAGAAGAAGAAGAAGAAGAAGAAGAAGAAGAAGAAGAGGAGAAAGAGAATTGAATATCTATAGCTTTAAAGAAGGAGAAAAGGAAGAAATGAAAGAGAAGATTATGAACAACTAGAAGGAGAAAAAGAAGAAAAAAGGTGATGAGGATGATCATGATGATGATAATGATGATGAATAAGAAGAAGAAGAAAAAGAAGAAGAATAAGGTAAAGATGAAGAAGAAGAAGAGAAGGAGAAGTAGAAGAAGAAGAAGAAGAAAGAGAGAGTCAGAGAGAGAGAGAGAGAGAGAAGGAGAAAGAAAGACAAACAAAGAAAGAAAGTAAGCATCGATTGAAGTTCTTGACATCCCTGCTTTCCACGTTTTAGCCTCGCCAAAGTCACCATAAATATTGTATCAAGTCACTTCCGTCTCCATCGCGTGTTTAGACAAAGTACGTCGGCAAGGCCTCCAAGAATCATAATACATTAATGAAAAGGCATGGCGTACATTAATCTCACGCATCATCTTGACACACACTTCAGTATGCTTGTCAACTTCTATATAAACCAACACATTAAAGGGATTGGGTATCTTTGTCTCAGATTCTAAACAAAATCCTGTATTTGGCTCATGCTGCAATCATAATGTTAAACCTTTAGGTCAGTCAGGAATCCCATGACGTTTAAAAGCTGATCGCCCGTCTGATTATCAAGATATTTATGATTGGAATTCAAAATTTGGAAAAATGAGTATGGTAAAACCGGTCGCTCAAAGATTTTTTTACTTTTTTGAGGAACTTCTTGATCATTTTGAAGCGATTTTTTTTAAGACGGAGCTTCAATATTACACCATATTACAAACACTGATAACACGTAGGACCATGCATCTCAGATTTGTAAAACTGGAGAAAAAAAATCGTTAAACAATGCCTAGTGCCTTTAAAGGTAGTCACTGAATATGCTTGAAATCTCTAGAAATACGTTCTACTTCGAAGACCTATTATATAGGATTTCCCGGCCAAATTCGCGAGTTTGTCGTTCAAATTAATTTGTCTTGCGTTCAAATTCGACGGTTTTAGTGCAGTCAGGTATATCTCGGGTTTATATTCCCTTTTCTAGTTTTCAAATCTATGGAATTTTCGTTAGAATCTACGTATGTTTCATTCAAATTAATGAACAATGTGCTTCTTTCGCTATTTGGTCATTCGATTTGGCGCAACACGATTTTCTGACAACGCGACGGTGTACTTCTAGCATTCTAACTCATTTGTAGCATTCAAATTAGCACTTTGTGCACTTAAATTGTTGGTCAATATACATTTCTCGTTTATTACACACTTTTTATAGCTCATTCTTTTTCTTTCAAGATTGTTTTTTCATGTGTATTTCATCATATTTCATTTTCTTGCATTTATACACTTATACTTATTAGATTATCTGATATTCATCGGCATTTAAGTTTGATTGTTAAGAAGAAAAAACGACTTGCATCTACGGACCTGATGGTCTCAGTAAATTTGTAAATGTTCATGTAAGGAAGTTGTTTGTCTTATGTTTCATCATAAATTTATCATAATTTCATCATAATTTCATTATGGAAGAACTAAGGGTACAATATTGTGACCGGGGTAGGGACTAGAGTCAACAATTTGAACATGATTCATTATTTAGCCATGTCTTTAGCCATCAATCTGCTGGCGGGCAAGTAAACTATGAAACTCTTTAAGAAAAACAGAGGGGTGTGCTGGGTATAAGAGACGATGTGAATTACTTTTGTAAAATTCCGAGTCTGTAGTAAAAAGGGGCGATTGAGGGTACCCCCACCTTTCCCGGGGTATATGAACATGTCCGTGCAGAAATGCCATATCCCTTCATTTCGCCCCTTCTTTACTTTATGTCTGACTACACCCATCTGCATTGTCCTGAAAATAAATAAATGGAATAACAGCTTAGACCCCAATGGCAAATTATGCATTTAACTGCATTATTTAAAAACTGTAAAAGTTTGTTGCAATTCTTCCCCCTATCATTCCTAACTTGAATAAAAATATTACGAATACGAATGACAGGTGTTAATTTGAATGATAAAAATTACGCTTCGACAAGTGAATATTAATTTGAATGCTAGTTGAGCAGTTTCTAAATTGAATGACAGATCTATGAAACCCTTCGACCCAAATCCTAAATTAAATACAAAAACTGGAAAATTGAATGATAATTGGCATGGCAAAGCCGATCTGCGCTAACTTAAATGCAAAGTAAATGAATTCGAATGACAAACGCGCGAATTTGGCCGGGAAATCCTATATAACATTTCCATCTGGAAAGAAGTCATTTTTCCCTCATAGCTTTAGGAAAATAAGGCACTCTTATCGCGTCAATCATGGCATCGAAAACATGGAATAAAAACCTCGCGTCAAAACAATACTTCGTTAGTAATCATGGTAATAGGACACTTTTTTCATAGTGCTAAAGTTTTAGGAACCAGGGCCTTTAAGATTAGTTCTTCATAATTTAAAGTGGATTGTTAACTACATGTAACAACCCACTTTGAATTATTTATTGAATTTATGAGGGCGTCGACAAGGAGCTGCATCCTCTTCTATAGTTTCAAGGCCACATGGTAAAATGCCAACATAGACTCTAACAGCAGTTGATAATACGTTATTAGTAATGTTATCATGACATGAAGTACCGATGATTTCTCATGATAAGCGCGGTTGTTAACATTGGTAGAGCGAGCTAGATATTTAGTAAAATAAGGAACATTCTTTTTCATTTTCATATCATGATTTCCATGTTTGCGTTTTCCTTCATCTATAATAATTTCGCAGAGTACGATGTAAATTGTAGTTGGGAACAGACAATTTGGATCTCTGCATGAATATCAATTTAAATACCGTCTCGATGTTCAGATGGCAAAGGACAAATTACCAGTCGGGTAAATTTCATGTTTCTTTGTGAATGATTTTTCCACTTGCAATTCAGAAGTCTACATTATGCAGATATTGCCATGACCTTGTGTACAAGCCGTCAATTACATGATGAGGATACTATTCATCCGTAGGATATTCAATTATGACCCTGACTACCGGGTGACAGAGAGTTTGTTGACATGCATGCCAAGTATAACACAATCATCGAGAGAGTATGAGGGAAGGATGATTGACAAAGGTTGAGTGTTAGCTAGGAGGGCTATAGGGGATGGATCTGGTATCATTACCCCTCAGGAATATACCTCATTTGCAATCCTGCCTCGACACCACTGGTGTCTATAATTACAGGGACATTCGCACCCATGCAGGGCTCTTCCGGTCGGGTGAGATCGGCTTCAAGATGGCGCCTTCAGCTCTGCCTCCCTGTCGATCATTAATTCAACACCCCGACCCGAATACCACCTGAGACCATCCCTTGCCAAGGTTCATATACACAAGCTTTCGTCTCCTCTTCAAACATTAGGTAAATATTATACCGTAGATGTCCCGGGGATCAAAGCGGACCTTTTCTGAGATAAGGTTGTGTCCTTTTCACCCTGTCCGGTTAATGTTCTAGGGGGTTGATGTCAATCGTTGATATAGTCCTAGGGGTAGGTCCCTGGCCCCGTCAGAACATCTCTTCTCAACCTCGAGTTTGCCTTTCAGCTCCAGAACGGATAGACGGGACAACTAAAGAGAGTGGATGGTACGTATATACAGATATGGGGGGGGGGGGGGGGGGGGGGGGGAGTGGAGGGGTGACGAGAAAATCTGTTCTCTATTGTGTTTTCGATATCATCCTCGCAAATTTGTTTAATTCTACGATGACTGTTATTTTGTCGGACAAATAAGCATTATGCCCAACGCCTCTGCAAAAATATTGCGATTTTGCCTTTAAAATGTATGAAGTTCAACCGTGACTCTTGACGTTTTAACTTTCTGTCGACAAAAACAACCATGTTTACGCCTCCTCCCAATTATGAAATTCAGCCATGCTGAAGGTGTTTACATAACGAAATTCTTAAATACCTTTGACCGTGTCTGTTCACCGTCCTACGTTATAAATATTAGCTCGTCATCATCATCATGAGCGTCCATGGGCTGTTAACTAAATTAGAAGTGCCCCTCTCGCAATCCGCTCATAAATCAGCAAAGGCCGCAGAGCGCGCCATAAATAATACAGTTTTCTTCGCTGCACTCCCTACCAACTCGCCCTACTCTCATAATGCACTTGGCATTTGGGCTAATTGTGCTGGACGCATCAAGAATAGTGGCCTGCAGCTTCAGAGTCAGAGAAAAGATGAAGGCGGGAAGGGAGGGGGGGGGGGGGTGATCGAGTTAATCACATTAAAAGGAATATAGTTTAATTAACTTTTGTAGGAGACACCTGCTTTTCTGACGTTTAGTGATGTGGCTAGCGTGTACAGAAGCATAACGTTTATATTATAGGATAGCGGCTTTAATAATGAGCATTAAACAAGATGGAAGAAAATAGGGCGACTTTTTTTGCAATCTTAAATTCATAATATAATTTTCTGTTTCATTACTCAGTCGTAGACAAGTTTCCTTGTTAAAAATTCATCATGTGGAAGTGGCAAAAGCAATTTGCAACTCACAAGAGAAAGAGAGAATGAGAGAGAGAGAGAGAGAGAGAGAGAGAGAGAGAGAGAGAGAGAGAGAGACAGAGAGACAGAAAGCGCGCACCAGGTCGAATAATGTAATTTGCTTTCGAAATCATATTATTAAGTACACGTGACATATCTTTATCTAATTGAAATGGATACTGATATTATTAAACTGCAACTATAACGGGTAGTGGCATTGTAGATATGTCTTCTCTATATACGAGTGGAAATTCACATTTCGGCGAGTCTTGTTGGGCATCACTCTGTTTCGAGAAGAAATTAAATTTCAAAATAATGGAATCCACTCTCAGAAGAGTTATTCAACCACTAATTGTAGAGTGAATTCCAATCTAAAGGGAGTGGATTCAAATATTTGACTTCTAAAGTGTGGAATTCCACTCCTCTGCATCAAGGAATTCCACTCCTCTGCAACAAGAAATGTATGAATTGTATGAGTTGATAGCTATAGTGACTAAACATTATCAAAAACATTATGAAAAAGTATTACAATTGCAGGTATTTGGGGGACATATTGTTATATGTCATCCAATCCGATCCAGGAACTTATAAAGCGCCAATATCTTGTTGCCTAAGCAAAGGCGCTGATGCGACTGAAAAACTACCAACAAAAATGTCTGTTCATGATTCTAATGATTCTGTTCATGCTTCATAAACAGAAATGATTGAGTTTATTATTACACCATTTGATATGACGATCTGTCCAATATTTCAATTAGCATCTGAGCTAAGCATTTAATAATTATAATTAGAATTAGAAAAATATCGAAAAACAAAGTAACTTTGGAAAATAATGTACGGATTGCAATAATTGATTTTTTTTAAAGTAGTTGCGATCTGATTTGCCATAAAATTAAAAAAACGCTCGAAAGAAAGATAAATATGAGTTTTTTTAAAGCAGGTGTTTTAATACGCATTTTACTAAGTGACAGGTGTCAATGAGAAGGAATTTTCACCGGGAAACAAAAGAAATGTATTTTCTTTGCAGACGGGTGATCTTCCTTTGCAGGTGGTCGTCAAAGAGAATTTCAATTCAATGATGTACTTTTATCCTGTAAGCCAACATTTTCCTCACTGAATAAAGGACATTCATATACAGCAGCGTGTATTTGAATGGCAATCATCATTGCAATGAATTATACATTATTGCGTGTAGTTTACATGTACGACTGCAATGAGAATTCGTGCTTTTGTCCTGCAAAGCAAATTAGAAAGCGAAGCACGGTCGCATATAATACTTACCCTTTACAAGCTGTGAAAGAAGGCATTCATATCTGATATTACGATCCCAACAGACCCATATGCACATCAATAATAGTGAAAGGGATCACCTTGGTAACTATGGTCACGTGCTTTTATTTCATAGTGGCATTCTGACTTTGAGAATCAAGGCTCTTCGTGAAATATAAAATTTGTGATTAATTATGATTATGTTGCAACGACCTGAACTTAAGCATTTTATTACAATGTCAGGTAATAGTAATTACCTCTTTATCATGTGAGCGAGGAATGAGGCACACTTGCTTTTTCTTGAACTCAGTGCTGAAATTAAGTTTTATAGATTTAGAGGATTATAAATTCAATTACGAGTGAAATATTGCCTTTCAAATGATTTTGATTGATTGCATTTAAACAAACATGAAAGTGGCTTGAATATATAGTCAACCCTACAGTTCGAGGAAATAAATCACCATGACCCCATCTACGGCGAAGAGGGGAGCAGGCACAAACCTGTTAGCCAAACATCGCCTCAGATGACAGAAACTAGAACAAAAAGTGTATCAGTATCCCTAATTTATCGTGCGCTAGACATTAAACATGTTATTATGATTGGGTATTTTCATGTTCTGAAGGATGGAATGTTCTGCTTAACCCCTTTCCCCAACACTTCTGCACCTCTGCATCTTCTCGAATGAGTTCTGTTTAAAACTGAAACAGGAATTTATCAATCGTTCTTATAATTATACTTTCCGGAAAATCATGGATATAATGTAAGCCAACCAAACATAATATTATGCTCACATGCATGTATAAATATATAGGGGCCAAAACGTGAACAGCATATTGAGGTTTCAGTGACGTGTTTCTTCCAACGTAACGGAATTCATTTCACACGTTATTGTTCAAGTCAACATTCAATAAGTGCTTGCCCGATGCTTCCTATTTCTTCATTCTTACGTTAAACAATTTGTTTATTATTCTAACGGCACCTGTAATCATTTTACAATGTCTCACCGTTTTTAACCACCCGTTTTTACCAGCCATCGGGTAGAAAAACAAACCAGTCTGAACAAGAGGCCGTCTTTAAAGATCTTCGTTTCCCCCCGAAATCAATTGATGTGTTTACGGTCAATGCCGGCAAATAGAAGAAAGTAGGGGAGAAAGAGAAAGAGGGAGCGTTTTATTAAATCGATATGTGCTATGGAGAGCGAGCTGTGTGGCTCCAATCATTTTGGAAGCTGTTGGATTCTCCTTTTTGGCAGGCAAAGAAAGGCGATTGCTGCGGTAGGATAATATTGAAATGGTGATATTAGGTGACCTAAATTTTTATTCGGGGCGATGTAATTGGAATATCATGGCAAAATAAATGGATGAACTTTATGAATTTGAAATAGCTCCAGGGTGTCCGTAATGATGTTCAAATAACCGGTAGAGGATGAGGAATACAATTATTTCAATGGGCTGGTTCTGATTCAATAACGACAGAAAATATCTTCCTAAGCAATATCATAAAACAAATAGGGCTGTTACTGTTCCTCTTTTTGTTTAGTTGTTGGCTTCCCAATTCTTTTCTCTCGCATGAGCATACTTTGTTCTCGTGCCTGTCTTTATAATTATACAGTTTCCTCTATTTATTTAATTTGCTTGGAAGTTTATTATATGTGTATACCGGATGAACAAATAGGTAATAGTCTACGTTCGATTTCAAGTATTGCTGATCAAAGTGATAGTTGATACTAGTAGCTTAAGTCATCAAAATATGGTTCCATCGATTTTCGATAACACAGACACTTTCTTTTGTAAATGCTTTTCTCATCCATGGCCGTTTCTATTTTTTCTGGTTCTATTTTGTCTAAAGCAACCATATAATATCCGTAGAGGTGACATCACATGTACACATATACATGTATAGACTTAGTATTCAGCTGTTTAAAAAAGTGGGCAGAGGGAGGGAAGGGACGATATGTACTCGTACACTATCAGTGATATATTGGGGTTCACTTCCTAGACGAATTTGAGTTCATTATTTATTTCCCTTTTCCGTAGCGTTCTAAAGGGGTGGGGTACTGTGTACTTTAGCTCCAAATTGTACTAGTTGGGCATGTACCGGTGGACGCGTTTAACTGAAATACTGTATAGCGTGAATACACCATGCAGCGATGAGGCCAGGGAAAGTTAATCAGCATGGAGAACATTTTGCATATCAAATGATCAACATTTCCATAGTCACCCAATCGTCTATACACCCTAGGGATAAGATGAATCGATATAAAAGCACATTGCATATTGATGCATCGAACTCATTTCCATATTTTCCCGATAATATCAATACCATCAATTATTCATCACATGAACGGAGCTTTATTTTAAAGGTCGAAAACCGAATGCGGGGTGATTTCCATTGATGGACGTGATGAAGAAGGAACACTTAAATAAATTCATGTTCATCTTGAAATTGATTCGAGCCATTCCAGAGCAGCAATATCATGTGACAGATACTAAAGCGCGCTCACCATCACTCTGGAAAAAAAGAAGATAATTCAATTTCAATTTCAATTCAATTTAATTTGAATAATTTTATTTTCATTACTCTATCAAAATATTATTAAAATGCCTACATGAAATAAATATCAAACGAAATTTGCAATAAAACATAACAAATGAAACTTATTTGTAAGTATACAATCTTAAATGTCAATAAGAAATCAAATCATTCTAGGACATAAAATATAAAAGCATATCACACATTAAGTCAAATTTAAAGGAAAAGAGAAAGCAACTAAAAAGCAAAGCTTGTATTTGTGTAGTTTACTCAGCAACAACAAAAAAGAAGTAAAAAAAGAGAGAAAAATAGAAAAGACAAAAAATAATCTTTTGGGCCTCAGTCACACCGCCACCACGACTCTAAATCTTGTTCAGTCAGGGATTGTTCTGTCTATTGTTGGTGTGATGACGGTGTGGTTGTTGTTACCGAGGCATCCCTGTCAGATGAGGATATGTGATCCATGCATCTGATGATGCTAGCAACATTATACTTCACATGTATACTCTTCCGTCACATGGAGCACGATGTAGCTTAGCTTTCTTGATATAATGTTACATTGTAATCACATTTTGTGCTCTCCATTCCAGGATTGAGATTCTATTTTCTTATCCAATTCAACTGCCATCTTGAAGCAAGAGAATGGGCGTCGCCCACGACTGGGAGAACATTCGACTTCTGTGGCTTTAATAAGAGGGTAAGTGAAAGCAATGTAAATTCCGTTACAACCCGTTTCAAGCCTTAACAGTTCAATTATTGGATGAAATGTTATCAACTTCAATTGTTCATTTTCATTATTGTGTATATATCGATACACGTTAACAAATGTATGGTCTTAGAGGTCAAGTGTTGTCTTCCCATTGAAATCAACCACCGTATTCGATAATCAGAGAAGTTGATTTCAAAATGGATTAAATCCAATCAATACAATAATATTAAATCCCTTTTGAATCTATTTATTCACCACCATTGAAACCTTTGAAACAAAAGATATATAAATGTACAATGTCAATGTCACTATAACATAAATATAAACATGTCATGAATTAGTATTATGTTCTACAGCGATATACATTATTTAACAAAAAAATAATTATATCAGTAAATTTTGTATCAAGAGTAAAACAATACATTGTAAATGGCTATTTACAATGAGTATGTGATCGATGGTAAAATAGAGTCAGAAATAGCAAATGTGCTAGTCGAGCCTGACTCTCGTTATTTAAAGCTTGAAAGAAAGTAAAAGAAGAATACATGATGGGTTTCCAAATTCTATAAATATGATGTGTATATAATATTAAAATCCAAATAACCAGACTGGTTGCTATATACAACTTTATAATTACAAAGTTATTATTACAAACAAATATAAAAAATGAACCTGTTGTTCTGGAATCTTTAAATAAATTAAGACTAGTATAATATTGTTTGGATGAGATAGTAGAAATTCAGGACACTCAGCCTAATATTTTAGATTGAATATGGAATACAGTAATCTGATATTTGAATAATAATTTGCAAAGGGAATCTGCTCAGGGTACTGATTTTGCATAACTCTTGGATTTTCCAAGCAGCCTCTGGATTTTGAGCATCTAAATAATAATAGAAATATGCTGTTCCTTACGGGATCGTCACGATTGAGCCTTGAGGCGAAAATGGCGACGGGCAGTCATGCTGGATCATTTTTGGCCGTCATATTGCCCTAACCAAAATTGCATTTTTGTTTGGTGTGAGTTGGGATAAGCAATTACGTATTGAAAAGTGCGAGTGAGATACGCTTCTCCATCCCACCCCCCCCCCCCCGCGATGCTCTTTAAAGCCACGTGACCTCACGTTTCGTATTTGACAAGTTTATTGCCAGTCACGTGTTCAGTTCATGCCAATCCATATACGTCACGCCTGCCCTAAAGTTTAAGTTTTGTTCGCTGCACCACGTCACTAATTATTGTGTCGAGAGAGAGAGAGAGATAGAGTGGAAGAGAAAGAGAAAGAGAAGCGATTAAAAGTCGAGAATCGTAATGTACAGTTATCTCAAGGTTTTCATGATGAATTATGGTAGAACATTCATTAGCCTTTGAAGATTAGAGACAGTTGTATAAAAAACAATTGTAATCAATCCCATACGATGATGATGATGAACAGCATTTATATGGAGCCATATATCTGTTTAAAAAAACATTCAAAAGCGCCATACCTGTGGTATTTATACATTACTCTAATTGACACGAGACATAATGCGCATTTCTCCTTCTCGGCACATTCTTGCACATTATAATAGCCAGAGAAAGAATGACGTCAAAAACATGAAATACGAAACAAAAAAACATAATTACAAGTCACATGTATAGATTTAATCCTCATTCCATAAAACTAGTCAAAGAAAACGTGAATAAAATTCATTCACAGTTTTAGCATTCATTTCAACAAGGGCGAGGCCTAGATATCTTAAGCAGGGACATTTTTTTGTGCAATTTGTTGGTTTGGGAGAATTTGTATAACAAAAATGAAAAAAAGAAGATGAGAAAGCCACCGGCATTAAAAAATACTAATATAGCTATTAAGCTATTTGAGTAAAGGAGTCGATCCTCCATTATGGAGCAAGGAACATTAACTGATTCGGGATGGGAGAAGGAGGGGCAAGGAGGATGGATGAGGGCGGCTAGGGAGGAGGGGGGGGGGGGGGGTGTCGGTTAAGCTGTAATTACGTATGTGCAAACCTGGCCGACTGTTATCAGACCGGATAAACGTTGTATGTCACGTAATTGTGGACAGAGAAGGAAAAAACACGGCCACTTACCTTTGCTTGTTTTCCGCAGTCTCTGCTAATGTAAACGGAATGTCAGCACTAGACTTCGACAGGATCATTAAATCAACACCGCTCTTCCTTTTTAAAGGGCACCGCATTAAAGAATTGTAGAGTACATTTTCTTACAATTTCTCTGTGAACGACGTGTGACAATGGTTGATCAGGCAAGAAATATGACCAATACTCTGTTACGCAGTTTTAAACTAATATAATATTATAACTATTTGACTAAATCTTGAACAAAATATTGGCATTTAATACTTAGATATGTATAAATGGGACTCCACAAACATGGGCCATCAGAACTAGTTTCAAAGTTGTAACTATTATCAGTCTTATTCGAAATATGAGATTTTTTTTAGGGTAATGATTTTTATGAGACATTATTATAACGGTTTTATTAAAACATACATGTCATTAAAAGAATAGAATGCTATTTTGTTTCCAGCTTTGCTTCTGTCATTTTAAGCAACCCCTTATACGATTGCTTGGCATCTGCAGTTAGCAAACGAACTTTATAGTCTCAAAGTTACTTACCCACATCCTCACTGAAAGTTTTAAAGGTTTTAGAAAGACATCCAAAATACAAATCATGTAGGGTATATAGGCAGCGTCGGCTGTTTCCTCATAGAGAACTTTCAACATCTTAATGTATTAACCTTTTACCAAACGAATTCAATAATTCATAGTTTTCCTTCGTTTTTCTTTGTAGCGATAAGAGCAGTTTGCTTCCATATGGTTCTTAAAGTAACTCATGTTGCTATGTCGGGCTATGTGTTGTAAGATAGCTTGTACTAGCGAGGAACTGTGAGATGAGTTCTGTTTAGTTATATGTACGTGTCAACGCTAGCTGCGATGGCTGTAATTCATTACATCCTTTTTCAGCTTTAAGATATTTAAAAACACAAAAATAGGCATACAGGTTAATGTATGGTTTACGACATAATAAGTAATAATAGACATAATTACGTCATATTGATCAATGGATTCAATTGATTCTTTGTTAAACATATCCATGGGTGGTATAAATTATATTAGTCTCCCCATTTCTAGTATTATAACTTTTTCTATCGACAAAGAAACAAACAAAAAATAACCCACATCTTCAGCAACTAAGTGTTTGCAAGAAATTAATCCACGCAAAGAACAAAACATCCCATTTCAAGTTTATAGCACAGTTCCAAACAGCAGTGTACACGACCAGGTTAAAATATATCTCGGATGTACTTGTATATGCCCCCAAGGGAAATCTCATCTCGAAGGATATTATATAGTATCAACAGGCGTGCAGACAATCATATTAACGATTTGATACAATGGTGCAGCTAAAGGGGGTAATGGTGGGACACGTGTGCTCCCCCCATCGAGTGGTGGTAGAAAAAAAATCAAAGGTGAGAAAAGGGAAACAGGTAGAGGAAAGAGGGGGCGGCTCCACCCATCCTTTTATTCAAAAGCGTTTCATTTCATTTTACGGGCAAGACTGAACCCCCACCCAACACACACAATCGTTCCACGCTATACGCCACTGCTTTGACATGTATATGATGTGGCGGCTGCTTTTAAGTATGATTCCTTTAACACGGGTAATAGAAGGGAGTCGGTAGATCGTATGTCACCGGGAATGCATTAAACGTATAACGCCATCGGTGGCATCTCGGATCCTTCTTGCAACACTTTGATTTGAACAGCGTGTGACATGCAGTGTGGTGTTTCAAAGATCTATTAACAAAAATGCGAGTTCGTCGGCTATACAACTGCGGACATAATTATCTTAAAGGAATAGTGTTGCGGTGATACAATTTAAGCCTGAAACGAATTCCTAACATTACAGTTAACATCGCCAAAGTACCTCCATTTCGTCAAGGATTGGGTGTGGTAGTAACATTGACATATGACGTGGGATTATTTTGTTTGTAACATTATTTTAGGTAATAAAGGGCAAAGGCGGTTTGTGCCGACTAAAAACAAATTCAGTGTAAACGTTAAATACGCATACAATTATGCATGCACGGTGAGTGAATTTTTGTTCTTAGGCGTGCACTGTACTACTTTAGCTATATAATTTGTTGGTAAACGCAGATCATGTTGAGTGGAATACACAGGACCCGTATTCAACTAAAATTCAAACTCGACGCTGGGTTTACATTTGTTTGTCCAAAATCAGGTTTAACCGGCCCTAAAAGTTAGTTTTGTGGTGTAAGTAACCTTTTATTGAACGTGATCTTAGACCCCGGGTCGGGTTTTAAGTAGTAGAATAAGGACCAAATTGATTTCAGCGATATTTCAGTGCAGATGGTATCATGCAGCAGGAATTTCTGAATAAACTTGGATTTTTGTTTCGGTGTTTGAGTGACCCTCACTTCCTTTTTCACAAAATCATGGCTCCGCCTTTGGTTTGAAGTACCACGGATTGAGCATAAGTGATGCCTGACATGCCTTGAGGCACATTCTCTGAGCATCTTATGTTCCACCTATCACTCCATGAATGAATGTTGCAGTGCTTAAATCTGTCAATCAATGGGTAATCTTTTCAGGGAGCAATGTTCCCAAGTTTGAAGCTCATCGGAGCTGCCAAGATCAACTTAATTATTGAATACTGCAAATACAAGCTTGTAGCACGTCACCTTGTGCAGACAATCAATTAAAAAGAAATAGCAATTAATGCGAGGATAAGAGTGGAAAGACAGAGGTATAGAAGCATTAAATAACTGTACCCGTTCCCCTTCGGAGAATACATCTGCATATGCCATCACCCAGCCTCAGCTTTATCATTCGATACAATCCGTCTCGAAATACACTTAATAAATCATGTTAATCTCCTTCAATATTGTATACCTCAAATGACATCACAAGTACCCATCTATCTGATTCAAATGGAACGACGATGCGAATTAAAAGCCATCGGGGATAAAGCCTGACCCCGGGAATCCTCGTGAAGATGTAACGGCTGACCTGGAAATCACTGCAGTGTAGAACTGCCAAGCATGTATGAAAGGAAAGAACCTCGTGCGTCATTTTCATATGTCAAGGAGCTCTATCAGTGCAGTAAATTCAAATTGCATTGTCGAATGCTGGATAAGAGGGTCATTCTGCAGCCGTTGATGTCTTCTTCTTTACATAACTTTGCGAATATAAAATATTACTCGGCGTTATTCAAGATTTGGCGGTGAATAATATTCAGAAGTTATTGTTTGAACAACACACACGCCATTTGGCATTGTCGCGTCGCAATGCCTAGGAATTAGATTTATTGTGTTTATCATGCTGTAAGCAACGGTCTCTTAGAGCTAGGATATGTTTGGAAGGCTGGGCTATCTTCTCTTGCATTTGCAGACAAATTATGCCATAATTTTTCATCTTGTTAACCGTTGCAGCTATATTAGCAATACTCAGCTACAAGCACATTTGTTGAGCATAACTTTTCAAATATTAAACTCACTTTCTGTCCGAAAACCGACTGTAACAGCTGCTGTTTTTTCTTCTAAAAACATGCTGTATAACTCGAATCAGATAATATAGTAGGATGATCTGTCGACTTTTGTAGCAAAATATGGTTTCAATATGGGTATCTTTAATTCAAGTCTCTTTTGCTGGTACACTTCTACACTTGCCCACTTAACATTTTATGAATTCTCAACCTAAGTCTTTTCATGCGTGCCATAATTTCTTGGTATTCCCTTACCTAAACCCCTTCTATGAAGATTCCAACCGATATGCGCACTCTTTAAAATGTGTTTGTTTGTCTTTCGCGCCGTTCAAGTCCCCGCCACATCAATCGTCTGCGGGTATATATGCGGTGCAGCGACAAACGACCACAGTCTTAGCAGACGACACACTTCATCCGTTTGCTAAAAATGACTCGATCCCACTCCCAAAGGTTTCTCTGAACTGTGAAACGCAATTTGATGGAGTATATACGAAGGGGAAAAGAGAGCGAAAGAAAAACTGTTTCGTCATCTACCTAAGATAAGCGCGCTCCGAGGATTGAAAAGATTGGAGCATAGTTCAATAATGCCTGGAGTCGATATGGATTCATAATGTGACACCATTCATCATTATTACCCGCAGAGCAGCAACGTCATCACTTGGATCGTGGAGAAGGAAGGCGTTTCCTTTGATTCCATCAAGTGAGTAGGGTTTAAAGTTTAATTTTTAATCTATTTGGAATCCTCATGGGATGATGGGTGTTTACATTAAATCAACAGCAACGAAAGGATTACGAATGGGATTCCATGCCATGGCTTCATTTCATTAGCATTATATTGCACAGCTTACATTTGCACGGATCTTTCGTTGGTGTGTCTTTCGTGAGATTTTCGTGAGAGTTTTCAGATGAATGCACCATTGATTGGACGTGAAACGAGCGTCAGTGGGCTCCATTCTGCGGGTTACACGGTGAAGGAATGCTGCCGTCTTTCTACCAATATCTGCAAACCAGAGGAACTTCGAACCGTAATCGATACGCAGATCCAGGGCCTTACATATGGATTTGTCATTAGCTTGGGGGCAAGAAGAGGCCCCTTCTCCGCTTGGGACTGAGGTCTTCGAAGCACGTGCGTTTTAATTTTCACCTGTGGCATTTGTAGGGCGTCCTTTTCTGGACTAACACACGAGTGTTTGTGGTATTAGGTGTACGAGACAGTGAGTGTGTCAAGCAAGCAAGCTACACATGACCGGGAGAACGTAAGACTACCACCGTAAGGGCTGGCGAGCGGCCGATGTACAGTTGACGATCGGCGATGACTCGCCGCTTGTTTGCACGACCGAGTTGCCGCCTCGTCCACCTCCTCCCCCTTGGACATCGTCGCTTCGGCAAGCTACGAACTACGGAGCGATCTCGGCATGCAACTTACTTCATTTTTTCTTCTTCTCATGATGTTCACGTCCCCCATTTTTATAACCACAGTGTACACATCCGGTCAAAGAGTTCCTAGTTTCCCTACACAGAACGCTGAATCACCATCACCGTCATCGTCAACGTCGTCGTCGTCGATTTGGAACAGCGGATCGAACAGGACCTGCCTACCTGGGAAATACAATAATCGGAACATAACCTCAAGACTTGTTATGAACGTCACGCGTGTCGTCGACGGTGATTTGGTGGTCGTTCCTTGTCGTGGGCGATGTGGGGAATTATGCTCGAATATTGGTGCCATTAGGATTCGATGTGACCTCAGGGACTGGCCGTGTCAATGTAAATGTGCCTCGGGGACTACTTTCAGGACCGATACTGCCAGATGTGTGAATACATTCAATGGTGGGTGAGCTCAATATGTTAATGATTGTAACTGTTTTATCATTAAATTGCTGACAACTATTTATGTTTCCATAGTATGACGTCATTATTGAGGCATCGCTGCTTATTTGTAGGTGTCGTAATACAATTACTTTTCAACATGATAACATTTAAATTCAAGTGGTTAATTAAATGTTGTTTTATTAACTGTCGTGTAATTGCATCATTCTATATTGTCATCAAGAAAAGTTTCGAAAAGGTCATTTCAAAATGTTTCATAATGTCATTACAAATATTTGTATTCATATTTTGGACAAGCACGCCACTAGCATGCCTAAAATTCTAGCTCCAGAAAAAGTGCTAAATCTGAAATTTAATATTCTGTTTCAGGTATGAATTCCATTAGCGTTGATCGTTCACATAATAATTTGGAAGCAGTATAATTTCTTAACATCGGCTGTACCATATACTAGTAGCTTATAGAGATCACATTTCTGCCTTTGATCTTGAAAATCAATGTTACTGCAAAAAGATTTCTTGGATCAGACATGCTAAGCTAGACTATACTAAGAATCCCCCCTTTGATCCCCGAAGAGAATTTAACATTATCATAAATTATAATTGCTTTTTGTAGTACGGATATAATGATTATCCTACGCAAACCTTATTGTGAGAGAAGTAGAATTGCAAGGGCAAATATAACATAATTACCATGACAATCGGGAAAAAGGCTGCGGGGGAGGTAAAACAAGAAGAGAGAGAGAGAGTGAGAGAAAGATGTTGTAAAGGGAAGAATGATAAAGATACTTACAAAGCCAAACGAGATATATATATAGAGAGAGAGAGAGAGAGGGGGGGGGGGGAAGGAATAGGAGGATAAAAAAGAGACAAATTAACTAAATATATATTTTGTTATAAAAAACAATGCATGTATAGTATTTTGTTATGGGTGTGGGGGGGGGGGGACATATACATGTACATATTGCGACATAATTTGTTTTTCTTTTTCCTTTTCTCTAAGTTAATATACCTGTAATAAATGATTTTTTTTAAAGCATTATGTGCTAAGTATTTATGTAAAGTCACCTGGATTGGAAAAGAAGACCTTCGGGTTTTGGTTATTTATTATTTTTTTCCCGGCATCCGTGTTTTATACGCAATTCAAATCTCACTGTTTATTTTTGTAAACATTGTTTCTTGATCTTTTCTTTGCCGAATAAATAATAACAATAACAACAATGTTATAATAACAGTATTAATAATGGTAACAACATCAGGAACAATAATAACATTATAAATATGATAATGATAATAATAATAATATCGAGAGCTTATATGCCTGCCTGTGACGGGTCATACACCCTGAGAGATGGAGAAACATTTGAGTAAGTACGAGTCCATAATGAAACTCGAAAAACACATCCTGGCGAGCTGGCTTTGAAAGACATTCTTTCATTGCTCTTATTGGAAGGAATATATTAAATCAGAGCCAGTAAATGATGAAAGCGTATGTGGAAAAGTCGCCCTTACCCACCACGCAAATTACGGGTCCGTGGCATGTCAGCGTTGTATAAATCTCATCCATTAAAAACCTATCAAAGTTACGTGAGCTAGCGACTCGTATAATTGTGATCGAGCTCGAGCTTTAGTCATGGTAGAAAAAAGACTGCTTGGCTCGTCTGTGTTCTATGAATACGCTGGCAATATGGATGCCGGAAGTGTAGCAACTATTAGAACGTTTCAATAATTATTATGACATTGTGCCGACTGTATGAGCGTTATATTCATATACATCATGACAAGAGAAGAGAAGAGAATGTGATATTGGTATCATTGTTTAGACTGAAACCTCATTTCAAATCCACCTAAATGAGGAACCAACGTAAAGATAATGAGTCAATTAGTTAATTATCCCTCAGATGGAGACCGCTCACTAACCAAATCTAAATACAGAATAAGAATAAGGTCGTGTACTATACTGCGCTGTGGTGAAACCCCAAAACAAGAGTTAGTCAACGAAAAAGAATGTATTTTAGAATTTAGAGTTATATCATAATGTGATTTTATTTTCTTCGCAGCCAATTACAACTGATTTATTACCAACTTTCATTTAATAATACGGGAAACCATATTTTGAAATCATATTTCTGGTAGCTATATGTTTGTATAATGGTCATCGACAAGATGTTTAGAAACTCATTTTCTGGACACAAGGTAAATCGGCTATAGTTTTTATTTCAAAATTGTAAACAGAGAGCCTAAATCTCGGGCAATTTAGTTGTCTTAATGTAGATATTTTACTCAATTTATTGATGTCTTTCCCTCCCCCTCTTTCTCTATTTATATCAAACTTTGTAATATCGCTTTCTTGTTATTGCTGAGAAGTCATACAATCTTTATTTCATTTCCTCTTATTCGGCTTCATTATCATAGTTCAGTCCATAAATAACTCTATACAGACAATAACTGTACTTTTTGCACTCTTACAAACATTCACTTGCCTTTTGTCAACACATACGCCCTAAATATATATTTTCTAACATATTTTTCATCACACAAATTCATTTTTTATGTTTTGATATAACTCGAGGGAAAACATGGGCAGTCCCTTAATTCGCCTTCACCGATGCGAAAGTAATTGTATGAAGCAGGGATTTCATTTAGGTGTCATAATGAATTACGTGAGTAGGATCATAACGGCATGCTTCTGCGGTCTACAGACGCCAAGCAGTCATCATACACTTGCAATGTGTAAGATGCATGAATAATGATATCATCACGGGTCAATCTTAAATATTTATTTCGCAGGTGGAAAATGCCTCTAATTTAGGGCTCTGCAATTTGGGTTCTATACAACACTTGTCTTGGCAACAGTCATACTCTCGCATACGATCAAAATTAATTTCCAATTATACTAATTGAAGTCCCTACCGTAGACCACCAGCTAAACCTACTCTTACCCCTAAACCTGTTAACTGAAAACATATTGTAACCGTCACCCTTACCGCATATCGTTGACGAAGTAAAGGGGGTACTCGCCACATCAAACTGTACATTTGTGTTTCGTGCTCAAGAAGCTTGGCAGGAAGAGGGGGTTATAAAAAATATTATTATAGTCTGTGGGCTGACAAGTATCGATATAAAGTGTGAGAAAATAATTATGCAAACAGCTTTGGCATCTCGTGTGGGGATTATTAATACCATGAATACCATATGTTAAAGGACATGATAACAAAATGGTTGCCTGGCTTAATCAATGTTTCCATATTGCTGTTTCCTCTTATATTTAAATTACGATATGTTGCATTGCAAAGGTTGGAAACAATATTGTTCCTCCCTGCCCTCACTCCTTCTCCTGAATCCTCCCCTGCCTCTTCCAATCTTCACCCTCCCCGAGTATGGAGAGAGATTGGATTGGTTTCAAACTCAGTCGACATACAGGCAACTTATTAAGGACACGTTTGCCAAATTTAGCTCAATATATTATTCAGCATTACTGTAAATCTTGCATGCGATGTGCATGTCGATCGTTGCATCTCAATTGTATAAATGTAATTTGTGTACTTAATGGAATTGACTCCCCCCCCCCCCCAACCGAGCCTTTTTATCATCAAGTCCTTTTGAAGTTGAATAACCTATGACAAGATATTCTCACTAGATGCATTTGGTAACGAGAAGAACATCTTTATGAATAAAAAGAATAACATATTGTCGAATCAAGGTAAAATAAATGAAGAAAATGAAATACGCCAACACATACGTTTTACCAAAGCAAGGTGGAATTGAATTTAAGACAATCGCTGTGTTTAATACATTCCTCTCTTTTCGGAGCGCAGTCACTGAAATTGAAATGGTTTAGATTGAACTAGTATGTATCGATGACCTACTTCTATTGAGCAGGGGAGACCTAGATTCCTGATCGATATCAACAAGAAAGAGAGAGAGAGAGAGAGAGAGAGGGGGGGGGGGGAGGGGGAGGGAGAGGGAGAGGGAGAGGGAGAAGGGACAGTTTAAAAAAGAAGAGGAGATGATACTTCCTTCATTTGAGGGAGAGGATGTTAATAATGCAGAAGCACATCCACGAGTGGATTCTAATCAAAGTTTGAATGATGACAACCCGGGGTCGGCATTCTCATGTAACTTAGGAACACAAACGTGTCCGGGATGGAAGTGTTTGATCATGGTAAATCTGTTTGAAGATGGTGGATAGTTAATATAGGTCAGGTTTATTAAAGAAGGAGGGTCAATGGAAATATTATTACATCCTCAATGATCGAATTAAAGTCCATCTGTATACCCTCGAGATATTATAAACGTACAGCCTTGTGATGTAATTTTATGTTTGACAGAACACGGATTTACTTGGGCTTCCTAATGACAGTTCAACCTCAAAGTTGAGGGGCTCATTATACATGACCAAAGATGACATAAATACGAAAGAACAATGAATTGGAATGTGACAGAGAGAAAGATAGAGAGAGAGAGAGAGAGAGAGAGAGAGAGAGAGAGAGAAAGAGATAGAGAGAGAGAGAGAGAGAAAGAAAGAAAGAAAGATAGAGAGAGAGAGAGAGAGAGAGAGAGGGGTGGGAGGAAGATGGGTAAAATAAGATAAAGAAACACATTGAAGCGACCAAAATAAAACACCCACACATGATGACAAAACCCTTACTCTGCTCAATTCTTTCCCCCAATTGCATCAATGACAGCGCAGTGCTTAAATTAGTTTTATAGTGACCTTCTAGAAACGTTTGACAAAGAAACCTTCTTACCATCAAAGCTGTATCATGGATATAAATGGCGTCATTGCGTCACCATGTCCGCAATAAATTCCATAAAATTCTTTTACTCGTGTTTAATACTCCCACTCGTAAGACTAATAATAGTTGCATCAAGTCACTGCCATGACTGAAATAAAAAGTAAGGCACAGGGCATGAACGGCAGCAACCATGATATCAGCCATACATTGTCAATAATCATAACACAAAGCAGAATTATCATGACGACGGTATATCAGAAATCGATGCGCATGTGTACACGCTGCAATGGATACAGTCTAGAATCACTTAAAGGATAGCTCATATGTGTGTGTGGGTGTGTGTGCGTGTGTGTGTGTGTGTGTGTGCGTGTGTGTGTATTTTAGTACTGAAAGAAAATCACAATATACGCAAGAATATTTGATAATGCTGTTTCGGTGTAGTTTTGTTCAGTTCACAATAAGAAAATGTAATCAATTTTCTTATTTCAATGTTTTCTCACGCCTTACTTCACGCAGTCTCACGATGGATGGAAAACGACCGCATGTCAAGGAAGTCCTTTTTTGTCCTGTAATTTCTTGCTATTTTGACTAAAGCTGCTTCACTATCGAATTCATCAAGAGGCTTGATATAATATATAATATATACAGAATTTGCCACATGTCCTTTATGAATATGGAGTGTGTTTTTTGTAGTAGAAGATTAATACATCATATTTAGATGCTGCTTGTAAGTGTCGGCTTGCATGGTGATGTAGATATACAGTAGGACTCCTCAACCCCTCTCTCTCTCTCACATGGTGCACCCGCAAACCTACTGTTTCATCATATTTATTTGCCAGAAATCATAATGAATGAAGAAGCCATTCATGAAATAGCCAAAAGATGATTTAAGTTCATCAGCATATTTTGATGGGCGCAACAAACAAAACTCCAATACCTGCCATTTTGGTATGCTGACTGCAGGTTGCACTTAATACTATTGCATATCTATTACCCACTTCAAACCAAGCCACCACCAAGCCTTGAAACGGACCAAGGATGAAAAAAAAAACACCATACGTTTTCATAAATGCCATCTGTTTGATGTTCAAACAACATGCTTTGAGATGGGGGAAATGTAATAACCAATTTCCATGACAACGCCATTGAATTGGATGGGGAGACAGATGGACGCTGTGACTTCAACCAGAGAGAAAATGTCTCAGTCTGCCGAATCGGATCTTTCTCTGTGCCTGCCTGTCTGCCTGTCTATCCGTCTTGTTACCCCTCTCTCCATTTAGCTGTGTTTCTCTCGTTTGAACCTCCTTTCTACCTCTCTTTCTATTTCCCATTTTCTCCCCTTCCCTTCCTTTCTTAAGTTTCCCTTCGTTTCCTCTCGATTCCATTATACATTTCAACGTCTTCTACTCTTCTAGTAACTTTCTTCATTTCTTTCTATCGTTATACTGTACATCTCTCGCAACATCTTTAACCTGTATTTCTGTCTTGTTATGCTTGTCTCGGTCCCAGTTCCATTGCTGCTTTATTCTTGTACCTTCGGAGCGTGTTGAATCAAGCGCTAAACAGTGGTAAAGGTTTAAATGTCAAATCGAGCGTCCTACTGTGAGGCTCCAAAAAAACTGCACTCATAGAATTAAATGTAATGATGCAGGAGAGGAATCGGCGCTGGGTAATGGCTTGATGCGGAACGATATGGTCTTGTGGTGGCAATAGTATTCATTTTTACCCAGCAGGCTGCATAGATGTGTGACATGGCGCCAATTCCCCTTGCCCACTTTCACGGTGATAACGACAAGATCTATTACGAACTATGAAGCTCGCGTACGAGTACATTCACGATGTTGCCCGATGTATCTCGAGGTATGAGGCTTGCCCACTAATACATGGTATTACAGTACGATGTATCACGTGTTGTGAGGCTCACCTTGCTTTTACGATGTTGCAAAAGGATTGTAACATAGGCTCTGAAGCTCACGCTCTTTCACGATGTTAAAATACGATACATTACGAGTTATGAAACTCACAAGCATGTGAAGCTCTGGCACTTTAGTGATGAATATCAATTCGTAAAGCTCACCAACTTTCACGATGCTGCACGACGTATGATGAGCTATGAAGCCGTCATCCATTTTCAATACGATGTTTCTAAACATTCTAACACGATGTTTTACGAGCAACGAAGCTTGCCAACTTTCATGATGTTACACAGAATGGGTTTACCGTAACTGAAATTGAAATTGCACTTAGTACTTACTCCATTACTGGAGGGACAGAAGTTGTATAAAGGTTAGTTTTACCGTTTCTTGACTCAGAAAGTCACAATCTATTTAGCAACCTAGGATCAAGTTAGAGTATCAGAGATCTTTCTAAATCGTATTTTATGCTTTATGATGTATTTATCGTATGCTTGCTTTGCCCATCCATTCTATTTTTTCTACCCACTGTGTAGGTGTAGTTCATCGGCCGTTCAGTTTATCATTATTACCAATAGGGATAGATTTAGATATCAATCTCAAACAGCATTACAGGTTACATCCATACGAGATAAGATAGTGGTTTATAAACCAAGGAATCCAATATTGTTTCGCCAATTTACTCGAAATCTAACAGAAAGTTAGCAGTACTTGAAATTGCTTTCGAAAATCTGTTCAATCTGTGCAAAATTGCTTGCCATTTTCCAATGTAACCCACAGAAGCCAACCTCATGCAGTGCAGATCATTGTATCTATTTTTACGGACTTAAATCTCTTTCCCGCTCTAGTTTTCTCTTCTCTCAATAGTTCCCTTTTAACACAGCTTCTCTGTCTTTCTTTCTATCTTTCTCTCTTCTTTTCTTTCATTATTTCACTAATTGCACTATCACATTTGCATTTAAATACCTTTTTTTTGATGGAATCTTTGTCTGTATGTATTTTTTATATATATATCTCTCTCTCTTTCTCTCTCTCTCTCTCTCTCTCTCTATATAAATATAATATATTCACATTTCTACTTTCCCTTTTCTCACTTCCCCTTTGTTTTGTTTTGTTTTCGAGGGATTTTGCTAATTATTTGAAAAAAAGAATGACGGATGAAAAAAATTGGACTTTGAATTACCGATCAAAAACTTTCTTTAATAAACATACTTGTTGTTAAAGACGGCAATCAAAATTGCTCGCACAAAAATATTCTGGTTGTTATATGTACATAGATTTCCCATAGTGTATCATACACAGCTAGGAGGGAAGACCACCAAGAAAATTCATATTTTAACGAAGCTTATACTGCATCTTTCTCGTTTCCGCATTTAGAATTTCCGAAGGCACCGAGATTGATGTAAATCTGGGTTGTAAATCCTGTGTGATTTCGAAAATCTAAGCACTCGCAATTGAAATGAGGATTCGAAATTAAAGTAGATATGTGACATATCTATTATTTCTTGTGCGATGGGGGATGGAGGAGGGAGTGGAGGGGGGGGGGTGCGCCATCCTTTAATACCGTATCCCTGATAAAGCAAAGTATGTCACCGACATCTTTCTAACAATATTTAAAAAACGACGACGATGAGAGAATAGTAATGATAAAAAAAACAATTTCTAAGGAATTGGAGAAAACGACCTTTAATCTTACCCAATATGTTTGTAATCTGCATATCATAGTGGCTAGAAAATTAACCATTTGGAAAGTCGTTTCACTATTAAATGCCCCGTAATACTGATCATAAAGAATGAGTGTAGTTCTCACGGCTTGATTTAGGAATCTATGCTATCATATAAAGCAAAAACATAAATAAAAACATCAAACAACATGGTTTAGTCTTTAGTGGGTGTAGTTTATTTCAATGAAACTGATAAGCACACACAAAATGTTGTCTCAAAATATAACATGTATATATTTTTCAAGACAAAAGTTTATTTCTACTATGTAATATCCATCTTTGAAATGGCATATTTACGCCACACTCTACATTGCCTTATTTATAGTGGCTGTTCTGTATTCTATCAAAATTTACTTCAAAATAAAAACAAAAACAAAAACAAACAACGATTTTCTAATCAAATTCACGCCGTGTCACCCTCGTGTCTTTAATTTTCTTTTCTCTCTATCTCATCTCTTCATATGCAGCATCACTGCAATTATTTTTCATTTTTTATGTGATATGAATAATTCCGACCCATATTTTCAACCCAGTCGCCAAAGATTCAAACATGATTATGTATGGAAATGCCATCGCATACACTACTGTGCAGCAATGCACACAGACTAGAATTAATTGGAATTCAGCGGTCTACCGCGAGAGATCCCAACATTTGAGAATAATTTTTATCTCACCGGCGAGGGCAATTTTTTTCGAAGGACAAATAAATCTGACACAAACAACAACTACATAAACAAATCAGCCGAAAATTAAACCTTGAGACCGTATACTTAAAAACAAAAGTATTATTACAATATTTGACTTTCTATGTAGTTTAGAAGTATATTTCTCATTTAATAAACCATATACCATATAACAACAAGTAGTTTAGTTATACTACATGTATGTCTGAATGATATACCATAATATCCAGTATCTTTCATCGTCACAGTATATGATGCAATTAGATGATGTCAGAAATGATTATCTTTTTTTCTCATTTAATTTCCCGTCTGAAACTAAAGACCGCAGTGTATTTGGTTTATTTATTTCCACTGCCATTGGACAATAAAGATGAAGAGTAGTTATCATGTTCATTCATACACGATAGCTCTGCCATGAAAGAAATTTCACTCACTTGTTCCAAATTCATTAATAATATTGATTCAAAGAATTTGTTTTGCCTGTTGTTTCAGGGTTGCCAAATGTATCTAAGCTTTGGACACCCCGCCGTTATCAATAACAAACTTACGTTCCACTTTGGAATAGTTGTGGCCAGTTACGACACAATCATGCTTGCCATAGATGCTTGCTCCGGAGAGGATCAATGTCTAGCATCTCAGACCCGATCTCTAACCTGAACCCTATCTTTAACGTTAAAGCACAATACACAACGCTAACCCTAATCCTAAAATTAATTTATAATCAATTTGTAACCCTAAGCATAATCTTCTCTGACGGAATACATTTGGAGCAATGTAGGCGGAGGAAATGTACGGTCACCGGTACGTTCATAGGGATTCGAAGATCAGCAGTCATTGTATCATTTGTATATACCCTTTGTATGAAGTAAAAGGTCGACTACATCAAAATAAGAATAAAATGAATTATTCTAACACGACAAAACGTTATGAGTGGAGTCGACTTAAAGGTTAAACAAAATGCTTTTTGTGAAATGTTCTCGGATGAAGCACGTCGCCCCTGGCAACTGGAGGACCTGGGCCTGGAATAAGAGAGGAATGTAATTTATGAACATCACTTCTTATTAATCAAGTGTAAATGTATTGAAGTACCCTCGTCACTTTGTGACATACATAATGTAAGAAATGCAAGTTCGGCGTCGTCAAAATCATCAATTTCTACTCACAATTTGTTTGAGTGGAAAGCAAATGTAAAGAGTTCGCTCAAAATGTAGCTTACGAAAAGATATATTATCTAAAGAGCAAATATGACTGGACTGGAGAAAATGGAAAATGTATGAAGCCAAGATAGTGGTAGGGGAGGATTTAGAATGATTTGATCGTCAGTAAACCTGAAATGAAAGTCGCATGAGAAATTGAAACAAGCATAGCCATCCTTATTGCGTTTACAGATTTCATCTTAAAAAGGAAATTGGCTTTGAAAAAAAACCTAAAAATGGCAAAATTTACAAATGTATTCAACGAAAATAAATGATGGACGCTTCAAGGGGAAAATGTTACAAAAGAGACTGCAATTTTCCTTAATGATAGATAGAAGAGGGATGATATTAAAAGTTGACGATAGGATACTTCCGTTATAATATTGAGAGACTCCGCATACAACGGGAATACAAAATAAACAAGAGAAAACGATTCCGATAGAGGATCAATTGAGAAAGAAGGAGGGTTAAAAGAAGAGAAGCAGGAGAAGAAGAAGGAGAAGAAGAAGAGGAAGAATGAAAGAAGAGGAAGAAGAGATAAAGAAAAGAAAAAGAGGAATTAAGAATAAAATGAAAAAGAAGAAAAAGAAAAGTGGAAGAAAAATGAGAAGAGGAAGAAGGAAATGAGAACAGAAATAGCAGAGGAAATAAGTCGATAAGTTAGGCTCAGACAGCAAAGTTTAGCCGTATGAAGTAAGATAAAACAATCGCAGCTGAAAGAACCAATTACACGCACCAGAAATGGCACAAACAACACAGACATCCATTCGTGTCACTGAGTGCACGTCAGCACAGATGACACGGAGCAATACCACCATCGGTATGGCATGTTAAAAGCACCAACATCATGATAAGATATTAAAACATTCTCCAAAGTGGCGTTATCTTATCTTGACACAAGACGGACACAGCTGCAAAAGCAGTTTTAATGAAAGGGATATCTTCTTAAAAATGATCCGCGAGTCGAAATCGATGTGACCATCACAAGTCAACGGTGTTTGAAGTCAAAACAAAGATACCTCAATAATGTTATGTGTTATTCTTCACTGCACTCAATCAACTCGAGAACCTTCACCGCATGTTTTACACCCCATTTGTTGACCTATTTTCTGAAAGCGGGGCGAAATGACTTAAAATGTACAAAATTAAAGACGAAGGTGAAAATGTGATTGAAAATGTATGGCGCTGTGATTTATATTAATATACCTCCGTCAATCTTATCCCCAGTCCCCCCCCCCCATCTTTCTTTTTCTCCATCCACTCACTTCTCTCCTTTTGGCCGTTTATAGTCACTACGTATATGAGTTGTTTTCTTATCACTTCTCAGAACACATTTTAAGGTCGTGCTCTTCATGTCATGTCTCTCACATTTTCCCCTAAAATTTCAATTGTGTCTGCCTCTCACCAATAAATGCTTCTCTTTTCCTTCCCTCCTCCTGTATATTTCACACATAACTATGATTTATATAGGCATGGACGTATTCTTTCCTCTTAGATATTACTTTTTCTCGGTTTATAGCTTCATTTCCGTTTGTCTACCCGTCGCTAAAGGCTCTAAATCATTTGTCGAACTGTATAAATAGAAAAGATATACAACATTCTGTCAGTATAAGTTTCACACCTTTGTAAGGCGACTCCTGCACAATTTATGATTGTGTCAAAAATGTTGAGCTATGTTTAGGTCGAAGAACGAATCCGTGGTGATTTAGGTTTTCATAAAGACAATTGTTAGTTTTGTGGCTTGTACATGTAAACTGAGTCCTGAGATGCTGCAATGGAAAAGCTACACGTAACGTAGTAGTGTCATGATGGTATTATATTGCAGTTACAATATCTGATTGTAAATCTCTGTTAAATGAATGTATACACTGCTTGAGTACTGGAACTGATGGTTAAGCGGTTTCAGCTGGTGTATTTCGTTATTGTAAGCTTGGCAAGATACGTCAATAGGGGTTACTGGATATATTGTAATTAATTCAACGATTTTAACACCATTATTTCATGTTTACGGGCTTTGTAGACATTCGCTGTTGTTTTTTCCTCGAAGCAGGTCTCTCTCTTCTTGAATTTAAAAAAAGAATATGGTGAAACATCCAGCAGTATTCATGTTATCACGTAGAAAAGAAAAACAACCCCAGCTGAAACCATTTAAGAGTTATGCAATATGGAAACGAAAATTGCCAGGACACCATTTGTGTCAGTATGAAATATCCTATCTACGAGTGCAGACCTTGCCCAACGTACGTACCCTCCATGATTAAAAAGAAATAAAAGATTAAAAAATAACCGTGGTAATTTGCATAGATTAATGAATAATAATCACAACGACAGATTGCATACATTTTCAGACAGGAGCATGGTATCACAAGAATGCTATAAAACATACCCCAAGAAGGAAAACGTCTTCATCAAAAATGAAGGAAAATATGACAAGACGTACGTAATGAGTATCTTTGGAGAAAGTCCTTGGCATCACGAGTCCATTAATGCACTGATTTACGGGACTGATCTATGAATTCAGAGATTGCCAAGACGGCTTACTCGCCGCCATATGTTGCGGTAATTAAACATGGACTTTAAGACATGCCCTGTGACATTTGCGGTATATCAGGAGAGATGAAAGCAGTGAGAAGAGAGAAGGAAAGATGAAGGACGAGACGATGAATTTAATGAGACGAAAGTGTAAAATCCATTGAAACGGAGAGATTAAGACGAGTGGGGTTTAAAACCCACGAGATAGGGAGAAGGAGAGAAAGAAAGAAGATGCTTGACATATTAGAATTTCATAAAAAGAGCTCTTTAATTTTCACGAGCTTGAAGAAGAGACATTACTACTAATGTCTGTATTTGTAATTTGCGGTGGAAGTCAGAATGTTTTCCGAAACCCACGTTCACAAACTGGTTAGAAAGACATTCGTGTTTTCTAAGTAATTGTCAATGTTTGTGGCGGGATTCAAAGTGACTTTCGAGACCCTTAGAGAGGAATGGAGGGCATTAAGGGCTTTCTAGACAACATTATCTAGAAGTGGGCCAGTCTAAACATAAACATTATCTTGATACTTCGCAGTTAAAGCAGATTTTGCCAAGGATTTCTGTGGCATCTTCAGGTCGTTTACACCGCACCCTAATTCTGCAGGAGAAGTAAAACGGGAATCGAGGTAAGCCAGTATGCTCATCAGTTGAAGCTATATACTTGCCCGTATTTATAGTTCTCATCATAAGTAACGAAGACAGTTACGATGTCTTCATCATGCTGAGGGTGGCCGAAGTACAAACAAACTTGACTGGATCAACCAATCGTATTGTTTGAATATCCTCAAGGACCTGGTGGAATCTTTTCCAGCTGTTTGGACAGTATACACCATCGGGTCCGTCGACAGAACATTATCTCGTAGTCAATCCAAAGAATCGATATCGTTTACCTGCACACCAATCGTAGAATTATGTTTGGCTCCGCAGCGACAACATTATATCCGATGTTGGGGCATGAGACATTAGCTTGTCATTATAGCTTTACTTGGGATTACGTTCGGCTCTGAAACGAAAACATTTGTCCAGCGTTGTAGCACAAGACATTAATCGATCTGCTCTGTATGATATGACAAAGATAATGTTAGACCTCAGGCACACCCCAACCTGACTCCGAACCGACTCCGATACAACGATACAAACAGTACTGACGGATTCTTGTCCATTCGAGGCGATGTAATAATCGGTCTCTTATCGGTCTCTTATCGGTCCTTTGTCGGTCTTGTCGGTGTGACTGTGTCGTCATACCTCAGTCACACCAACTTCAGACCGACTCCAAATTGACAAAATTTTGGCCATAGACGTAATGTATTATTTTCGTTCGATCTAATGTCGGTCTGCTGTCGGTCTTGTCGGTGTGACTGAGGTGTTAGTACCCTCGTTTCCATGAGCTTTTCTAATTACCTCCGCCAACCCTACGAGACTGAAGAACAAAACATAAAATTATACCAAATGTTCCCCGAATCGGTCGGTATGGTATCGGATTGGAGTCACTTGGACGATGTAAACGAAGTCATTAATGTGATCTCGTCCACTAAAGATTTTTTTTTTTTAAGAGTTTGGAGTTTACAGGATTATGTTTTGACATTGTTATTAATAGAAACCCTCGATTACGTTAGGAAGCCCAGCAGAACACGTGCTTTGGCATTTGTTACGCTCATTTCTTCGCTCTGTTACTGTATACAAAATAATTTTTTGCCTTCAAACTTATTGTTCGATTTAGACACTGAGAGATTGACCATGATCATGGATCAAATATTAATCTTCTACTGGAGACGAATAGATTTTGAGACAAATTCTATGTTTGCTGTACTTAACGATTGTTTACCATTTAGATTCCATGCCTGATGTGAAATTATCTATGTAGGGTTGTGATATATCGTTTTGCCATTCAGTGCCTCTTCGCATGTTTTGATATTACATTAATGTAGCTCACAGACCACCAGCGAAAGGTGAACGGCGTACATTGACTGGGAGGGTCTTCATCACAACATCTTCAGTCTATTAAAGGACGCATAAGACATTCTTTAGGCTCCTGCAGACGTAACGCGGTAAACTGTTGCAGAAAAAAAAGCCGCGGCGATTCAATTTTATTTTGTACGTGTACATTATACATGGAATGGCAACTGTGCGCAACAAAATGTCCTTCATGTATTCACTTGGCTATCTGTGTTATAAGATTCAGAAGTGTGGAGCATATTACACTTAACGTCATCATTTAACAAAAATTGCCGCGGTTTTGCTGCTCCATATCTGAACTATGCTGTTAATTGTTCATCAAGATCGAAGGTACCATCGAACAACATAAATACGATGAAAGTTTATTAGATTTATAATGATCGTTCGCATTCAGTCTCAGGCGGAATCACTCATGTTTCATATTTCTAATTTTATCAGTGCCACAATTACGAAAATATCTGAAATAAGAACAGTATGTGTATACTGAAAAGAATGCCAGATTGGGTTCTAAAACAAAGCAAGGACCTGCTTGTTCCCCTCCAATATTTCGTCAGTCATACAAAGAGACGGACAGACGGGCAAAACAGTGCTCTTTAGAATGTGACCGGCTGAAGTACCCCTATAAGACTCTATCTCATCCTGCGTATAATTCGTCTGAGCAGCTTTTTAACTACTTTACATCCTAAGAGTTTCAGCAAGGCAGTATCTTGTTGCCGCCTAATCAGGGACGATTACGTATCTCGTTACCTAAACCTTAATCACTCCCGTCTATTCTAACTATTCACTTGGCTCATCTCAACGGTTAGCATTTTATTTCTTTCCATCCTCCTCCTTCGCTTCCCTTTCCTCCACCTCATTTTCTCATTCTTTCCTGCTTCGTCTTTCCTCCAGTTATCCTTGTTCTTCATTTTTGTTTTAAATCTTCTTATTCTTTTCTACTTCCTCGTCCTTGTTTGTCTTTAAAAGATATTGTTTTATTCACCTTCTTTCTTTCTTTACTCTTTTATTTTTTCTTCTTCTCCCTCTGCATCATTTTTATTTATCTGGCCTTTTTTTTTTCTTCTTCTTCTTCTTGTTCTTCTTCTTCCTCATCATCTTCTCTTTCTCCTATTTCTACTCCTCCTTCACATTCTTCCTCATCTTCCTTTCTTGCTTTCCAAATTTACTTCTTTTTTCCCTCTTTCCTTATTTCCATCCTTATCCCAAATCAGCGTTCATTTCATCTGTTAAAATTATGTTTGGGCAGTTGAAGTGTTTCGTTTGCTTTCCAGTTCTTGTGGATTCATTTCAGTTTGCCGCGTACTTGAATTAAAAGGGGAGTAGTTTGATGATTATAATGATGATGGAAATACATCCTTCCTCCATGCCTCTCTTTTATACCCTCCCTCTTGGCGCTGTCGGGTCGTTGTTCGTTCACTGTGGAGGAAACGTAATTCGGCCGAGTGAAGAGCATGCGACGGATTGACGTCATATCTGAAGAGAGAGTGAACAAAAGAAAAAGTCCTCGCTTTTTTCGCGCTTTATAGCTCGCTGGAGGTTTACCGCGGCGCACCTGGTAAAAACACCGCAGGGCCCCGGGGACCGGCAAAGGGAAAGCGGACAGATTGGGTAGTGTTGGCAGCTCAGATTGCAAAATATGATTTATCCTACATTTTAAGCCGTCATTTGATAATGTTTGTGTGTTCGATACATTGTAGTTGACACATTTTATGTCTTTGACGTGATGGTGTTTGAAAGCTTGTACATATACAATCGGGGAACTCGGACGTCCCATGACGTGTTTTATTAGAGAATGTTCATTCTTGCAAGTCGCGTGAGAAGCATAATGATGCTAACACGCGCCTTTGTATGAAATTTTTTATGAAACGTTTTTCACCCTTTTGAATATTATATACGAAGATTTCCGAGAACATTTTTGAAGAATAGTCTATAGTTAAGTTTAACATATGGATGTTAGCCCCCGTTAGCCCATATGCATGCCAATTGTTCTACATACACATACTGTATATCACTTAATTAAATCTAAAGCTTTTGTTTCAGCGAGGTCTTGGCTGATTTGCCCTATACTTAACTACCTAAAAGTAGACATTATTGATAGTAAAATCGTTTCGGAACTATATGTACACAACTGTATACTGAATAAAGAGATAAAGAGAGAGAATGAGAGAGAGAGAGAGAGAGAGAGGGTGAGGCATAGGAAATTTGATATACAAATGCTAGAATAAGAGGGGTAGATACAGAGAGACAGACAGACAAATGAATACAAAACAAACAGACAGAAAGATGGATACACTTTTGGAGGAGAGGAAGAATAACAAATAACAACTGCGTCTCTTTCTAAACATTTTCACCTAAGAGTATAAGAGCTTTGCCCTTGCATAATTGACAAAGTGCGATGACCCGGTAATGCACTTTCACTTTCTTCTCGGAGGGGTGTTGTCGCTCTTAATTTTTCATCCTCAACTGCATCTCAACTGGTCCTCAAGGAACAACTAGAACCTTTGTGCCTTTATCTTATATTTACGAGTGAATGAAACCCCGATGGTGTTTTTAAGAAAAGAAGACATGGGAAGGAGGATGCGAGAAAAATGGGATCGAAAGGAGAAGAACTCACCATATATTATAGCCCAGGGAATTAAAAAACGTGGAATATTTGAGCTATAGTTAAATGGGTCGAATGTACGAAAACATTTATTTAATGAATTTTTGTGCTTTGATGACGTCGATTGGAAAGTTGTCCTGAAAGTCGGCTACTGGCGTTTTTTTTTAGCAAGCACGTATTAACTAAACGTTAATACTAAGCGTGGGAAATTTGTTTTGACTGCAATTTTTAACTTTTGCTCATAGTTTTTTCAAAAAAGCAAGGCAAGATTGCAGAACGAGTAATAGAAGGAAATAACGCAAGAAATGTGACGGACTAGCATTCGTAAAGAGAGCAGCAAAAGGGGTAGTGCATGTACAAGCAGTATTGTTACTTGTAGTAGCAGGTGTGGTAGTAAGAAGTAGCAGTTGGAAGTAGTAATAGTATAATAGTTGTGGTGGTGGGGATGGAGTTGGTTTAGGGGTGGAAGGGAGGTGGCGGTTGGTAGTACTACTACTAGTAGTAGTAGAAGTAGTAAAGATGGACTAACAATTTACAAAAGAAAATGAAAAGACAATTGGAGATGGAAACAGATAGGAAAAAGGAGAGAGTGGGAGTGGGTTTAGACATTCAGTTAAGTTAATATAAATGCTTTTACAGCTTTAAATACCGAAAAGGTTGACTGGCCGACTAAAAAAAAGAAGGGGGGGGGGGAGAAGAAAGTTAAGGAAATATGGATTTCTCCGTCCTTATTCAATAACCTTTAATTGCATTTGGGCCTGCAGGTGGCGATTGTGGAAGGCAGTAATGACCAATTTTAGGTTGTATTATTTCATAATCAGTTTATCGATCGCTCTATTTATAATTTTCAAGTCCCCTACTAATAATGATATAATCATGACACTCATTGCGACGAAAAAACTGTATAGCATATACAGTTTTTTGTCAGACATAGAAAGAGCGGTTTAATTTGATAACGCGAAAATAGTGTCCTGATTCCCCCCGTGAGACCACCTTATTAAAAAAAAAACCGGTTCGTGTGGGAGCTTATGCGACGAGATTTTCTTTTCAGGTGGGATGCGGGACCTCTCGCCAAGATTTAATTAAGCCCACATTAAGAAGGAATAATGTTTGGTCTACCGGTGAAGCCTGAAATGGCAATACGCGACTGGATCGTCGCACCAGATCTGCTCTTAAAGAAACGGTTGAGTTCTGGTATGACGGCGAAAATAATTTGTGAGCATTTTCATTTTTGCGTACGGTATGTGAATATATTTTGATTTATAAATATATACCATTTAAAAAGAAATTCCCTTGAAATGACTTCATACTCCAAATACAAATATCACTAGCTCGGATTCTAAGTACAAAATGTTGATGTATGTGTTGTCCAACACTGTTATATCTGTGTGCAGTACGTGCTTCTTTTAATATTGTTTGTGATTTTCAGCTAGGGTGAGTGAAATTCGGAAATTCAGTGACTCCCAAACCTCATAATATACCACATGACCAACCTGTTACCAATAACGTCTTGACAAGCTATTGACCATAGCTAAATCTTAGGCAAATGTGATTTAGCTGCCTTACTGAAGAAAGAATGTTGTATTGGTGAAAGAGCGACCTGTGCCAGATTACAGCCCCCTGCACTAGTTTGGCCAGGAGGGATTAGACCTTCCTGCATGGTCACTGACAGGTGGTTTTCTCATCAAGTCAGCTCTCAATTAACATAAGAAAAGGAGGATGATGGGGGACCAGTGGTCACCGATTAGGCATTGTAGCTAGTGCAGTGGGGCTTTAACGTCAAATGTACGTGAAACACAAGCCCGAACTTTTCTCTTTGAACAGGTCGTATCTTCATCATCATCACCCCATCCTCTTCCCCCTGTTCCACCCTCTTAAGAACGGATCGAGTGGTCCCTGGGGGTACTTTAAGACCTCCTCAATGTCACGCTAATTCGGAAAAGGCGGGCAACGACGTTTGCCTATATGGTGTGAATCCGCTCGTTTTAAACAGAATGCTGAGTTCTGGTAAGGACGAAGAAGAAAAAAAAGGTTGTGAGTTTTCTCATATTTTGTATGTTACTTTAAAAGAAAATGAGAGTATAAATATCTATTGCTTTCACTTCAAGCCGCCCCCACCTCCCATATCAGAAACATGACGTAAAATGGTTGAAAAGCTTAGATTGAATATTAAAATTTGTGTGCTTAGTCCCGTACACCAATTTCTGTTGCCATGGTTGCAGTGCGTGTGATTTTCATCTAGATTTGTCAATTTATTTTCATTTGAATATTTTCCAATTCTCAATTTATTCTTTATTTATCATGTGCTACATGATCAAAGTTTCCAAATTATAAAATTTTCTTTTACAATGTAATTGCAAGACCAGAAGTCTTCTTTAGTTGAGATGAAATCTACCACATGTCTCTTTCCCCTTCTAAATCTCACATTTCTTCTTTTGTCGCTTGTATTGTTCTTAAATTCCGCAGTTACCTTGACAATCTATAAAATGGACAAAAAATCTACTTTTCTGAAAGCGCCATTTCAGACAGGATATGAATTCTATTCCTAAACCCGGCATCCCCACGCAGCAATCTCCCTACTTTAGTAAACCCACACCATGAACTCTCATATTTTTCCACAATGTGAGATAAAACATGACACTTCTCACGTGACACCACATACGAAAATCCTCCCTACAACCGCAGAAACCCAACACCACGGATACAAGTCGTAATATGGGATGCCCCTAAATATTAAATGAATGCATGGACACCCATATACATGCGTGGAGTATAAGCCGCGGGCTGGGTCCTGTCGACTATAATGATTGATGATTTCCGAGGATGGGACACGATTTGCTTATGGGGGGAAGTTTTCGTATGCAGGGGGTGTGGGTTGACCAACGTGATTGAAAAGGGGCGGTGATTTTTACAGAAGTTTTCCTGTATGACCCCCCCCCCCCTCTCCCCCGAAGTCTGAGGTGACACACAGGGTTTCACTGTTAAGCGATAAATAAGTTGTCACAATGTAAATGTATTTTACGGGGCACAATAACACAATTTGAAAAATGGATATAGATGTATGTATATATTATTTTTTATAATTTCTTTCTTTCTTTCTTTCTTTCTTTTTGTATTATTATTTATTTATTTATTATTATTATTATTATTATTATTATTATTTTCTTTTTTTTAAAATATTTTTGTTAAGGGAGGGACATTTTTTTTAAGGGAGCGGCAATTTTGGGGGTTAAGAAATAGAGTTTTGTTTTGCCTCCCCCCCCCCCCCCCCCCGTCCTCCCTGGCTGCCGCGGATATTTGTAAACCTACGAATGTTATAACTCCATAGACATCTACAGTAGATGTGAAGTTTAATGCGAAGTCCAATGTAGGTCACACTGCATGGGATCGCTTTCAGTGGAGTTCTACAATAGCAACGTGATTTATGGGATAGAGAGGTTCCAGAATGAGCTGAGAATACATTGTCATGCAGAGAGAAGTAAATTGTGAAGATAAGATGGAGAGAGAGAGAGAGACACACACACACACACACACACACACACACACACAGCGAGAGAGAGAGCGAGAGAGAGAGACAGACAGACAGACAGACAGAGATATATACATACACAAAGAGAGAGAGAGAGACAGAGAGAGAGAGAGAGACAGACAGATACAAAGAGAGAGAGAGAGAGAGAGAGAGAGAGAAATGTTATTGAAATTATTATTGGAAGGTTTTATGCAGACTGACATTCCGTGTCTTGCGATGATAAAACCATCGTCCATGGTGCGAACTTATAATAACTCCAGATTAAAGTGATCAGCTGAATGGTGTGATATCGAAGGTGAATGAAAGAAGAATACCAAATGAGTGTCCCTGGAATGTGCCAACGGCCTTGCCCATTATCGGAAACTGATGATTACGTAGCTAGAGCCAAATCATCCACAAAGTGCTATTAGCCCCATTGTCATACGTAAAGCCTCTCATACATATATGTATCAGAATGATTGCTCAACCCACAAGCCACCAATTTATGAATTATCATGTGAAATTTGATGAAAAGGGACTTTCCCGAGACAAATTATGAGTTTGTAATGTTTGAATAATTACCAATTTTATTTTAACGATTGCTTTTCCTCCTGTGACTTATGAAATACGGCTACTTCATCAGTACACTTTTCTTGACATGCATGAAGATATCAGACATTAAGTTACCAGATTTCTCAAACTAAAAGAGTGTAACATGGATTATGCATATTCATTGGTCTAAGAATTATTTAAGAAATAAGATCATTATCATTTAGAACAATGTGATACATAAATATTCTCTATGTCGGCACCATGTGTGTATTACAATAACAACTTATATATCTCATTTACAAGAATTTAATTATTATAATCCTTTTCAAGAATGAGGTACATGTACTTTACATTCCATAACTTATAAAGAATACTAAATAATATTTGTCTTTGAAATAATCATCTTGATAATGTTTATAGTATGCTTGAAGTCAAAGACTTTTTAATGTTTATCATTATTATCGCAATGCATACTCCCTAGTTAAAAATGTCGCTAATAAAATGAGATTTCTTCCCTCTCAATATTCATTAACTTGAATTGCTCGCGAGTTTCTACTAATGTAAAAAGCAAATGAAACCCAAACAGTCTTTATGAAGTCCTACGTACGTTAAGAAACACATCGCATTTTTCTTTTAATCTGTCTACATTATGATTAAAAAAGAGGCGACGAGAGTGCATTTCTTTTCATTATTTTATAAAAATGGGTGTCTGCTGCACTTTATGTACTTTTCACAAAGTTAACTTGCCTAGAAATAGTCAGACCAAATCACTGATTTTGTAAGTACAATGTGTTTTGAAAAGTCTTTTTCCCTTTAATTCATATACATTTACGAAAATAGTATATACAGGCATGCTTAGGTTGAACAGAGATGCTGCCTTTTTTGTATGTTGCTATAAATAAACTGGCCAATGATAGGGCACACTTATTCCACGTATTGAGCCTTGAGTGAACACAATGTTGAAAATACGAAGTCACCACAAAATATTGCTCGTAAATATCAATGCCATTAATTCCCCATCCCCTTTATATGCATACTGCTTAAATAAACGGTATGAAAATTAACATTTGACAGGTTCAAGGATTTATTGATCTAGTTTTGTTACTGCCGTTGCAATCTGGTCACGTCCAGGCAATAGCATGCTTGTTCTACATACCAAACAACTTCACTAGTCTATTTATTTCTGAAGGCGGATTTAGAGGGCGGGGGGGCTGATAAGAAGGGGAATAACATGACATAAATTTTGTCAATTTATATGGACGTATAACGAGAAAAGAAGAAAAGAACGAAGGGTGCTGAATGGGAAAAAGATCTGGCAGCAGAGGATGACGAGAAAAGTTCGTGCGTATCGTGCTCCCTCTTTCTTCAGTGTATAGCTGGACGAATCATCTCGATTCTATTTAAAGTATTATAGTGTTGATATATGTCTTTTTGTTAAAAAAGGGGAACGAATAAAGTAATAATGCGTTTTAAATTATTTGTCAGCTAACGTACAAGAAACTGTAACTACAAGGCCCCTTGAAATTAATCGTCCCTTCTCATTTACCACCACAGGACATGTCCTGTGGTCGTGCACATTGCACATACACTTCCGGAGGCTCATAAAACATTCAAGATTGATGGTTGGATATTACGTGGCTCTGAGAAACTAGTAATCTGACTACTTTGAACCCCGTTAGTCCGCCCTAGATAAGTGACGGATGGAATGCCGACATACATGCAGTCGATGAACTAAATGGCGGGTAAACATAGAACATTACATGACAGACTCCCCCTATCTCAAACATATGTTAAGGTGTTAAGGCACACTGGCGTGAGGGCTGAAGTATCTTGGCTGAATAAAAACTGTTGAGATTTTGTATGTTTCGAGAGAGCAAGTAAGTGATTAAGCTGCATTTTTTTATATTGAAAATGTAATTTCTGTTCCAAATATTCCAAATAGGATTATAGAATATGAGACGATGGTTGCCAAAATATTAGGCGGCGGATTCCCGAATCTTGGGTAATTTCACAATTTAAAGGTAAGCTGCAGCCCCCTCCCAGTACCCTCCCCTACCTTGTCTTGCGACGGGGAGAAAAGAGCTAGGGGGTGTAGCCTCTCCTTTGTTCCAAATTACGGGTACAAAATAATCAAAGAGACTTTTAAATCAAGGGAAGGGAGAAAGTAAATTGATAAATGTGTGTGTCTACCTGTTGACAAGGGCTAATTCATCACGCGAAAAGAAGACACCAATGAATTTTGTGTGTGAGTGTCTCGCCGATGAGAATATTATGTGCCCCAAGTTAAAGCTGTATTTAATGGGCAAGAAACCGAGTAGGGTCTTTAGACTCGCAGCTGAAAAGGGTTTTAAGATCATCCATTTCCATACCTTTTGAAAGGTTGTCGGTCGGATTTGGTTGCTGAATACGTGGTCAGAATTGTCCTTCTTTTATTCTTTTCATCATGGAGTATATCGACAGAGCTGAGTGCTCCAGATGCTAGAAGGTTCACGAGCATAAACCTTTAGATTTCTAGGTTTACTACAAGTAGTTCAAAATGTTTCTCAAGCCTATTTGAAGTATCTCATAACACTCTCGTTGTGTTGGGAGAGGAGTTTCACTGTACAAAGCGGAGCATTATTATGCAGCGACGATACTCTTCAATTTAACCTTGTTGAGAACATTCTCTCGTCTTGATGTTGCCATGAGAACATGGTTTATTTTGTTACATTAGGAGGAAAAAGATGCGGGAAGGATGCACCTCGTATAACTCGCTGTTCATCCCCTGTGCTCCGTGACAGTACTCGAATAATGACAGCCTTGAAGCAGAGATGTGAGCAACATGCAGAGTAAATGACCCGTTTGATCTCTCTCTCTCTCTCTCTCTGTCTGTCTGTCTCTCCATCTCTTTCCATCTCTCTCTGTATCTATCTATCTCTCTCTCTCTCTCTCCCTCCCTCTCGCCCTCTCCTCCTTCTCCTACCCCTTCTCCCCATCCCCTACCTCTCTCTTCCCCTCTTTCTCCCCCTCCCACTCCCTTTCTCCCTCTCCCACTGGTCTCTCCATCTCTACCCATCTCTCTCTCTATCTCCCTCTCTCTCTGTATGGCTCTCTGTATGTCTGTCTCTCTCTCTCCATCTCTATCCATCTCTCTCTCTCTCTCTCTGTCTCTCCCTCTTGCCCTCTCCCCCTTCTACCCCTTCTCCTACCCCTTCTACCCCATCCCCTATTTCTCCCTCCCCTCTTTCTTCCCTCTCCCTCACGTCTCCCCCGTCTCGTCTCCCCTTCCCTTCTTCTCCCTTTTTCCTCCTCACCTTTTGACGTCATATCGCCAGAACATGGCAAGCCTGAAATAACAAAATAATTGTCCATTACCTCCACCCGTTCAAACCACAAAATGTGATTTAATGGCATTAGAGGAGGACCACGAGTATATTAACGCATTGCGGGCATATAATCACATCTCTGTTTCACCGTGCCCAATTGATCTTTCTCAGAACTGAAGAAAATAGTGAGGTAACCACTTTACTATCACATCCTATCAACGTCTCCATTAAGCTAGGAAAATGGAGGTGGTGAAGCTTCAAACATGTTTTCATGTTTGAAAGCACTGAGGGGTTCCCTAAAAGATTAAGGTCCCATGCTGCTTTATGGGCCTAGACTTGTGTATGCTGCTTTGAAACCCTGCTGTAAATGGTGATCACATGTTTAATAATAAATTAGGATATCAAAATATCGTGTATTTATTATTCAGTGCTTCGCAAGTTTGTTTCCAGGTATAACTAAAATCCTTCCCAGGCGACTTGACAATCATAGCCTATCAGATATAATTATAACCAATATATCGATAAATATCATACAAGTTGAAAATACCCCCATAGTTTTACGGAGTGTACACAATTTCGTCTCCCTCTTTCCCCTCATTGCCATTACCATGTTTCATGTATGTAGAACACCTTGTTATATCCATCTCTGCATTAATAATGTGTTTTCATCCTTTGGAACCCACGACAGTGAGGGACTGGAAGGAGGGGGGGGGGGGTGCTTGAGTACTCTTTTTACCAGACGGATTGACACGCATGCACAAACCTCAAGCTTTTTTTTTTTACTAACATTGAGCCCCCCCCCCCCCACCCCCTCCCTCCCCCCGCTCCCACGATGTTTGAGAGCGCCCGACGTAATTGTTTATTCTTTGCTTTGTCTTAATAAACTTAGCATCACTCATTTTCTCTCTCTTTAACCATGCCTTGTGGTTACACGTGCGAAGTGCGTTTTGAGGCATGATTCAATTTGGCATTCGAATCTGAGTATCGATTTGGAAATACGTCGAGGTTTGAGGCTTAGTATATTGAGAGAATTTCAACAATCTAGAAAGAAAAGAAAATCAATGTCTACTCTAATGAAGAACAGGTGGATTGTACTTTTGAAATTGTTGAAGTCCTAAGTGTATGTTTCGTACCTGCTTCTGTATACGTCTAAATACATTGCATATAACGTCTATCAATTATTGATTATGTATTTTTCAATGTCATCTCTTGAATTGTTTTAATTTTAACCCTGAAATTCTAGTTTTCCAGATAAACAGGAAAATACATTTATTATATAGTTTGCATTCTTGCACATCAGTATCATTATGTCAGCATCTCCACGTTTCCCAAATTCACTACGTACTCTCCCTTTCCATCTCTCTCTCTCTCTCTCTCTCTCCCTCTCTATCCTTTGACTCACTTTTACCGGTTTCAATATATTTCTACAGATAGTGAATTCAAAATTACAAATTACAAACAAGTGCAACAAACTATATATACCCCTTTAAACACAAAATAATAAAAATTCGTAAAATGGTGCATAGCTAGAATTATAGTCATACCTTCCTCCCTTTCTCTATCCCTGTCTCCCTTCATTCTCGTGTCTTTTTCCACCCTCTCCCCATCTCCAATTCCTCTCCCTCTCACTGCCCTCTCTCTTCTTCGTTCTTATATCGCTCCCCTCTTCCTCCCCTCATCTTCTCTCTCTCTCTCTCTCTCTCTCTCTCTCTCTCTCTCTCTCCGTCTCTCCCTGTTTTTCTTCCACCCCCCTCTCTCTCTCCCCTCTTCATCCTTCTCTTTATATCTCTTCTGTCTTCCTCCCTCCCATGTTCATGTATCATCAGCTTTCCACTTCACATTCGTGTATAGCTCCCTTGAGAAATAAGAAGTGCACTTCTTAAACATCCATTCCATCCAGCTATATACTCTTCCCTCTTTCATGTCAACTGCACCTATTTAGGTCACATTAATCTTCTTACTCTAAGACAGGAAATTAAAAGTTTTTATCCTCATTAACTCATTATTGCTGGCTTACATTAATCGGATTTTCGTGGAATCAACGATTGGAAGTGAAATAAATGCTGTTTAAGTATAGTTACTTAAATCAGGGTCGGTCCACCTTGAAAGGTAATACTCTTTACTTTTCAGGAAAATGTTTCACATCAAATCATTAATCTATACCACAAGATTTGAAAATAACCCCCTCCCCCAATTTATCCGTGAGGCAAATATGCTTTGAAGCAAGATTGTAATTTGGATGGACATATAATTACGGGCTGGTCAAATTCTAAACAAAATACTATGAAGAGAAAACATTATTTTGTTAATAAAGATTTCAATATTGCACTGAAATCATACGAAAAATGGCATGGAAATTGTAATAGTTATAACTATTTCAGCTTTGTGAAAATCTAATTAAGAAAAGGAACATTGTTGGCAACAGTGTCAAGAAATTAAAACAACTGCCATATTGATTGCTAAATGCAAACACAATCTTCCGAGTGCTCCCGACGTATATAGTAATAGACAGAAGATTGGGATATCTGAATGATAATATCGATTTCCCCGGAGTGCACTGAAGAGCTGTTCCCTTATGTATCGGCCACAGGGCGAGGAATTAACATGTCTGCGTTTATTACAAAAGGCAGCTGGTCTCAATTTGTCACTTAGCATTTGATTACATTCCTTTTGTCGTGTTGAAACACTCTTATCCATGTTACTTACAGTCGTGTCCTTTTAATAGAAGGCGAACGTTGGAACACGCAGAGAAAGGGGAAGCCGGAAATTGCGGGAAATTGTTTCACACGACATGATAGAGTAAATCGAAATGTTTGTTGATAATGATAATGATGGCATATCTTGCTTAGATATGAAACGATTTTGAGTGCTCGGCCTTGTGCGGAGTTAAGATGTGGACATTACCAATCACTGGGTGTTTTACTGAAAGGTTCGAATGTCGAATCATCCATTGTCGAATCGAGTATTCTTGTTTGCAGTTCATATTCGTCTCGGTGAATACCATGTATACATGATAAAAGCAGAAATCTATTTGCTTTGAGATGGACGTACAGGTGTAATCAGTGATTTTTGTGAGGAAGTAAAAAGGATACTGATTCAAATCATTTGTTTTATTGCACTCTGTAAAATACTATCGAAAAGAAAGAATATTTTCATTCCAACCACAAAATATGATTTAATGGCATGAGGAAAAAAGTGTTATTATCAAGATCCAAATCCTGTTAATGTCGAAAATTTGATACAATTTCACAAGTTCACTCATAATGATATCATCAAGCAAAATTCATAGAATTTTTTTCACTCTCGTATTTGGGTATAGAGCCTTCTCTGTACAAATGACTTTTTCTTACTGTATTTCAAACTATAAAGTATTCTTTTGATATCTTACTCTTTCTTGGTAAGTTTCAAACTTGTCTTGTTCCATCATCGATACTGACCGGTATCTGTCTTTTGAAGATGAGCCTTGCCAGAGGAAAGATACAAGAACCAGAGAGCAAATTCTTCTTCTAAATCCGGGTCCCAAGGCGATTATTGACACTTTATCGATTGGCTATCGGCATCGCTCAAACTTGACCCGGATACATATCAAGTTATAGTAAAACAGTACCGGATGTCATCGAGCCGAGTACTCATGTCACGCCAGTAGCTATTACACGCTATGATTGACTTGAAGTAGGAACAGGAACACGAGGAAGAGGAGATAAGGAGTGAGTTTGACGAAAGAGAAGAAGGTTGATCGGTGAACAGAATAAGTAAATATTGCACAAGGGGACAGCTAGGAGAGTCGAACCATCTTCGCCCCGCACCCCTCACAGCAGCAGCATCAGCAGCAGCAGTACTAGTAGACGTAGTAGTCGTAGTAGTAGTAGTAGTAGTAGTAGTAGTAGTAGTAGTTGTAGTAGTCGTCGTCGTAGAAGTAGTAGTCGTAGTATCAGTAGTAGTAGTAGTAGTGATGGTGGTGGTAGTAGTAATAGTAGTAGTAGTAGTAGTAGTAGTAGAAGTAGTAGTAATAGTATAGCAGTAGTAGAAGAAGAAGAGGAAGAAGAAAAGGAAGAAGAAGAAGAAGAAGAAGAAGAAGAAGAAGAAGAAGAAGAAGAAGAAGAAGAAGAAGAAGAAGAAGAAGAAGAAGAAGAAGAAGAAGAAGAAGAAGAAGAAGAAGAAGAAGAAGAAGAAGAAGAAGAAGAAGAAGAAGTAGTAGTAGTAGTAGTAGTAAAAACAGAAGAAAAAGAAGAAGCAGAAGAAGAGAAGAAGACGTAGTGGTATTAGAAGAAGTAGAAGAAGTTCTCTGCAGGTTCATACAAATTGAATGTCGCCAACTGAACCATACTATGAATGATATATTGGAATCGATGCGTGGAAATTACAAGTAGAAGTATACATTTTCGCTGTTAAACGCAAATAAACTGATTGCTCTAGATTAAACAAAAAGTTCCATTATGACGTACTCTTTTAATACTTGTACGTGCTTTGGATCATGTTCGTTAATTGGTGACGTGACTAGTGTGACCCCGGCGTGACCTCGCTGACATTTTAGGCTCCATTGACCTTCCCTCGTACGTATAATATGGAAGATATCAATCTGGAAGAAGATACAACGCTACCTGCGCCTTAATGGGTTCATGCATGACTGCAAAATCAAGATAAATGCGTTTTGGAGCATATTCTAAGTGATTAAATTAAAAACAAGCCCCTTTTACATTAAAAAAATGCTATTCTTTGTGCAGATTTCTCCTGACTTCTATGGATGGTTAGCATTGAACATTAAAGAGATGTTTTTGGAAACCTTGATTATAATAGACATGAAAGATTTAAATTTGTTATCTGACATAGTTTAATCTGTGATTTTCTTTCGAGAATATTGTTTTTGAGCAGCGGATGTGAGGGGGGGGGGGGGCCGGGGAGAGGAGGAGAAGAAGCCTCCTTTATTTAGGTAAACGCGGGCATTTAGAGATGTCCACTATTTTATAAATTCTATATAGCAAACAGTGACTAATTATGAGAAGAACTATAGTCATACGCTTCAGATCAAATGTGGTCATAATTATCATGAAGTAGGAAGGAATTGAAATACGATAGCTATTTCTTCGATAATTTTCCCCTTTTCCTCTATTTTCATACATTATTTTATACAATACTTTATAGTCGACCTGAAGGTCCTTTTTGATAGCCTGCATCATGCATCAGTCTTTTGAAAGTGAGCCACGATCATGTTTTCCAGACAGAAATGTTAAAAGCGCATTTATATAGCGGCAATATAGACGTGATGGAAACCTTGGCCTTTGTCCAATGTCCTCTTGACATTTCGATCCATCTAGAATTTTGAACGTTTTCAACATTTTCTGAACTCGAAATGAAATACTTTTATTGAACAATACATCCAATCGTCAATCATGTGAAATTGTCATGAATATGAGAAAATGAACTCGTGTGAAAACAATGTGAAGGTCTCCATTATTAAGCGAATGATATAACCAAACAGAAGAAAAAATGGATCAAATCAACCGAAACGAATGTTGTTTTGAGCTCCGGTAATGGCAAAAAATAAAAATGTACACCGAGTGTCAACACTTTTATAAATGGGCATATTTTCAACAAATTTGACAGGTAATGTATGGTAAAGCTGAGAAGTGAGCAAAGAAAACTTTGAGTTGATTTATTCGATCAATAAGACACGTACTAAGTAGTTCCATATTACATTTCAGTGACGTGAGACTTCCAGCAAAATTTATTTTAATTTTTTTTCCTAGTCCAAACACTACTAAAACACTTTAAACAAGCAACAACACAAATCACTTTGATTTTCAGCTAATTTCACTCAAGAAGCGTTTCTATTTATCAGTACTATTGTCCTTTTGAAAGACATTGATCTACATTTGCCACTCTCCACCCAGGTGTTAAAATGGGTATCCGGTAGGATGCGAAAGCTAATGTAGTTTGATTAGCAATGGCGCTTGTAAAATGGCGACTGGCTGGAACGCTCCCCAGGGAGTGGAGAATGTGCATACCTTGTGTGCGGGTAAGCCTGAATCCGATGACCGGGGTAATAATGTTCCGCGCCTAGAAACAAAGTATTAGGCGCATTATAAATGTGAGCTATTATTATTATTATTATTACTCAAAATAAGGCTTCCAAATCATATTCAGACAAAAGTTAGTAATACACTCACATTTATCTGTCTTCATACAGTTCGTTCTGATTACCAGAACTCAAGAAAAGGCTTCCTAACTATCTTGCCTTCATACTTTTGTATGAGATCGTCTGATTCGGTGGTCAGACTGTCCTGAGCTTGGCCTTACTTTCCTTCCCTCTGGGACTATTATGATGGCATCAATGATTTAAAGCCGATAAATCTTCTAGGCCTACTTACGTATCCATATGACCTATACCTGACTTACGACATGGATACATCAGACCAAGGAGTAATCCCTCCCTGATCAGACTGATCAGAGCGTTCTGTGACAACTCCTTACTTATATACCATTGAATTGGAATTATGGTGATGCACACTGCTACTTATATACTATTCATTCGACCTAGTATCTTAACCTGTTGTCTAATGAATTCTCCCATTCCTATAGGATTTAAACAGGGACCACCGGAACCAGAAGCCAATGGGTTAAAGCCTTGCACTATTCCCTTCAGTTAATTACATCTCTCTCTCGTGATTGTTCTATAGGACGACGGAGATCCGGCATTTACCCCGGCGACATTTGCTCCGGCAACATTAATGCTCCTGCTTTATTTTGTTAACGTACATGTATGGTTAAGATTTGAGTTGTGGTGTCGTTTTATAATAGGTTCAGAGTTAGGCCAAGGGTTAGGTAGGATGTTGGATGTTGGGTCCAAGTTGGAATTCAGGGGTTCGGTTTAATAGTGCATAGGAGTTAACGTATAACAATCGTCGCAAGAGCATGTGTCGTACAACCCTTGAAAACATACAATTTAATTGTTGTGACACTATCAACATTGAAGATGAAATGTATGCGATGTCGTTAAGTTTTATTTTCAATAAAAACAAAAATACAAAAAACATTGAAGATGAACTACACTTTAATATCAATTCTTATATGTTATGATGCATGTCCTCGAATCAAACGAGGTTTCTTCATTTTAAATTCTTATTTTTTTTTATTATTTTTTTTTTACTTCCGTGCTTAGACCTTACCCTCTGAAAAGCCACATTCATGCATTTTAAGTCTCTTAACCTGCTTAAATTATTATCACCCCTTCCGCATTAGGTACTTAATTTCTATATTTCATTCAGATGATCTGTCTTTAGGTTCTATTTTTCATTCATTTCGCTCCTTTTGCCTTTTTATCCTTCTCCGTCGCATTATGGCACCGTGTCTTAGTCTTAATACCTTGACCGCTGATGGATTGCTCTCTATTGAAACAGGGGGAAAAAAGCTTAGAAAAAGGGTCACACTATTACATTAAAGATCCGTCAGTTACGATTTTGCGATGGAGATGCTGACGTCATTGATGACGCAAGTTGTTTCTCCTTCGCTTCCGTTCTTTGTTATGTGGTCGTTTCTCTCCCTTTTCGGTCGAGTTTTCTCCCTTTCTTTGCTCGAAGAATTACACTCGTGCATTTGCAATCGGAAAAGGTCAGGGCAAACTGAACGGCATCACGTGACACTTCTGAGGGTCCATGTCAATTATGAGCTTAGGCAGATATCGACTAAATTATGCACGGACTAATAATTTTGTTCATATGCACACAACGAACATCTTACAAAATAATATGGAAGTGTGTTGTTTTGTGTACCGCGAAAGATGTTATCCGAAATATTAAATTCTCTCAAACCAAAAGTGAAATGTGGTGTCAACGTGTTGGAGGACGTTCCCTTTGGTTAAACAAAGAATACAAGAACACAGTCCTCATAATGTGAAAGTATGAATAATGCAACAAAACAAGACGTATCTCAACCGTAAAAATAACGATGGAAATCATAGATAGATAGTCATTTGGCTAGTTAATGGTTAAATGTAACTAATAGTAGAAAAAGTAGAGATCACAATGGGAGTTCGTATAATGCAATGAAGTATACTAGAAGAAGAAGAAGAAGACGACGAAGAAGAAGAAGAAGAAGAAGAAGAAGAAGAAGAAGAAGAAGAAGAAGAAGAAGAAGAAGAAGAAGAAGAAGAAGAAGAAGAAGAAGAAGAAGTAATAGTAGCAGTAGTAGTAGTAATAGTCGTCGTCGCCGTCGTCGTCGTAGTAATAATAGGGACTTTTAGATTTGCACGAAGACAATGTGAATTGCTATGATCGACGTCCTTCTATTAAATGCACTGCCTTGAATGGACGTCACACGGATCAGTCCATGCAAATCTCAAAGTCCCCAATGATAGCAGTTGGGTACTAGATCGAGTAATCATAGTTGAATGTAAAACAGTAGAAGGTATATTTATTGTAATAGTAGAAACTTATCATATCATGCCTACCCAAGTTGTCGACTAAAGAAACATATAGGCCTACATTGTAGCAACATTCTGATTTTCTGAACTTTCCAAACTGCTTCTTCACAGTGTTCTATGAATGGCATCACAATACATCATTTTTAGCGCTGGGATCATCGGATTACATCGTATATATCCCACCATCTTAAAGGATTTCTATTGACATTTCGTAAAAATCTCTTCCTCTCATATCATTACATTATATATATATGCTATCTTTTATTTCGCTTTTTAATGCTAATTTTGTAACAGAAGTCTAATAATGGAAATAATATTCGGCTTATATATAGCTCGTCATAACGTCCCTTTCCATCTCAATGCGTTTTACATTATGAAAGTCCACTATAATTCTATACATAAAGTCGTGTATTAATATATGATTAAGGGAAAGCCGATATTATTGGGACATAGTGGGCTATAAGGACAGATCGTCTACATACTGACAGACAAAGCAGGGAGGAGGCTGTGTACAATGATTTTTTAAATGCCCAGTATTCGAATAACCTTAGCCTGATATTCGGACCGTGAGACTGTCTATTATGTTAATTGTCTCAACATTTTCACCGAAATTACGTGCCTTCATTCTTTGCTCTCTGGCTTTGCTAAATTTTACTTAAAACAAAAAATATGAACTAGAAAGTTGACTTTAGGGTTTAGTCAGCCAACTCTATTGTAGAATATTATTTGCGCCCGTTATCTTATGCTGAAAATTATTACATTTTCGAAGTAAGGTATCTCCCCTAAACATGCACAGACACCATGATTTAATATACACTGTTAATAACACATCTAAATATAATAATGTGCTCTCTTTACGATTAGCAAACAATGTGGGATTTAAATCTAACCGTTACCTAAACCCAAAACCTGCTAAATCAATGAGCGTCCTCTATAGTCACAATATAAAATACCCAGCGATTATTATGACAGACTTGACACCACTCAAAACTAATATTTATTAAGGCGATCTGGATTGTGAACAACAGGGTTGCTTCTCATTGCTATAGGAAGCAGATGTTTTGTCTTTCAAACTTCGTTCATTCATGGACAATTCCTTTATTCTACTGTTATCAGAAAATGAACAACATTTGTCTTTGAAACTATCCTTTGTTTTGGAAGCAAACGGGTAAGTACCAAACTCTTCTCTCGGAAAAAACTAAACCAACTTTATACATTGCCATTTGCGTATAACCCAATTATCGAAGGCAGATTGCATTTTGATAACATGTAATCATTCATGCGGGGGGGGGGGGGGTGCTTCTATGCAGGTTCGTAGCGATAACTGGGTTATAATATGTATAGTTTGTTCTGCTCCTCTTTAATGACCAAGTTTCTGATTATGATCTCGGTAATTATTAATAGAATGTGCTTGATCACAGACCGATTGGTAATTAAAGCGAAGTAGGAAGATTGATAGACTGATAGAGAAAGGGCTGGAGGGAGGGAAAATGTTTAGAAAGGGAGAGATGGAGTGAGTGAGACACAGAGAGAGAATAAGAGAGAGAAAGAGAGAGAGAGAGAAGAGAGAGAGAGGGGGTGAGAGGGGGGGGGCGATATGGAAAAAGAAGGGGGGGGGGGTCAGAGGGGACTATATAGGTATATGATTGAATACATGTATTTCTTCTATAAATCTTTCTGCACAATTCAATCATTCTTAATCCCGCATCAAGTGCCCTGAATACTGGTAATGATTTTACAAATGAAAATCTTTTTTTTTACCAACTGTAACGTATTGACGTTCCGTGAATTTTTTTCTCTCAAAGATTCAAAGATTATGATGCATAGTAGATCAAAAGTCGATAAAAAGCACTCACAATATGACCTACTAGACAAAGTACTACAAAGATTTGAAAGTCAGTTAAAACCTGAGTAATTCCGCCTTTTTGTAATATGGTATGGTAAACAAAGCATCAATAATATATTGCAAAAAAAGGAGTCTGCTATGTTTTTTCGTGAAATAACTGTGTTCTGAGGGGCAATGTGTTAGTTTGTTAGTGTGTCACACGTTCTCCTGCCCAAATTATCTTCAAAGTCTTCGATGTTAATTACGAATCCTAGGTATTTTTGTTTCTCTCTCTCTAAATAATAAAGTAGAACGAGCCACTTTATTGGCAGGGCAAATCAAAAGCCAGCAAGGCAAGAATAAAATGCCGTAGGATAAAAATCAGAGGTTCGTGGAACACCGCCGGCGTCGTGACCCGGTGAATAGTCGCGGTCGATGTCGACAGGTCTGCTGGCGGGCGACGATGCCGGGCAGACCAGACGATCATCGAGTTGGGTGGATTCAGCTTTGATGTATTTGGCGCGCGAGTATATACAGAGGGGGTGAAACAATGGATGCATTTGAGCAGTGATGCTGACTGTGCCATACTTTTGACGTCATTCGTCAGGAAGAGAGACTGAGGAATAGAAAGAGAAAGAGAGAAGGGGATGGGGTATAATAGGAAAGGGGAGGAGAGGGAATGGGTTTAGTAGTGAACGAGAGAAAGAAAACACATGCACTAGATTAACTATAAATATTTATAATAAGGAAAACTCATACCATATAAATAGGCCTATCGAGAGTAATAAGTGAATCTTGAATCGTATCTTCTTCCTTGTGTGGTAGACATTGACACCCAGGACAACTGTAAATTGCGTCAGTCATTAATAATTTCGAATGCTCAGTAGGCGTAAGGTCTAAACACACCATCCACGTGATTACTATGAATATTCATGAAGGTATACTTTAATCTTTTGACGCATATTGTCACCCAGGGATATCAAGATAACGACTTTCTTTGATTGCTGCATAATTGAAAATGATAATGATCTAGTCAGGATGGATAAAGTCAACAGGGCGGGAGTTATTCATTTTCTCTGTGAGATCTTTTCTGTTACGAAATTATGATATGGCTTTGGTGCTTAAAAACTCATTTATTCTAAAACTCAAATATGAAGTGAAAAATGATTGAGTAATGACATGTATTTGAGCTTGAGACATCATTTCGATTGCGAATTATATCGAAAAGGTAGGAATGTTCGTTGATAACTCACTATCCTAACACTTCATTATTAAATAACATGTATTTTAATGTGTTCCAAGATAAGGTTATGTTGTTGATGTATTTTGTTCCAACAGTTAATTGAAACATAAAAGCTTTATCATTGGAAAAACTCATTATCCTAACACACCATTATTAAATAACATGTCTGATAATGTGTTCAAGATAAGGTTATGTTTTTGATGTATTTTGTTCCAACAGTTAATTGAAACAAAAAAGCTTTATCCGTGAATCATCTGTGCAATGTGATATTCATGTCAGCGAAAAACCCACGTGCCACATGAAACACATTTCAAATTACCTACAATTTTGTCTTTGATGAACGAGGCAATGCAATATCAGATAGAAAGGGAATCAATAATTGACTATGTTCAACGTTTGGGGTTTTCCCTCATTCGTGTTACTCGCGTATACATACGTCAGAGCTTTATCTGAAATAATACATAACCACAAAGATCATAGTTACATGCTCCAAAAAAAAAGAGAAAAAGAATAACCTTGTAACCAAGAGAGTAGACCATAATTATGTAACTTTATGATTATTATTTTTATTTTTGACTTTATCCAGTAAAGTAGCCTGTGGAGGGCTAAACAACATAAACAAACATTCTCACTGGCTCTATGCTCAGCGGGGCCGGTTATGCTTATGTTTATGAATGATTCAAATTCAGGAATGCCTGAAAATGAATACATCAAATGACCTTCATAAGAAGCTTTTCAAAAATATTTAAAACAAAGTATATCCACCCACTTATTTAATAGCGGATGTTTGTAAAATGCTTTATGGTGTACGTAAAGGACAAATCCCCATGGGCGTTAATGGAAATACTGGCTTCTGTTTTGCAATGTACATGTACGTTAGCGTTATGTTCGCACTGATTGGTATTCATGTAGGGTCACGTGGTACACATTATATCATAATTATGACAAATTTGATAATGCCATTACGTGCACATAGAGGGCTAAAACAACACAAGTATGCTCGGTGAAGGTAACCCTTAGAGATTTTGGCGCATTAGGACCCCGTCTTCTAATCGCAACCGTATTTGCGATTTATAACAATCGCGACTATGTGCATAAGAGATAGGAACCTGTAAACTTGCGATTGATTCGGATCAACTGTAACTCTTTAAAACACAGGGCTCATATTATAAAAAACCAACTATATCACTCTGAATATTTTTTTTGATAAATCTAGTGACAACGTTTAAATTTTAAATTGGTTTTATGATGAAGACATTTCTTTTTTATTTAAAAAATATTCATAAGCAAAGATTAAACCACTTTTGTAAACAAAAAAAATAGTCCCAAGTGATTGGAATAAAGAAATGTGAGAGAAAATGTCAAAAGCAAGACATGAAAGATGGTCATAAGAACAAAGAATGAAGAGGACAAACACACGAAGGTATATTTGAAGAAAAAAAATCAGATGGGGGAGAAATTGAGAGTGACATAGAAAAAGGAAAGAAAGAGAGAAATGTGCAAACAAGATGCAGACAAGATGCAGACAAGATGCACGAGAGAGGGATAAAGAGAGAGAGAGAGAAAGACAGAGAGAGAAAGAAGAGAGAGAGAGAGAGAGAGAGAGAGAGAGAGAGAGAGAGAGAGAGAGATAGAGAAGTAGAACGCTTAGATTATGAACATCAAGGGACCATTAAAACATATTTTATGGATCGATTTTTAAAAGCAGCTTAGGAGAAACCGAAGTCTCGTTTAGCGGGACATACCCATCAAGTAATGCATTAGTGTGGCCTAAAAAGAAAACGGTGCATCTTCAATTTCAGCACGAGCAAGCCATGCGAATACTGCTATGTGAGAAATGAGGCAAGAATTATACATGGTGGTTCTTTTATGACTTTAACATATTTCAGTATTAAAGAGAAGAGAATTGTGTTTTCTTATGACATTAACATATTGTAGCAAATACAATGTAAATCATAACACGTCATTGTCATAAATCGAACCCCCCCCCCCTCAATGACAGGTAATTATCTAACTATATAAATTACTAATGTATGAATGAGCCCCTGGTTGCAGAGTAAGCAGACAAATTACATTGTCACCCTTGTATTGTGATCCTAAAACTATAATATCTTGAGAAATATATCAGACGCCGATGCTTGGAACTCTCTTCAATTACAAGACATGATTTTTGTTTATATGATGGACCATTTGAATAAGTTATTGACAACTAGTAACGAAGAAAAAAGGGATTTATACATTCATCTGGATTTATCATTATATTGTAATTTCCTGTGAATTACGTAATCGACCATGACCTGACGTCAGCAATTGCCAGTCTCTATTGCCATACTTGAACTCAATGGCAAAGTACGGCACTGTCATCGTGGGGGGGGGGGGGGGGGGGGGGGGTCTCACTCGGGAAATTAATTTATTGTTTAAGTTGCCAAGCCTTATTGTGTGCCTGGTGACTCTGTACCTGCACCAATGCTGAAACTATACCATGTTTAAAACCTTGTCTTGTCAAAATATAATATGATATCAATCTCAACCTGAGTTTGATATCAATTGCAACTATATGTGCACAAAAAATCAGTCGGAACTTTGTGATTGATTGGAGGACGTCCGATCGATTAGGTTCCATTACAACTCTTGAAGCCGGGAGTATAATGTGTAACCAGTGTATATTGCAATGTCAATATCATTACCGATGTCTGGATCATTCGTGCATCTGTACACCATTTCCCTACCCTTGCTAATGCCGTCGTTTCTTTCCACACTCAGTCTTTTGTCTAAAATCAAATATATTATTTAAAACTAAAACAAACATATTATTTTGTCATGATAATTATACGTGGCCATAATCTTATAAAAATCAACAACTTGATCATTTGAGAATTTGAGAAACAGAAGACGGCTGAGAAGGTTCAAAAATCATTTTTCAGTAGAACCTCAGGAAAAAATAAGTTATCAAGTGTCTGTCTTTGATAGAGAGATTTGTTTTTTTTGTTAAATAATGAAGGGCGTTATTTGACTTCATGAATGATTAACTCTGATTACATGTATGATTGTTCTATATTAATGTTCATAAATGTTTTTCTTTCTTTCTTTCAGAATGTAGCCGTTTTCGCGACAGTGGATCGAGAACGAGCTCGTCCGATGTTATGTTTTTAGATCTACCACTCTCCTCATCATCGCCTACGCCCTCATCCTCCTCCTCATCACCATCGTCATCATCATCATCATCCCCTCTACATTCAAATTCCCCATCGTCATCGTCACCGGGGACGACGACCGAATCGTCCATTAAAGGGACGGAAAGAGACTCTTTATCGATCAATGGAAGCAGCATTGATCACGAGAAAGCAGCAAAAAGCCATTTGTGCAACATTACGCATGCGCATCATCCCTCGGAAAGAACGAACCAGAAAGATGATATCGAAATGAACATCACCGTATTGCCATGGCAACTCAGCATCACAGTGGCCAACCATACATTGAGTATTAAGGTAAGGGCATCTCGATATTGCTCAAGGTAACAAAATGTTAAGTATTAATGCCGAATAATATATCAGAAGAAATAGCTGGTACGTTTACATCTATAGTCGGCTAATATAATCAAACACCGAATTCTTTAATACTCGCTCTTGAGCAGCTTTAGGATAATTAAGAAAAAATAAGAACAACATCAACAATAATTGTACTAGAACTACTATGGATGTAAAGTCATGCTTGTGCATCCTTTGATTTTCCAAAGATAATATCTCTCTTTCTCTCTCTCTCTCTCTCTCTCTCTCTCTCTCTCTCTCTCTCTCCTCTCTCTCTCTCTCTCTCTCTCTCTCTATATATATATATATAATAGGCCTATACGTATATATATATATATCCCCTCTCTCTCCCCCTCTCTCTCTCTTATCAAACAAAACTATGTGGACAAGTAAGACATTTTTTCATCCCAATGTTTGGCGTTGTATATTAAACTCATTCCACAATCCTGCTCTTCGTTTCAATCATTAACGCTGTATAACAGACCTTGTGTGCACGCACATCGTTCTGATGACGTTCTGATGGCCATCACTTAGACTCCAGCACCCAATTAACACTTTAATATTGATCTATCATTAATTGAAATGCTCTAGATTATTGATTGATGAAACATTCCCTTGCCGCTAGACTCATCAAGCGACGGGGCAGACATTACATCGGTTTATTTATAATTATAGTTGTAAAGAGGTCGCTGGAAGTAATTTATTTAATTGGCAATATGTATTTCATGATTTTATTTATATATTTAATCATTGATCGTGAATTGAGTTTTGTTTCCCTATTTCGTTTCCTTACATCTATCTTGTTTCGTTTTACTTGGCAAACACATTCATCGTTTTCACCTGAGCTTCATTCGGATCTTCAATGTATTTGTCCCATGCGTTACCGACTATGATATCACATTGTCAATTATTTAGAGAGAGAAAGATAGAGAGAGAGAGAGAGAGAGAGAGAGAGAGAAAGAAAAAGAAAAAGAGAGGCATGTTTCTTGAGCATTATGTTTCTTAACGAACATTTCAACAATGCTCGATTTTAATCAAACCAGTGTCAATATTACCCCCCCCCCCCACCACGTTGATTTGTCAACGTACACATCTTTTTCGTATAATGTTTACACGAGATCATGCTCTTTGCCCCCTTCTTTATCCTATTAAGGGGGCACCCCCTCCCCACCCGTCATCATAACATGTAACGTTTCGTTATTGGTCGCGCATGCAGGAAACCTTTGTGTCTCTGCTTAAAGTCTGAGCCTCATTAATCATCATGTGGATTATAAACTCTTCCTCACCTCTCATCTTCAATCTCTCTCTCTCTCTCTCTCTCTCTCTCTCTCTTTTTTCTCTCTCCCTCCCCCTCTCTCTCTCTCTCAGGGAGATCAGAGCTAACTCTAATTTCACAAAAATATTTATATCTGTTTGAATAAAAGTGCCTACACACTTTGACTAATTGGAAAGCGCAGGTCGTCATCTCCGAGCCATTGTTTCTAAGTATACCAGTTGATTGGAATTCAAATAAAAACACGTTTGTATATGCAGTGGCAAATCTTCTGTGACACAACCCTAAGCCTGCTAAGTTGATTGCTCTACTAGCGAGTATTGCGCTGTGACAGTTTCTTGAGTCAAAATACAAGATAAAGGGATGTAAGAAGCTGAGACAGGGAAGATAATAAGTACACGAAGTAATATTTTAAAAAGAGAGACATTAATCAGAAGAGAGAGAGAGAGAGAGGGAGGGAGGGAGAGAGAGAGAGAGAGAGAGAGAGAGAGGGAGAGAGAGAGACTGACATACCATGCAGACAGACAGAAAAAAAGGGGAAAAAAAGAAAATGTGTATTAAAATGTGACGAAAGTGGGGACCCTAAAATAAAAACGTGTTAATGGAAGAACAACAAAAGTAACAGTAGATAAAGACATTTAATGAAGAAATTAACATGCCAGGAAAAAAGGATAAAAAAGAAGAAAGAACACTACTATGGAAAATATAAATATGGGAAAATGAACTCCAGAAGAACAAACACAGGAAGAAGGAGATGAGGAAATGAGATTGGGCAAAAATAGACACAAGGCAAGCGCAATATTATTACTTCAACATATACTCGCTCATGCAGTCTAACAATAGCCCGTGTACAATACCCCTTCTAACATGTGTAATAACTTGCAAGCGACAGTTAATTTCCGGGGGTAGATATGTGAGTTTGATGGGTAGATGTTTCATATTGCTTATGCTGGAGAAGAAAATGCCGGAGCTTAATGCAGCTCGGATTCGCGTTTGTCATGCCTAGAGCTAATGCCAAGGAGATTCAAGTTAGAGACAATGAGTCTTCTTCAATCGATGTAAGTGAATCCGACGAATGGAGGGGGTGGGGGGGGGGGGGCGAAAGGGGGGGGGGTGAGAAATACAAATATCGATGCAATGAGTGAATGAGGGAGGGAGGGAAGAGTGGAGAGAGATAAAGAGAGAGAGAGGGAGAGAGAGAGAGGGAAAGGGAAAATGGGGGGGGGGGGTCGATCAAGATAGAAAGAAGGTAAAAAGAAGTAAAAGGGTAAACTGGAAAAGGGAAAAATAAAAGAGTGTATGATAATCTTCTAATGATAATGATCTTGATTTAAAAAAAATTATTAACATAAATTTATGGTTGATATAAAAAAAAGAAAAAAGCATGTGATAATGACCAGCGCAAGAACAGAAATATAACTAACATCATAATGAACAGTGAGGTTATGAAACTTCCATCGCGTGTATTTTTACACAGGTGGGGGCGTCCCACGGGGGGGGGGGGGGGGAGGGATATGAAATGACAAGAGAGGAAGACAATCACGTATACAAAAAGACTGAAATTATCCAATCGGTAGAACAATGGATAAAACCAAATATGAAGATTTTAGGACGAATAGAGAAATAGGGAAACTGGAAGACTTCAAAATATACAAAATGCATGAGTACGAGATGGTAAACATGTCAAACATTTCGGACAATGATTGCTCTACGAAAGAGGTTTTGAAAAGTACATTCCACTTGTAAATCGTAAAAGCCGACAATGATTTTGTAACTATCTAAAACCATCAAATAAAATTAATTCAGAAAACCTCAATGTTATTTTTAATCGAAACGTTTGGAAAATTCAAATGCATAATACCATTTTGCGCGCGTCTTTGGCTTTGGGGAACGTATTTTACAGGTCTAACCACATTGTTATGCTTTCGGACACTGTTTTCAAAATAAAGATCGGCTACCGCCCCCATCCCCGCTTTCTTTCTCTCTCTCTCTCTCTCTCTCTCTCTCTCTCCCGCTCTGTTTACTCAATTGACTGCATAGCTGTATTCAGAATAGTTACTTTTCACGTTAAGTTCACTTGATTAGCTCGCTGACATTTTCCCTGAGAGGAGATACTATCTTCAGCATGTCATTTTGTAAAAAAAGTACTTAAAAACACTGCATTAATTGCTTTCCGTTCTTGTACACGACAAAAATCATGATTTCAAGAGCAAGTCAGGTGATGTTTAAATTATTTTCTTGTATCATATGATGTTTACTGTGTATTTTACAAGACAGTCAAGAGTTAAATTAAGCATGGAAAGGTAATTAATGCCGCTTCCTCTCTCTAAACAAATGTATATATTTTTAATGTAGGCATAGGTAATTCCCTTGGTTTTTATTCCTGAACCCCCTTCCCCTAAGCCCACCACACCCTATTTTGAAGTTCTTCATTCCGGGTAAGTCTACTCAGCATCTAAAGGAGTAGCCATTTACAACTACCAGAGTCAGTTACACATCTACTAACCTGCATCAAACAACAAACCTTCATATTATAATCATAATAATGAGTCAAATATATGGGAAAAAAGATTAAGATCGGCACGATAGTTGCATCATACTCTCGTATGTTCGTTGTTGTCATCACTAATTCTCTGACGAACGTTTTCATCCCCTTTTCTTCCACACTTCTCTTTCAAATGGCTTCCACAATCATTGCTGTACATCTTGTATGTTAATATCATCGCTGTTCTCGTATGTTGCGATAATACAATCGTGATATCATTATCATTATCGATGTTTTTTGTTTTGTTTTTAATCCAATGTCTCTAATCCCAGTGGACTGATACAACTGGAGCCGAAAGGTTAAAAGGATCGATCGTCCGGATAAATTACAGCTGTTGCTTCCATGATGTTCTTCTGCCGCCGTGTCTTGTTTTCAAGATCGCTGGATCAAGATATTGTAAGTATAATATTATTCAGGAAAGGGAATATTGAGTTTTGCTCGAAGAGAAGAAAAATTGAAATGATTATGAGAGCTTCCTCGTTCGTTTTTATTCCTATTTCTGGAAGAATATTATAGCAGAAATGTCACTTGAAAACCTTTCCTCTTTAACTGCTCTCGTATTCCGAATTGGATTAGAAATAGTTGAGTTCTGATGGATAGTGCTCAGTTTACATGCAGTCTAATTATGATTTTGTTAAGATAATTTGCTTTCAATTTCTGCTAAAATATTCATGCTGTCATTCTAAACTCTATTCTTAAACTTTCTTCACTCAGCGGCGTGTCCATCAGTGTATGAAGCCAACGGACGCCCCTTTCTATTTTTGAAAGCACGAGGGGGTGCCGAGATTCACCAAACCTCATCCCGCTTATTTATATCTGAATACGCCACTGACACTAACGTTAATTATCATAAAGTAGAATATAATAAAGGGGCAAAAAGAAATATGCAATTTGTAAGTTTTTTTTTCTACATGTTCCTTATCCCACAAATATTGCGATGCAACCTCCTGCCGTAAAGAGGTGCACGGCAGCCTGAACGATCCCACCTTAGCACACACGTTATTAAACCTGGATGAGCCTGGGGTGATTCTAACTTGATTTCCTCTCATTCTCCATCCAAAATGCCTGGATGAATTCCTTCGAAGTGATTAATAAATAACCCATTCACCCTTCCCTTCCTGGAGCTCGATCGGTTGCCGACAATAATAACTCAGGTACCGAGTCAAGAACCGTTCGTCAAAAATCTAATTACGGTGTCGTCAAAAGACAACAAGTCTTCCCTGGTGTTGCACTTCATTTTCACATCCGCTGGCGGTATAGAAATGAGAATCTGAAATATAAATAAGTCTGTAATGCATTTTCCCGTCAGGTATCAGTGACATTAGATAGAAAAAAAGAAGAACATTATCTAGCATGTCTCTAAAGGTAGGGAGGCGGAGAAGATGATTCTTACTTCATTTTGATTGTGAAAACAAACTGACTTCCTCGCGCAAGCTCAATTAACTGCAAAATCTCTGATAAACAACCCCTATCGTGTTGCCTTCATGGGTTATTTGGTTTGAGTGATCCTTACTGAAGATTGCTTTTGTATTAATAATATATTTTAAGTATAGTAATGCCCCAATTAAATATTCAAGATCAGATTGGGCTGCCCAAATTTTCATTTTTGAGAAATTATTTCGTTCTTGACATTGAATAGTTAGCTATAAAATAACAACTCGAGCATCCCCCCCCCTCACTCCCTAAAAAACAAGGACAAAACTGTACAACGAAAAACAATTCGAGGAACGTTATCCATGGATCAGATCTTGCAATACTTGAAATATGAATAGGACTGCAATGTATTTTCCCGTCTGGTATCAGCGACATTAAATAGAAAAATGAACATTATCTGGCATATCTCTAACGGTAGGGAGAAGACGCTTGGGATGATTGAAGATGACTTTTGAGATTCAGAGGGTCGTCTTTCCCCCTAAAACTGTATATGTTATCACTCTTGTTCTGAGCAGATAGTATGTGGAAACGTATGTTTCTACCATGTCAACTGAACCACATAATTGTACAAGAATGGCAAAATCTGATTGGAGCATTCATTTTCACTGTAAGATATTGGATCTTTTATTTCAATGATCGTATACTAGTTTGGCATGTGGAAGCAAGATGTATGATATTCCAGCACGATCTATTCATAACGTCATATAGCTTGATATCTCTTGCTTGGCAACGTCCAATACGACTGGGTTTACTTTGCCAAATAACAAGCATTACATATCATACCATTCAATATCAAGACGCCTGCAGCTGTTTTTATATTGCTTTCATTCATCTCTGCAATAACGTCTTCCCTTCCTGAATTTTCTCCCTCTTTTCCTGTCTCTCCTACTTTGCTCGCTTCTTCTTTTACCTCTTGTTTTTTTTACCTCTCGTTCTCTTGACCCCAATATCCTGCCACCATCCACCATGATTTTAACTTTTCCTTTTGATCCCCATCTCCTTTTCGTGTTCTCTCTCTCTTCATCCTTCTTTATACTCTTTCCATGGCTTGCTAGAATAAGTATACTTCGACCTGTCGCAGAATTATGGTGTCATAACGAAAGAGAGCTAGAGAGAAGGTGAGAAAGAAAAGGAAAGAGAGAGAGAGAGAGAAAGAGAGAGAGAGAGAGAGAAAGAGAGAGGGAGACAGGGTGAGAGGCAGGGAGAGAGAGAGAGAGAGGGGGGGGGGGGAAGAGAAAAAAACCTTTGTAAAAGACATAATGACAGTCCATGTTCAACAACAGTGGGAATTAAAAGAAGAGAAGGAGATAGGGAGGGGAGGGGGGGGGGGGAGGGGGTGGGGGGGGAGAGAAAGGAGTTAGAGAGATACTTAGTAAAAGAACGAAGGGAAAAGAACATTATTTAATTTTGTTTTGATCAGAATATAGAGATGTAAAATGTCACTCCTCCCTTCCTTTCTTCATTCAAAACGGAAGTAAACGTGAGAAGAATTTGAAAACGAAAGAAACCGATCGATTCCGATGTACCATATATTGAAAGGTGAAAATTGATTGTCTGCACTTTGAATCAGACCTCTTTATAAGTACAAGAAACAGGTTCACAGTAATAATGTTCTGGTGTGAAGGAGTACAATTTTATTGGAAACGTAAGTGGGAAATGTCTGCATGTTAAGAATGAGAGCCTAGGGAGGAAGGATGTGCAATTGGCAAATGTGCTTTTTATTAGAGACGATGGATGTGTGCTTTGCTGAAAGCCCCTGAGAAGCTGTGATACAGTGTGATCATGATGCGGGTCTACCATCACTTTGCTTGTGGATCGGACAAATGTGAAATGTTGAGGGGGAAATGGCCATCGTTAAAGATCAGATCAATGTGTGTTAAAATAGATCAACGAGTCGGTAACATTGAAAGATCATGCCTCGAAATAATAGAAAAGTTGTTGGAAGTTTGAATAAAAGAAACTTGGCAACGAATTGCAGGAAATCGTTCGAGATGGTATTGGAATGTAAAGCACATTGGTGCGACAACATTGACAACGGGTATGACGACAAGTTTAATAGTGGGTATGACGGAAGTCGGTTGCGGTGATATCAGGCCAAGACAGCACAATAACAAGATGGAAACAATATGGAAATGATCTGGCAGAGCCATCTTACATGTCTTATAAAATGGTTCAAAATGAATGGGTGCTAGAATGTCGTTGAATATGGTCGTATAATGACAGACTGTCAGAAAAAAGGGGAGAAGAAGAAGAAGAAGGAGGAGAAGAAGGAGGAGGAGAGGAGGAGGAGAAGGAGGAGGCAATCTGTAAATTTCGTCATATCCTCGTAACGTTCTTGGTTACTTTTTTTCTCTCCAGATTCTGTAGCAACCGATGTTCTCAGGCAATCAAAATCAACGCCATCTACGGCAGGGAATAGGTTAGGAGTGATCAGCGGTTCTGGCGATAGTATGACGTCAATTTTCAATACCTCGGCGACGCCAGGAGCACCCATCGAATTTGTGACGAGTAATATTACGAATGCAACGACGGGTGAGTATACTTATTTCTTCTGCGGGGTGATAAAGAAATAGGACAAGATAGGAGGATAGACAGGATAGGCGGGTGGAAGGAAAGAATTACTCAGGGGTGGATCCATAATTGTCAGAAAGGACGGGGGGGGGGGGGCGGTTGAGTCTTCCCGGGAACATGATTTCCGCATACTATTTTTCCGAGAGAATCCCGCAAGCCGTCCTAAGATCGGGAGTGTTTTTACCCATTAGGCTAAAAGGCGCTTGTTTTTCACTCTTTTGCCTCCTCCTGAATACGCCTTTGATAAATAAAATATCCTAACAGAAGAGAATATATGAGAATACTAAATCACTGATGCGGAAGGTGCAACAACATCGATGGAGAAAGAGACTAGGTTTAATTATAAGCATAGATAATAAGACGATTTAAACATGACGAGATTAAAAACGTGACGCATCTTTATAACGTGAACTATGACGGACCAAAGCTGGTGGCACTTTACTGGTGTTAATGAATATGAGATGCCCCCCCCCCCATGTTCCACTTCCTTCTCCGCTGTCCGGCATTCAGAAAATAGTAATAATAATAATACAATGAAATGATGCCCATCGGCACACCGACCAGATAATGACTCAACCTTGAACTAAAGAGACGGAGGCAGAGACAACTGAATTTAAGGTGCAGATAATAGTAAACACTCAAGTATCAAGAGAGATATATTTAGAGCTTAATCGTTTTTTTTCACAGAGTTGATTAGACGTGTTTTATTACAAATAAGACAGAGATGGCAATATAATGATTGTAGCACATAATGATTCAACATCCGTTCAACCTTTCTTTATGTGAAGTATTTATCATTCACTGGCCTTCTTGACGTCAAGGAATATAATTACAAATAATTACACATTTGTTTCATATGATCAAACGAGAAGAATCAGACAGTAAGAATGCAATGGCGTCACTAACAATATTAAATGGGATGGAGGGGGGGGGGGGGGGGGGGCTTATGAATTTGCCGAAAGTACTAACAACCAACAAAGACTTCGAGGGAGGAACAGTACAATTGGTCCATCGTACTATTAGCTCAATTGACTTGGAAATTAACAAAATATGTGCCAACAGTTTGACATTGTTTTGCAAAACAAAATATTTTAATATGACTGTCACTCTCCCATCCATTCTCTATCGACGCCCCCTGAGAGTAACCCTACTATCGACAGTTGATGGGGCATATTATGATCCGAAAAAATACGACCCCCCTTACCAATTGCTTGGAGGCCCGCCCAGACACCCCAACCCCTGCCCCCAAGCTAAGGTCACCTAGATATGCCACTGCCCATGATATGACAAGTCGAATATTGCTTATCTTGCTATGTGTTTCTAATAATTGATTTCTGCACTGCACAGCGGACGGAATGACGGCATATGAAGAACGTCTGGAGGTGATCGTGACGGGGCTTTGTGTCGGTGTCGCCATCCTTTTCGCATTCTGGTTGGTTTGTTTTCTGGTAGAGAAACGATCTCAATCAAAATATATGTAAGTGTTATCTATCCTATTTTTTCTCTCTTCCGTTGATCCTCTACTTCCTCCGACCCCCTCTATATTTCTCTCTCTTCTCTCTCTCTCGTTCCTATTCCCTTTCTCCCAATCAATTCATAATGATCATGGTAACCACCATCCACTAGATGGTTAGTGAAAACAAATAAAAATGTTTCTCTCTCTCTCCCTCTCTCTCTCTCTCTCTCTCTTTTCTCTCTGACTCTCTCTCACCACACTTTATCATCCCTCTCTCACATTCCTCCATTTACCCTTCCCCTTAGTAACAACTATCACAGAGATTAACAAATTTCAAAAACATTGTAATGTAATGATAAAACATTGATTAAAAAAAACAGATATTAAACGATGCCAGACTTCTCCAAGACGTCTCCGAGAATGTGCTCGATCAGAGGTTTGTGAATTCAGAAGCAGGTCTTATTATTTGGCTCGCTCAAAAACAGTATTTAGAAAATAATCCACAAACGAAGCTGATATATTGACGTTTATACAACTGTATTGTAAATGGACGGTAGTATTCATTTACGAAGATCATGTGCATAAAAAATACGTCATAATTGTCTTGTATTGATTTCAATGACCTGCAGGAAACGAGGATCAGATAAACAGAATGTTTCCCAGACGAGACAGTATCCACATGAAGTAGCAACCGTCAGAAAAACACTCATGGTAAGATGACCCCCCCCCCCCCCAAAAAAAAAAAAAAAAAAAAACGATTCTCCAATAGATATAACAGTAATCCAGATTCCGACGAAGTATCCGACAAGGCTACAACCCAAGTCACATTGACGCCACCTACCCCAGACCGATCAAACTACATTACTTCGAATAGCGCATCGGTCGTTTTGAAGTTGGTTTCACGATGTGACTGCGGCACCTCTTGCCATCTTGGAAGAATGACTCCATAAAGACAAACGAACGTGGCCCATTTTTTCATTCTACTTTCGCATGATTAGTTAAGATTTTAGCCGAATTAATGCATCATTAGTCATGTCAGCTATACTATTGTAAGCCAGTCAAATTTGATTATTCAATAGAAAACCCTCTATCCCCAATATCCATATGACTACACAACCTGCGATAACGAGACTCTTTGTTTTAGTTTTTTCCGGATTGCTCTACTTCCAATTTATTTAAAGAAACAGCGTTAATTTAAGGGATCTTAAAGTAAAATCGTCTCTAGATAGGCCCCTCCCTCACTGTGAAAAATTTGGGAAATTTTATTTCAACACTTTGCCCAACGTTGTGCCATAGTCAACCTAACCATCTATTGGGCAATATTTTACCCCAGTGGTATTGGTAAACGTAAGTACCCGACTTCACGCGTGTTTCGTATTTTAACCAAAATTTGGGCAAAGATACGGTAGCCCACTTGTTGGGAAAATCTTGACCAGCTTTTGGGCAAAATACTAAAAAAATTATGCAAATATTGCCCCATTGATGGTTGGGTTGACTATGGCACAATGTTGGGCAAAGTGTTGAAATAATATTGCCCAAATTTTTCAGTGCTCTAACAACGCTTCCTTGCATGCTCACTATGTTTATCCCTGCCATTTGCAGGAGATCTACGACATGCCAATGATACGGGTAGCGAATTCAGACGAGGAGGGGTCAGAGAGCGGGTCGGGTCAGTCGACGGGTTCCCGCGGTCGGAGTCGACTGGAAAGTGAAGGCGACGAACAGAACAGCTCGACCAATATTTCGTCATCCGACCAGCCGACCGGTGCCGATTCGTCGTCGTCGGAGGATACGCTTCGTAAGAAGGAGACGAAGAAGAAAACGACGTTCGCTGATCCGAAGGTACATCTGGATATTCCGAAGGTACAGTGTAGGTGCGACATATCCTTCCGCAACAAGAGCGTTGCTGACAAATTCCTTACACTATCCGAATTCCTAACATGGACTCAACCGTAACCCAATAACAGTCACCCTCAACCTAACCTAGAACCCGGTAGAAACCCTTACCCGACCCTGTGATATTTGAGCAAATAAAGCTCGGAGCAAATGTGGCTGAACAAAATTGAAATGTTGCATATTTGACGGGCCACTACACGGACATGTCCCCGTTTGGTAAAATGTTGTGATTGATCCGAATCGTGTGCAACTGAACTTGAGATAGATATCAATCGCAATTCTAGTAAGTTTGCGATTGATTGGAATATTAGTCGCAACACTACAAAACGGGGAAATTGGTGTGTCCAGAGATGCATGAAGGTATTTCGACGTTTACGCTAAAAGACAAGATGACCAAACGTAATGTTCTATTTCTTTTTAACCAAATATTTACCAGCAATGCGTTATCATCACAAAATTATTCCTAACCACTGTTTTCACTCCGATCCAGAGATGTCTGCTTTGTAGTTTCACAGTCGAAAACGTTGACTGGGACTGGGATCAGGAAAATCCGATTATCACTTCTGCATCGTGATATAATTATAAGGATATAACTGACTGGTGTTTAGTCAAATAATTATGTGATACATGTAGTAGGCATGTCATGTTGGAAGGCTAAATAATTAGAGGGAAACCTGCGAAGTTAAACCAAAGAGAGACTACGGTACTTTGAGAACTCCGTCTCTTGTGTCATTCATGGCTTTATTTTCATATCAAATCTAATAGGGGTTGTGATTGTTGGATTTAAGACGGCATCTAATACATTATGCCCGAAACTCACTGATACTCTATTTCTTAATCATCATTTTCCTCAAATTCCCTCGCAGGAAGGCACCCCTGAGAAGTTTGGTACGTGGCGCCCTGTAGCCAAGGCAGGATTGGGGTCACCAGGTGAGGTGCGCTCCAACCGCTTCATAGCCACCTCACCAACAGCTCAGCCCAAACGAGCGCTACTAGCTGGCGGTAGGTCTCCGTCAATCCTCAAGAAACCCAGCAATTTCAACGCCAACAAATCGCCGCCGAGTATACTACGGTTCTCCCGAGGTCGCAAGATACGCGAAGACCCGACGACGATAGAAATGAACTCCATGGGCGATCACCTCAACCACGGCTATTCGTCGCCCAAGAAACATTCGAAACTGGTCTCTGCTCTCAAGAGCTCCGACTCGAGAAAGCATAAACGAACTCGGTTCAAGATGGACGAGCCAGAAGACATCGGCAACTGCGCAGGCGCAGGAGCTGAAACGTCGGTACCCGTGGGGAACAAAGCTCTGCCAAAGCAGTTGGTCACGTGCGAAGTGCACTTCGAAACCCCTCTCGCCCCAATCCTAAACGGAGAACTCGAAGCCGAGGATGAGCTGGACGACGATGATGAGGATGAAGAAGTGACAGAAAGGACTCCACTCAAGAAAAATGTGAATTTTGTGGTGGTGGAGAAGGGTCTCGCAAGTAAATGCAAGTTTAATCTGAGCTGGGAGGATACAGACGGATTACCATGTACTGACGTATGACGTTAGTTTGGCTGGAGTTTGGCTGGAGTTTGGTTCAATAACGCGCAGATGATTCTTCACGCCAAACCTGGTCTCGATGCCAAAAACTTTGTGTTTTTATCGCAATCCTGCTATCACTTATCATTCTATACTACGATAATACGAACAGAGAAATCTTATTCTTAATTGAATCAATTAAGGTCTGCACAGTGTGAACTAATTTTTATCACGCAAAGAGCTTGCAAAGCAAAGCAATGTATCGATATTATTTAAAGTGCTTGTCGAGAAGTGGAGAACACTCCCACGCCCAAGTTGTTTGAATATAATTTTGAGCATTTTTTGTACATTCTAAATTCTGATAAAGTTTGACAAGTTGAATTAAAAATGAGTTTACTGCTTTTTTAATATAATAGGCGAACCACAGGCCCATTTTACACTTTATCTAGAACAAAGAACACTTGACTGTTTTAATCCATCACTAAGAAGAAAAGTTGCATCATCTAAAGAATATATGTGAATTTTCGTTGCGTTCGCGATGTGATGGGTGCTAAATCGCTGGTGCCTAACGTTTCATATCGAAATTTTTCATACATACAGCAGATTCATCTTAATATGAAATAGATAATTCAAAGATATTATGTAGCTTCACTTTTTTCCTTTTGCAATCAGTGCTTAGGCGGAGATGTGCTGGGGAGTGTTTCACAAAGACTTTCACAAAGATCGACTTAGCTTGGACTTGAACTATGGCAGGCCGTTCATGCCACTGGTTGCTCTCACCATTCATGGCATTGGTCTCTGAAGGGACGTACAAATCGTGGTCACAGATCTACATTTTTTGATAGTTCATTATTGAAGGGAAAAAAAATATCTTAAGATCATAATTTTAAAGGTTTTGTCCTTCTATTTGCATCTGGTTCAAGGCTTTATAAGGGCATAAATCACATACCGTAGTATAAGTCCAAGTATTAAATGTAAATCAAGTTTACGATGTTTTTTTTTTTACTTCTTCAACAATTAACTATGAAAAAAGTGTAAATTCTGTAGATTTGTGAAGTTCCTTGAGAGACCATTGGCGAGAGCAACCAGTGGCATGAATGGCCTGCCATAGTTTAAGTCCAACTTAAGTCGATCTTAGTCTTTTTTTTTAAAAAACACCCTTCTGGATGCGCATACGACATAACACATACACTTGAGCATTCCAACTGCGTACATTCTCAGAGCAATAGACTTTTGATACGCAAACAATAGGTGAGGGTACTCAAGCGGGATGACAGTGATCAGGTATTACTATCATCATGACAAAAAAAAAGTAATATTGCATTGATGATTTCTCGGATTTTTATATAAAGATTTACATGCAGCCTCAAAATCATACGGAGTTTAACATTTATGAGAAACAGCATATTTGTTTTACAAGTATATCAGGTTATTAGATCAAATTAATAAAAAATGTATTTAGTAATAGTGAGAAATGTAGGGAGAAAAACATGAAATAATGCGTTGTTTCATTTTAAAATCTTTTTGGATATAGGCGCCATGCAAAAAGGGTAGGCGAGATGAGCTAAACTGTATTTTTATATAAAACGAATTTGAACTGATAATATGTTAATATAATATCAATAATAATATACATGTATCATTACAGAGAATTGATTTATGAGAAAATGTGCAACTGTTATCGACAATGAACACATGAATGATTATCGTCAGTACTTGTATTTTCTGGTTCAATAAAGAGTGATTAGAATGATTATGATTTAATAAAATGTATGCAACATATTACTAATTGTATTATTGAAATATGTGTAGAAGAAATAATTGTTGAGAATTATGATGTATATTGTACACAGAATGCATATGAGAAGTGTATAGAACCACTTCAGGTAGAATAATCACTTCATTTAGTGCATTTTTGAGACACACAAATTAAAGTACAATCATGACAATGATAAACGCAATGAGAAATATTTTTGTGGTATTTAAGTGTTTATTTATATCATTTATACTCTTTTATATTTAGCAGGACAGATTGTAAATCATTTGAATATCACTTAATGTAATGAGAGATTGTTCATAGATGAAATCGTGTTCACTGGAATATATAGAATAATAGACTGGAACAAATATCTAGGTATTAAAATTGCATATATTGGAATTGTTTTAATAACTTCTGCCAAATTTGTCAATGATATTTGCAATTAAACTTTGATGTCTCTAACATATATGTTTTTCATTAAAGAGGTCATTATTATACTTATTGAATCAATTAATAACTAATCTTAACAAATTGGAGTTGGATTTGTCAAATAAATCAAGAAATTCATTTGTATTAGATTAAGTGATGATTGCAATCTAAAACTCAATAAATACTTTTATCTAAATCCCAATAACATGGATAATCTTTTATCATTCCATTTCATCTCAACCATTCAACTATTCAGCGATAAATACTACATTCTAACATTAAATAACAGTTATAAAGTCATTAAAAAATATTTGTGGCTTACATCCAGTCAATAAGATTGATTGATCGATCTGTAATTGAAAAACAAGTCAGAACAAATCTTGAACCAGCAGGCTTTGAACCTGTCAGATTTGTTCCGACTTATTTTTCAATTACAGATCAATCAATCGATCTTATTTACTGGGTGTAAGCTACAAATATGTTTAAATAATTGAAAAGTTCTCCCAGGAAGCATTACATTTTTGTTAAAGTTATAAAGTCTTATTTTAGACATATGATAAATACATTCTTTATGAATTTAGTTGTCAAACAAATTTCGTTAATGGGATGTTCATATTCTCTATCAATAAAAACAATGAGAATAAACAGGCATGACTATAAAGTCTAAAAGGATGGCTCCAAATTATTATAATGTTCTTGCAAGGCATACTTTTTAAAGAATAAACACAATCAAATGTTCATCCCTCCTACATCTTTCTATACACGTAAAAAGTCAAAGATATGCTTTTAAGTAAGCAACATGGATCCAAGACCTAACTTCTCGACATACCAAAAGAGACCAGTGTCACAACTTGGACTCAAAGCCAGTGTAGCATCTCATAAAACCATCATAAATAAAAGCTTGCCGATCTCCCATTGAAACCTGTGTTCATTTCATAAAACAATGTTGGCAAAATTACACTTGGTAGCTTAGCATGATGTAATGGCACGAAAAGATGCGATCGAACACAAAGAGTATAATAGTTAGTGATTTTTGTGAAAATAAGTTTTTTTCAAAAACATATATGATTGAAAGGTTAGGTATAAACATTGAGCCTAATCGAGATAGTACATGTACCGGTATTCACCTGTTCCATACTTAAACGATGTGCTTCTACCGTTATGTGATGAAATCATTATTTCCAACAATCAAGCATTTTGTGTTCTAGACACATCTTGTTCCACTTCACTTTTGCCAAGCTATCTTTGCTGGTTTTATGTGACACTGCCTTGGTTCACCACCTTTACAAACCCTCATTTATTCTATATACTGAGCCATACCTTATTGTCAAAAGATGATGATGACTTCAATTATATGAGAACCATTCATTACTTCTGATGGACTCGTAAAACTTTTCTCAACACGTGTAAGACCCACAAGAGGTCTGCGGAACTTGCTCACCTGAGCAGATGAAAGTAGGGACCTCGCAATAAAGGACCTAGCTCCCATCCCCTTTGCACCAGGAACTGAAGATTTATTAGAACAGTAGGGCAATTTAGGGGTGTTGCTCCAAAGTCCCCTGCAAGGGCAGGTATCCCATTCAAAAAAAATTAGGTTTTCTTCACATAAAAATGGTTCCTACCATGCTTAGCCAGAATCCATACCAACATTTTAGTATGAAATCACATCTACACTTCATGATCCATCAGGAGCAAGTTTAAAGAGATATCCTTGATTTAAATGGAATTTTTTTAAAACCCATGTTTTGACAGTTCTCAAGATTTGTGCATGCACATTGTTAAAAGTTTGTCGTGCTTGCATTGCTGTTTGGATGTTGGATATTGAAGGCTGTTCCCAAGACCCCATGGGGGCATATACCTCATTTGAACAACTTTAGATCTCCCTTTCCTGCAGGTAATTCCTACAAATTTTGATGAGAATTCAGCAATGGATGAGAGTTGAGACATGTTTCTAATTATCTTTACCTTTTTCATTGCCCATCTTGAGAAATACACAAACAATATTTCACACACAAAAAAATTCCAATTGATATATCTGCTTTAAATTTCAAGAAATATTTTTAGTAATTCCCATTAACATGGATTTTAGCAGTTTTAAAGAGAAGGTAGAGTTCTGATAAGAGGTGAAAAATAATTTGTGAGCGTTTACATTGTTATTATGCAAGTGTGGAAGAAAATGTGCCCTGAAAAGTATGGCTCTTCAAATGCCTCATATTCTAATTATGACATGTAACAGCTTAAAAATGAGGACCACATTTTTATGCCAGATGTTTGTGTAGTCCCATATAAATCTTTCTGTATACAGTGCTTGTTACTTTTACCAAGACTGGGCCAAATTTCTCATCATTTTGATGATCCCAGAACCTAACAGTACATACCAATACTTATATGCTATATGATCAACCTTTTCTGATCGATTCCACATCGCTTCTTTCACAAAGCAATCGCATAACCAGAACTCAACTTTATCTTTAACTGCCAACAGCACTGGAAGACTAAGGTAAAATTCCTCATTTTGGAATAGATTCTAGGACAACTATCAAACTTGTGAGTTGAGATAGTATAATTACAATGAGTGACAAGAGTAAATGTTGTTTAATCCCTGGAAGCTGCAGTTTCTCTGCAAAGATGATGTAATGCATCACATACCTCAAACACCTCAATGTTTGATGAAGCACCGTGGAACACTTCTCCCATCAAAAAGGTAAACTTCTGGGATTCTGTGGAAAGGGAACAGATGAAATAAAAGTGGAAAATGCATTGTAGTTCGTAAATGAGGAAGAGGAGCTAGAAAAAAAAAGAAACAAAGAAACAAAGAAGAAAGGAAGACATTTCAAAAATCGGTCCATATGTTTTTATGTTACTCATCCCTAAGGATGCAGCTATATTTCCTCTGAAGTGTTTTAGAGATATATTGACTGCTATGAGAGGTCTGGCTTTTTAATAGGCTCAAGGGCCCACCCAGGCGTGCCTCCGGGTCATGGCAAGATGCAACGCCCCCGAGAGCCAATATAGAAACAGCCAGACCTTGATTAGTAAAGCAGTCGATATGTCTTTAATATACCGGTACCGAATTGACACAAAAAACTACCAAGAATTCTTACCTTATCCTTTTCTTGAGTAAAGATTGGTTAAAACATTACAGAAAATATGAGACACTGTCTGATAATCTTTGCTGGAAAGATGACTGAATATTACAATCATTTGGGAATCGCAGACAAAAAGCACTGCATGGTATCTGCGCTCGCACATAGTAAGTTTTAACATGTAAATCAATGGGATCTCATCAAAATTTAACTATTTTCCCGGTACCCAGAATCTTTAGGGAATCTCACTCATGAAGTATTAACTGTTACTGGCATTGTTCGTTTCTTTACGGGAATGGCTAAAATCACGAATTTAATTTCGAACTTCAAACTTTCAATTAGTGCTGTAGTCAAACGTTTAACCGTCTGGTATCCGACCGCCCATGGCGGATTCCGTTTTCAATTGGACGGTTTTGTTTTCCCGTTTTTAAAAAAAAAAAAAATTTTAATTTATTTATTTATTTATTTTTATTTTCGATTTATGCCCCTCCACCTGGCACTATGCCAGGCAATGTCTCCCAGCTTAGTAATCTGTGTGTTGACTCACCACTCGGAAACTAGAACAACACTCCAATAAGTAAATCTTTGTAATAGATCTTGATATGTAGTTTATTATAATAATTCATCCAATTTTTACACATGGCGTACCACAAGGTTCTATCCTAGGTCCTCTACTGTTTTTAATTTACATTTATGATCTTACACATTCTTCTAAAAACAACATTGTTACTAATTGTTACAAATCGGCGCCTTCAACTGCACCTTGCAGTTAAATAAAAGTCCTTCCTGCTTTTTCACACAGACCCGGCTTACCCGCACCCCAAAAAAAATAAAAAAAAATAAATAAAATTGTTTAACCGAAAACCGTCCGGTTTTGACTGGCGGTTAAACGGAATTGGAGATATCCGTGATGTTACAGCCCTACTTTCAATGACATGTTCCTCTCATTAATTGTTCTTCTATTAAAACAAAATAAATATCAGGGTGGGCTTCCCCCTTTAAAGTAACAACTAAAGAGTATTATTTCTCACACTGGTTCGGACAGTCCCTACACACAAGAAAGACTAATAATACAATTTTATGTCAACGGGGACGTAAGCCAACCTTGCACGACGTCAGCACAATGGTTCTCCTTCATCGTCTATCAGAATTTTGTGTTCATTTGACATCGTCTTGAGCGGCCAGCTGGAGAATCAGCTCCTTCAGCTCACCCCTCTTCCTGGTCACACTGGCCTGGGTGACGGCTCCGGTTAGAGGAGTCCCTTGGAAGTGATGCTTGCAGACATGCTCAGCATTGCAGATCACAAACAAACCACAGTCGTAACCTGTAAAACAAAACATACACTTCATGTCAACCTCTTCTATGTCATGGTCTGCAAATCCCCACCAAGGCTCTGAATGTTTGACGAAAGTTTGGAACAGACAAAAATATATTTACATGTAATCCTGAACCAGAAACATGAATAGTCATTGTAAAGATTATTCCCAAAGAACATTTTTGAAATACAAGAATATAGAAAAAGGACATAATTTGATTGAATGCTTTTACATGACAAATAATAATCTTAATTGCAGAGAATGGGGTAATGAAAATACTTTATTTGAATAACCAATAGATACAATTTCATTTTTGGTATACATAATGCACATTTTCTCCATAGAGCCCAGCCCAATTTCTCTTGGGGTTCATACTCAGCAGGTAAATTAACATACTTTAATTCACTAGAGTGTGAATAGAGGAACTAATTTATAATATTCTTTCACAAACTGAACCAAAACCTGATAAACCTATGATAGGAATCATGTTAAAATGTGTGATGGCATAACTGTTAGATTTAGTGGCCATATGCACTTGGACTCCTGTTAGTTTGAGCCCTATCTACAAACACTCACAATTTTCCTGCTGAGTACACTGCTCTTGGGCAAACATGACGTGGGCTTTCTCCAGACCAACATGAGGTTGCATCTTCATCGCTATCTGCCTTGCTGCATGCTCGTTGAAAGAACCAGATGAGTCGTAGTGTCTGAAAGTACTATCTCTTCTGGAACACACCAGCAAGCTCCTGTACAATGGTAAAGAAAAAAGGTCATAGCTAGTACAGTAGACATAGTTAAATCAATGGAAATCACCCTCGTTGAGCAGTCACATTCATGGGGTACTGAATAGTTCCCTCCTCCAGGGACTGCATGTAGGAGTTCCCTATTCAAAGCTCCATGAAACTGTTCTTTGAGCAAGTGCACATTGGCATGTCACAACCATCTCTCTAAATATACTATAGATGGTAAATGTCAAAGGCAGACTGGTAAAGATTACAAATATCTGATTCTAACAGAATCCTAAACAATTTATGATGAAAGTTTATTGCAAATTACCAGCCCCAAAAAATTAGTAATAAATTTATAAGAACTGGTTTATAATCAACAGATGAGAAAATCAGGTTAATCAGGTTGTGTGTAGAATACAGTCCCACGCATGAAAAAATGTGCTGGCTTGATAACTCATTGATTAGTTTCCAACGTATAATTATATTTCCACATAGGCCTAGTGTGCACATTTCCAAATTCACTGATCAATCCCCTACATATATAATTTGTACATGTAGTTCAATTGTGTGTAGATTTATTAATTTACTATCTGCCTCCTACAAATAATATACAGTCCCAAATATTCATACATGAACATGCTAAGTCACAAACTGGTCTGTCAGTTTGATATTCCATTCTTGGTTTCATGCACCTAGCAAGAAAAATAAAACTCTACTCACCAATGGGATCCACCAACAGACGTGTCAGAGTCATTGTCATTGATGGCTAAAAATACAAGTTGCTTGAAGGCAAGATTTAGAGATTCCAAGAACATCCCAACCTCTGCATCTAAAAGAACAACAATTAATGAAATAATATTTATTAAAAAACATTCACAAAAATATACACTTCAACAAGGTAGATGGAGAGAAAATTTCAAACACTTGCTCTTAAGCCAATGTAGTCTTGAAACGATTCTATATTATTTATGGTCATAATTTACAAGGCAGATTAATCATCAAGAAAGCAAAGTGAAGGATTGTCCTCTGACATTTAAATCATCTTATTTTTCCATTTACAAAATATGAATACTTGTAATTTAAGATGCATATTGAGTGTTTACAATTCACAAACTTCAACATAACTGCATACTTTGAATACTCTGACAAAGGTATATTTTAGGTATGTTACACAAAAACCATTGATATGAAGGTGCACATTATGTTCTAGAGACTTTTAGAATTATTCAAGGCTTCATGAGGAATGTTTGAAAACATGTGCAGATCATTTTTGTTAATACCTTGAGATAACTTGATGAACTGAGCTATATCAGGCCCGATGAACGATACATCATCTGAGAAGTCCTTGAAGAGGTCATATTCAAAGTATCTGCATGAGGAAATTCAACACAAAATGTTTAAAATATTTTCTAATCTCATATAACGTAAGTGTTTAAAGTTGTATATGAACTCAGAATGTACCAGCTTAACCAAATGCATATAGTGACACATACAGACACATCTGGAATACACAAAGCCATTGAACATATGATTTGATATATTGGAATGGTAATTTTGGAAACAATACAAGTAAAAGGCTAAGCTAGCTCGAAGTCCTAATGACATGGACATGGACAGCTACCTACAGTAAGTCATGCCTCTATCATCATCATCTATATTATTATTTTACTATCGATTCATCATGTACAGTAGTACCATTACCACTGTGATATGTATGTTGGGTCTATGCTTAAATTTGGCACACACATGTTGATGCAATCTTGCATCCATGTGTGTTTTAAACTATGTACACACAGACTAGTATGTGTATGTTTTGCTAATTCATGATTTGCAGCATGAAAAGTAAATTGTGAAAGAAAAGCAGAGATCTAGACTATCTTCAAATTCAAAAGACGGTGGAGCCTAGGCCTTACTGAGCAACCATGTACATAGATGCATCACTTAGGTTCAAAATGTGAGCCTAAGTACGAACAAAAAAGGTAAAAACACAACACACAATTAAAATACAACGTATGAACATAGACCTATTTGACAATTCTGCATGCAGACTACCTTAAAGAAATATAAATTTACAAACATCTTTTGTTATATATGGGACCGAGATCAAGATGTGGAAGATCTTGCACACATTACACTCTGTCAAATTCCTGCAGTCATTCACCAAAAACTTACTCGAATGCGAAGGCAATCACTTGGTCATTCAACCATCTTGGACCTTCAAGTAAGGCTAAATCACTACGTCGAAGAAGGCAGTTGTTATAACTTAGAACAGTTGGCCCTGTACTCGCCATTTTGAAAGAGAAGCTCTGCCGTGCCTGCTATGTGTACGTATGGTACACGCTGCGCTGGCACTCGATATCAGGGTTCTCATACAGTAGACAGCGCACTAGCAGACGATGGTCTCGAGGCACTATTGATATTTGGGTATCGCTCTTTATCTCTACGAAAAAAAAATATATGCGGCATTGTTGAATATGAAATCAATTCATATGCAAAGAGGATCTATAATTAATCCGAAAAAGACTTTCATACAATATTTTTAAGACCTAGAAAAATGTACTTTAAATAGTAGGTTTAAAGGGATCGTTATGTTAAATCTGAGATACACGGCCCTACGTGTTATCAGTGTCTGTGATATGATGTAATATTGAAGCCCTAAAAAAAATTGCGCTTCAAAATGATCAAGAAGTGTCTCAAAAAAGTAAAAATCTTTGAGTGACCGGTTTTACCATACTCGTTTTCCCCAATAGACTGTAGTGTTATGAAAACCGTCAGGCGAACGGTTTTCAAAATTTGTAATTCCAATCATAAATATCTTGATAATCAGACAGGCGATCGGCTTGTAAAAGTCACGGGGTTCCTGACTGACCTAAAGGTTTATAATTATCATTGCATCATGAGCTAAATCCAGAATATGTTTTCAGAATCTGAGACAAAGTTACCGGATCCCTTTAAAGGTACTATGTCCCCGGCCCCCCCCCCCCCCCCCCCCCCCCCCACTCAGGTTTCGAAATGACCGCATGCGTGTTGCCAAAATGTCCGGTAAAGGGGTACTTTTCGTGCGACAAAGTCCGGCCCGAGAAATGTAAAAAAAGGGGGTGTATTTGACTTTCACCCGGAGATTTCTTTAAAAAGGGTTTTTTTTTCTTTCATCTCTTTGTAATTAAAAAAGGGGGTTATAAAATATCTTGAAGTTGAACATAGAAAATTTGATGAAATCCCGCGATCAGATTTCAGAAATTCCTGCTAGTTTTGAAAGCTCATTCAGGATTATTTCATTATGAAAATGAAAAACATTGAGTCCCATGCACTCCCGTCCCAGTACGGCGGCAGTACGGACTCCTCAAAATCTGTGTGAGAGAGACGGAAAGAGAGAGATAACAACAGAACGTATAGTCTGTATACGGCGCATCCGCTAGCTGCACGCTATAGCGCTCAGCCGCATGCATATCGGGCTAGGCTCGGCATCAAGCCGGGGCATCAAGATGGGGTATGAGGCTCGGGCCCTGCCAAAATTGTCATGATTGCGACGTCTTTGAGCAGGACCCACAGTCTCCTAGTTGTGGATATTGTGGCTGTCTACCTGTGGCTCACAGGGTGGCACATTCAGGTGAGTAGTTTGCCCTATAGTTTGATCGCAATAGTAACACTTTCAAACTCATTTTCCTACACCCATGAAAATGAATATGTGGGACTTGGATCTAGACAGTTTTGTACTGTAGTGTAGGCTACCCTAGTTCACACACAGCTGCATTACTAATACTATCCTGGCTGTGTATTAAAGGGATCGTTTAACAATGTTAAATCTGAGATGCAAGGCCCTACATGTTATCAGTGTCTGTGATATGGTGTAATATTGAAGCCCTTACCAAAAATTGTGCTTCAAAATGATCAAGAAGAAGAACTTGAAGAAGTGCCAACCAGTAATGACAGCTTATCTGAGATGAGTGGGGGGGGGGGGGGGGGGGGGGTGGGGGGGGGGGGGGGGGGGGGGGGGGGGGGGGGGTGGTGTCTGCATGTCCTGAGATAGGGGGGTACATTGAGCAGTGTTCCGGATTTAGGGGGGTCTCCAAGGCAGGAAAAGCCCGTGAAAAGCCCGCGAAAGGGGGGTTCGGAAATGTTGGCAGTACTCAGATAGGGGGTCTTTTCAAAAAGAGGGTACAAGCATACGCGTACCCTAAATAACACTGAGTGGGGGGGGGGGGGGGGGGGGGGGGGGGGGGGCGGGACTATGTCCCTTTTGCAGCCAACCTCAAATTCTGTAGAACTTTGCAGGAATTATGAATATGTCATGTATGTCCTATCTGTGAAATTTAAACGTTAGCAGTGTCCTCATAATCAAATTATGCAAGGAAACCTGTTTACTTGCTAGAATTCACTGTCAGACACTATTGAGTGACTAACTGGCTTTTTTCCTTCTTTGGTAATAACATACATGAAAAGAGTTGTAAAGGGTACATGAGCATTTGTCTACATCAATAACCCACTTCTTGTGATGGCCAAGATTAAACTGATTGAATCTTTGCGCAGCATAAAACGTATGACCATTCGGTACAATGTCTGAAAATCAAGACTATTACTTTTGGGCTCTATAGCCCTAAAGTCGATTTGACAACTAATAGTTGTTATATTCCCACTTGAAGACATTTTCAAGCCCCATCTTTTTTAGGGAAGTTCTAAATTAGTATTATCTTTCAAATGCAGTTGGAATTTAACTTTTTCATTTTTTTGGCGTGCAAATGGGCCATAGTACCTTTAAGGGAATTTCAGTTTAGAATGTAAAATGAAAAAATTACTTATACATACTAGAAAACATTTGGTTGCATTTACATTTTCAATTAGTAATAAATGGAGAGACCTGTGATAATTCATTTTTTACTTGTGAAAAAGAAGAGTTCTCTGAAGAGATTGTGGTGATTTATTCAATTTATTGGATATTATTAAAAATATAAACTAGGAGGGAATTTACATTGGTGTAAAACTGAGTTTTAAAATAATGTATGAAAGGAGCAGTTAATTAATCACAATATACTTTTAATCAAATATATGATTTTTTTTTAAATAGCGGAACTCAAAATAAACCCCCATATCCTCAAAAAATTAAACAAAGACTGCTGGGAAATGAAGGAGAGGAAAGAAAATAAGCTGAAGAGCACCGTACAATACACCACCTTGGGAAATGGGAAACTTCCATACATAGGAACATAGGGACGACGGGGCGAATACATTTATTTTCGGATGGAAAAAAAGGAGAAAAAACATCAACAAGAATTATGAACATGTACTTTTGCTTTCCTTTTATTATTGCAATTCATGTTTAAGCCAAACTATCAATGTACAGTGCATCCAGTTTTGTTATGAAGACTATGAATAATTTTGTTTAATATGAATGATTTGTAGGCCTACAATATGTATGTGATTTGGGAGAAAATATATAAATATATTGTTTTAATGGTATCGCTAGAGCTAGAGGTGAAGGTGGGGGGGGGGGATAGGCCGAAGGGCCGACCCCTCCCCAATAATACCTGCCGTCGACAAGCCACCAAAAATAATTAATTTGTTGATTACACATTTCTCTAAACAATCAGAAGAAAAAGATAAGAAATAACAACTGATAGGTGCACTTTTATAGCAGGTCACCCCTGAATGAGGGGGGGGGGGGGGGGGGGGGGGGGTCTTTCCCAACATGACTGGCTACGCACCCGGGTCCAGAAATGGCGTAGAAGGTGTCCTTCTTAGCTATACGTCGTCATCGACGTTTTTCTTTAAAAGGTGTGTTTTCAAGCACTGATCGCACAAAAACCAAAAAAACCTTCTTAGCTATACGTCGTCATCGACGTTTTTCTTTAAAAGGTGTGTTTTCAAGCACTGATCGCACAAAAACCAAAAAAGGGGGTGCATTTTCAGGTTCACAGGTTCCGACGTTTACTTAAAAACCATTCAAAGCCGATTTATAACAATTTAGAGGTGTTGAATTTAAAATGTGTGGTACACCTTTTAGGGTCCGTTTTGGAAAATGTGCGATATTTACGCCATTATAGGATCATTACAGAAAAGGTGCGATACGCCAATAGGGTCCATTTAAGAGGTTTGATGGATACGGGTAGGTAGCACTTGTGTATGAGAGTGACCCCGCCCCAACCCTCCTGGCCCCTACATAACAATGACACCGCCTTTGTATTCTAATCTACGGATATTGCATAGAAACATATAAACGTACATGGATATTCAAAATCCTCGCATCCCAGTATAGCTAGTTTCAAGAGCTAATTCTCTGAGAACTTGCAACCACTAAATATGACCCAATCTTAAATTTTGAAGAGCGTCATCACTGGCAGAGGCTGGAACATACACAGTCATTTAATGTGTTCTGTGCGTAATCTTTTTAGGCCTATAAAAGTAAACTTACTGTAGAGTACCCCTTCTGTAACAAACGTTCGTCATCATACAAGGAAAACAAAAATCGTTTCAAATGCGCATGCCTATATCTTCAATCTGTCGCCCTCAGACCTTATCACACTTTCGTTTAGTTAATTGGCTTCTATGTCAATTCTTTCTTTCTTTTCAAGGATGCATGATCGACAATTCTTAATCATACTTTGCTTAATACATACTTGACTTGTATACATAAACGAGACATTTTGCCTATGGCCTGCCGCCACATCTTACGCATAATCATGTTTTTGTAGTTATCTTTTATGGTTAACAGGTTACGACATAAGAGAATTCGGAAAAAGCGAGTTTAAAGATAACACAGAATAAATATACATAAACGAGAAAGTCATTTTGCCTATGGCCAAACGCGAAATTTTACTCATACTTTCAATCATTTTTTGCAATTATCTATTACGGTTTACTGGTTATGGCATAAGAGATTTCACTGAAAGCGATTTAAAGATAACACAGAAACTAAGGTTAAAGAAAAGTAAAGAATAAGAAGATAATAATGGTATGAAGATGATTATGACGATGATGATAGACAGGCGCGGATCTACGGGGGGGGGGTTTAGGGGGTTCAAACCCCCCCCCCCTTGGGCGGCCCAAAAAAAAAAAAAAAAAAAAAAAAAAGAAAGAAAGAAAAAAAGAAAGAAAAAAGAACGCACGCTGGAGAGAAACCCTTTCAAGTGCAAATATTGTGAGAAGATATTCAACTCATCTGGTAACTTAACCAAACACATGATAAAAAGGCTGGATATAACTGTGTATTAAGCTGTTACTTGATTTAAAAAGACGTTATCATGCACTGCTTTTTATGGTCTCCATTGTGTTAATAGATGCCAGGAAAACATCACTTACGGGGTTCAAATATATAAACACCCAAAAAAAATCGGCTCGCCGCTACGCGGCTCGTGGACGATGCTCTGCATCGTCATTATTTTGGTCAACCCCCCCCCCCCCTTAGCAAAAAGCTAGATCCGCCCCTGATAGAGAAAACAATTTCAAATAGCCAGAAGATGGTTAATTATAGTTTATTTCATTTTATTTTATTTTATTTATTTCGGAATCACATTTTCAAACAATGTGACCTTTATACGCTTTTTCATTTAATACATGGATTTTTCGATTAGGGCCTGCAGTACATAAGAATTTAAAGGGAAATAAGCATATTGCTTTTATTGAGTATAGATGCCCTTTGACATTAACAAGTCAGTAGACGTAACTTGATGTTTGCTTTCACTCAAAGTATCTTGCAATTAACTTTGGTTATCTCCTGAATACGACCGTGGAAACCCTGTCACCCTAACCCTCAGCAGATGACAGTATTGCTTCCTCATTTACAACGAACCTCATCGTCTTGGGCACATCCAGAAGCAGGTCTGTGGCATCTGGGATGCAAACGATGTCTGTCTAATTATGAGTATAACCTGAGGCAACCATGTTCTCTGCTCTTCACTTACACATGAGACGGAGAAAATTCTATCGCATCCGGCATCAATTTTTCCTGAAATTATTTTTGGGCATGTTCGGATTGTTCGAAAATGCATTTCTTGTTTTTGATGCGAAGTTGCGTCTCGAATTCGAGCAAAAAATATGCTTGTTCATCTCTATATGGTGTCTCCTGTCTTTTATGATATCCTGAGGACCCATCAACAATAACTTGAAGAAAGAAAGTAACAGGACTCACGGTTCCAGGGGAATACACATACAGTATGAATAATAACTAAGTTACTAAATTAGCGCCCTTGACTTATGACGTCATACTGAACATTCACGTCCTCTCTCTTTGTTCGGAAAGGGTTAAAGTTAAAAGGGGATAATAATTATGTGTTTTCAGCTTTGGCATCAGAATGTATATCGTTCACATGACAGATCTTGAATGGAAATGAACCAGGTAAACCATGAAAACAATAGAATTTAATATTTTTATTTATTATTATTATTAATTATTTATTTAATTTTTAATTTTTATTTTTTTTTATTTTATTTTTTTTTTTTTGGGGGGGGGGGTGCATGGGCACATTTCCTCCATGTAGTTATGACACATGGGTTTTCCTGAGGCCGCCACCACGTTCAAGCTCTAGCCTAAGATGGCGTTCTCCTTCCATTTGGAATGAATTTGTCAACTGTGTCAACTGTGTCAAGTTTTTGAAAGGCATACTTTATTTTTTTAAATATTCATATTATAATATGGTTGTATATGTATTTTTTAATTATATATTATTTTATGTTCTGTTGAAACAATGCAGGAATAAAATCCTACAATCTATGAAACAATCAACCCTAGCATGCATCAACCTAGGTGAAAACACATTTCAGCGGGTTTTATTTGTTCTATTCTCTGACAACTCCTCTTTGCATGTAGGTGCTAACCCGTGTGTCGGTATACTTCACCACGCCTATCATACCTGTCATTCGAGCTTTCTCATCAGGAGCTCGCTCCCGGGCCTGTCGCTTTGATTCGAAATGAAAACGAGCCCAAGCCTGACCCAAATCTCTGCACACATCTCACTCTCTTTCAGAAGAAGGGGGGGGGGTAAAGGTGTGAATGAGAGAGAAAGAGAGAGAGAGAGCGAGAGAGAGAGAGAGAAAGCGAGAGAGAGAGAGAGAGAGAGAGAGAAAGAGGGAGAGATGGGGAGGTCTGAGATAAGACGATCAAAACAACTCGTCGTCTGCATGCAAAAAATATCTTCACAGCTTTAGGCACTGTTTACTTATACGACGCTTACACCGTAACACACTTAATTGAAAACTGTAACATGAAAGGCTATACCTTTTTATCAATTGTAGCAACCGTCTAGATAAACCTCCTTCTCATGCAGACCGTTTCTTGATCAAATATACATTGTATTCTCGTCGCCGATTTCTGCGCTCGAGCTGTTTTTGCAATTCAAGCCTCAAGTGCACAAATTGGTGAAAAAATATGCCAAACCCTTTCGCGATCTTGAAATCTAGAACTGATATGAATCTATATATTTTGGTTTGGAGAGACAACCCTACACCTGTCGCAGGTGGCAGATCTAGTTAGACTCACATATTGACGGTTTTGTTGGGAAGTGACACGCCAGGTCGGTATTCCTAACGGCATTTAACATCACGGGGACATCACCGAGCATTGGATTACAGAGTTTATATCAGTGATGACTTACCTAGATATTGGGACAGGAAACATCGTTTGACCTCTTACTCTACTTGAGGTAAGTTACATCTCCTTTGAAGTTAGATTTTTTTTAAATCGATTCTTGGCTTCCGCAGTTGTCAATGATTTAACAACTGCGAATCACTGGAAGTGTATACTGTTGTTTGCTTATTTCGAGATACATTTATTTTAGACATTGAAGACGATGACGTCAAAATCTTGCTAGAACGCATCGCTATTTCACAATGGCGCCTCCTGAGTCTTGTCGTAAGGTAAAAGGGCAGCTGTTTCGGGAAACGAGTATAACGTGACCATTAATTTGCCAACAAGCTGGTATATAAAGTAAATCCGTATGAAATTGATCTTATATGTGTGACACAGTGGAAATGGAACCATATTATCCAAATAAGGACATGATAGAGTAAATTTTCCATGAGAGAATCATGGATCGGCGTTATTATGTAATCAATTTTAAACTCTGCATAGATTTGTATAAAGGACTCAATTTTTAAATTTGTCGTATAAACCTCATCGGACAGTTTCAAATAAAAGCACGCATGTGTGCGTGTGTGTTTGTGCGTGTGTGTGTTTTTTTATTTGAAAAAAGGGATAATGAAAATGATTGTTTTAATTTTTAGATTGCAAAATGATCTGTGAATGAACTGCCCTATTCAAATAAAATGATCCCCCCGGAATATGCATGTACAAAACCCAGCGAAAGAGAAGGGAAAGGGGTTTGTATGCCGTTTTGGAATTCGTACCATATGCTCCTGTTGAGCGTCATCGTGTTAACAAATAGTATACTGGCGACGCCTAGGTAGAGTCCCCCCCCCCCCCCCATCCCCACGAAAAAAAATGAGTCTCATTGATTTCGTTTACACACGCTTTATCAATTTAAGGGGAAAACTGTGAAGTTAGTCCTTTAGTCCTATATGTTAATTCAAATAAGGATAAATGATCATTGCCTTCTTTTTATAATTGCTATATAAGTCCCTTGAAAGGGCATTCAGAATAGAGAAATTGCAACATTTTTAAATAATGGAATTCACACCAATTGCACGGTGTTTTGTAATTGACGGACAACATAATTTGATACAGTAATAGGACAAAATAGAAGGAGGTGAATACCCTGTCAACCTGGATACAAGTAGGTGTACTGATATCATATACAAGGATCTTTTTATGAATTAAACGGAATTTAATATCAGTGACAGGCGGAAATTTACAGACAAATTGTTTATACGCTGCTCTATTTCACATTTCTGCTGGTGCATCCCTGGATGTTGAGAGGTTATTAGCGCTGATGGGTATACCCTATTATATCTTTGGCAAATCGCTCTGTTATTATCACAGCCTTTATGTATCGCTTTATATTCAATCCCTCCATCATTCTTCGCCCTGACATATCCTCTGGCTAGCAGATTAGATTTAATCTAATTTTCTAAACGTATTGTGACAAATCGCCCAACGCCTTACGACTCTATCAGAGACGTGAAGATATTTAGTGTCCAATCTGTCCTAGATTTGTTTCCACATCAATTTCAGCTCGTAATAACAAAGAGAAGGGGGTCAGTGTTCTAGTATTACTTACTTTTTAATACTGACCACAAGGCTCGATCGCTACTGATGCAAAGCGGTCAAGTCTGTCTAGCTGGTTTGACCGCTCAATCTATCCTTTGACTAAGGAACTCCTTGCTTTGACATCATTTCCAGATCCGAAGCCAGTCCCTCTCGGAAGAAAACCGAGGGTTGAACAAATGCATCATCCATTTTGTTCGCGGACTTTAGCAATTTGTGCTATCAGAAGTACAGTGTGTGTCAAGATAAAATCAAGAGTATCAGTTGTGTCAGGTTGTCACATGAAAATGTGTTTGCATGCTCTCAGAATTTAAGAATTCAAGAACTATAATATGGTATCATTTTGACATTTTTGTGGTCTCCATTATTAGCAGATCGAATAAGGTGCTCCTGTTTCATCCTACTGAAAATGTGGGTATACTAATATTTTGTGAAATATGAAGAAAAAAAAATATTTGTTGCTTCAAGCTAAAACCTGCTCATATTTGTGTGCACCATGTATATTTACTTGGTTGTAATGGTCCGTGTGTTGGATGCTAAAAGGAGAATGACCTTTTATGAAATATGCATAACTTTAAGTGCAGGCTTACACCTCTTTACCTCCCCCACCGGACTCCCCACCCACCCCACCGGAAAATAAGGCCTATACAGTCATGCGCGTCATCTAAATATGACGGTTTCCCAATATTATCAATTTTGAAAGAAAGAGGGGTCGGTGCAAATGGGGAAACTTTACATGTGGGAACACCGCAGCGTAGTGGTTCATCCACTTGGAAATTTGCAATAAAGATTAAGGGTTCGAGTCCCTACACGCTGCGTTTGTCCTTTCGGAATTCTCTCTGCTTAATACACCTCTTCGGACACTGGTGTAAAGTGGGTTGCTGGTAGCAATTTTATTTCGTTGAAACAAAAATGCTATGTGCGCTGATAGCGAATGCCGAAGCTGAAGTCAGCCTAATACTTTATAACGATTTTTGAAGCGCATAGAGACGATTTGCCATACATGCCATATTGAACGGACTATTGTGGTTTCATTTTATGATAATTATGGGGAAATCGTTCCCGTGTTACGGGGAATTGTATCAAGTGCACAATATACCAGCATATTCCTATTGATGGAATATGTGATTATGTTTACAATCAGAACCTGCAAGGTCATGAAATTGGATAGGGAGTCATAATTAATATGCGATTATACAATCTCAGTGTGGTGATAATTATGAGTATATACATGTACTCAGTTACATTTGTGGTGCCAACGTTCGGTCAATAGTTATTTTTGATCGGTTTTATTAGTTATCCGTTAATGAAGTCATCGTCATGTTATCAAGTTTCCAAGGTAGTTCGATCTAACTGAGACTCAGTCTTGAATTAAGTAAAGAACAAACAACGCCTGAAAAATGGTCATGATGGTAGTGTTGTGACTTTACTGAAAGAGTCAACGATCAGGAGGGGGTAGGGGGGGGGGGGGGGGAGGTCGAGCTTCGAGCCGAGTCTATCCAAACTGTGACTCAAGTTGAGTCAAGTCAGCTCCAAAAGCTCAGTTGAATCGAATTTCTTTACTCAGATCATTACTGATGCTTCGACACCCAAGGCTATAAGGAATCCCCACAACCTTTTTTTTTTTTTACTCCAGCGTCAATTGCCATTGACTTTCAGTAGTTCTTATCGAACAATAATACAAAGTATGTCATTTCAAGTAGTTGAAAGTCTTTGTACAATGGGGTTGAAATATAAATGTCACATTAATTATGGCCGAATGGAAATGGTAGAAAATTACATACGCTGCAAACGCCTGGGAATTTCGATTTAACGCTTCAGATGGCACTGCTCTAGGAAATTGTGGCCTTACACAATCAATCATAAATTACCAGTGGTGCATTGTAGTTTGTGGTGTTTGATTAATATCCAAATACGTTACGATCTTTATAGCTAGTCTTTTTTATGCTACCACAATGCAACCGCATAGCAAGTACCTGACAAGAAATGTTCAGTTTGTATATACAATCATGTATATTACCTTCAAATAAAAAGAAAATCTGGATCTCATACTTTGCATTCGTACCAAAATAACTCTTATGAAAGCATAATTCTAAGCAGATTGGTTCACATTTATTTCTTGTAGAAAGTATTTTGACAATACTTTGTTAATGGCCTCCATGAATATCTCCTCATAAACACATAGCAATGACTCAGCTACTTTTTAGTAAGGAACATATACAAGGAACGTCATGATGTGCAGGTGATTATGGACACAAACACTACTGTTCATCAAGTGACCCTTCATTTCAAATGTATGAGGTGAACATAAATTTATTTATACTTATTCCTTAAAATATAAACAGATAAATCCTGGTTTTATAACTGTTGCTGGTTCCCTGATATCTGGGTTAGTTTATCCACTAATTGAGTACCGGATACGGTTTTGCAGCATGAAAGTAACTCTTTAAAACTTTTTTTTTAAAGACATAATTTATAACGAAGTATATATTTTCATGGAGGCCTTGTCTTTCATTCCAACCACCCGCAATTTTCGGAGTCACGTGATCGATGTGGGATGCGCGCAAGGGAGGAGGACAGATGATAGAAGAACAACAAAAACATATACAAATGGACAGAATCTGGCGTAGGCAAGACCACAGTGCAAAAGAGTCTCGGAGTTGCTTGCTTGCCTGAGCTTTATGTGATGCCAGCTTGGTCACTGTTGCATTAATTCTGCCCTTCTCGAAGCGGAGGTTGAATTAGGACCCTTGGCGAGAGCATCACACAATACAGAGCGATTCTGAAAAAAGTTTCTGTAGACTTTCAGCTTTGTGCAGGTGCTCCCTTACTGATGAGCGCAGCCTCCGAAAGGCAATACTGGTTACTGGTCTTGGCTATTCTGATGTCAGTTTCATCACCAATGACATACACTGTTATACAGGGTGCTTCCCAGGTGATGTGTCCTGATTTCTCGAAGTATTCGTGTTTGGTGGGGGGGGGGGGGGGTTAAAAAACACCCCTTATACTCGACTTTTGTACTTTCTGTTGTGTCAATTTGGGATTTAATATATAGGAAATAACTATTTACACCAAAATATAATTTTCACTTGTTAACAAACAACGATACGCCCATTTCTTTGTATCATGTTATATATTTTTTCTCAATTATATATATTTTTTCTTCTTTAGATTATAAGCATTCGATCTATTCATATCATATCTCAAGTGCTCTTTCTGTCACCCATTCAAGTTAGCATGATTTGGTTGGTCAACGCCAATCTAGCGGGATCGTCTCAATGTTACGTAATATTAGTCAGGTTCTAGGTAAGATGTAAATGTTTGTTGTGGATCACAGTAAACATGTTACATGTAGATATGGACGAATGGAAATTTTGGGTTGTATATTTTCATGTTTTCTCTTTTCTTGCTGTACCTTTTGAAGTTGCACCCCTGCTAAAAAAGGATCATGAATTGTTTTCCCATTAACTCATGTAAGAGGAAAGTAGTATGAAACTGAGAGTAACTTTTCTTTGCAGGTGGGGTTTCAGGTCTCTGCCAATACTTCCTTTTTGTTTTAAACTGGTCATATTTCTAAAAGAAGAACAAATTAAAGAAAAAAGTACAAAGGAGAAAAAATAAGGGGAAAAAAAGAAATTGAAGAGAAAGAAGAAGAAGATAATGCTAATGATTATGATGTTGATGAAGAAGTAGATGAAGAAAAAGAAAAGACCAAGAAGAACAAGAAGAAAGAGAAGAAGAAGAACAACAACAACAAGAACAACAACAACAACAAGCAGAACAAGAAGAACAAGAAGAAGAAATAGAAGAAGAAGAAGAAGAAGAAGATTAAAAAGAAGAAGAAGAAGATGATGATGATGAAGCATGAAGGAGAAGAGGAAGAAGAGCCGAGAGATCCAAACACTGAGTGAAACGTTGTACTTATAGCTATAGATCTTATTAATCAGGAAGATTTCGTTTGAGGTCCTTGAAGTTTGTTTGCAGAAGAGAACACGTTTCTCTTAAAATGTGACAAACAAGAGCTATCTGTCGCAGCGTCAACGAGATGTGAAGTGCTTAGCTAACAAAACACTTCATTGAGAGTCACATATCATCCCACTTAAATAACGATATTAAAGAATGAGTTGGGTTGAGAAGATCATGCGTTCGAACTCCCTTCGAACTCCCCATCTATTTAAAAATAAAGTTGAGTTCTGGTTCTGCGATTACATTGTGAAAGAAACGGTGTGGAATCGATTAGGAAAAAAGTTGATCATATAGCATATAAGTATTGGTGTGTACTGCAAGGTTCTTAAATCATCAGAATAAATTTGGCCCTGTAACAGTGACGAGCACTGTACACAGAAAGATGTATTTGGGACTACACAAACATGCGGCATAACAATGGGGGCCCACATTTAAGCTGTTTCATTTCATATTTAGAATAAGAAGGCATTTAACTGAAGAGTCATGCTTTTTCTTCTTATGTCCTTCCACAATTTCATGATAACAAAGAAAATGCTAAAAAAATTATATGTCACCTCTCCCCAGAACTCAACCTTTTCTTTAAACTTTAAAAACGTCTAATCAAAATTAAACTATGTACAAAATATACAAGTTCATATCCGAAGCGCTATATTGCTAAGAAAATGTGCCCTGCACACGGGCATTTTGGTAGGGGAAGTTTTGAATTGCACTTAAGTCATCCTCCTGGGCCCACCAATGAAAATATTCCTTTATAAACCAGGCCCAAAATAAGAGAGCACTGCCTTCAACTTTCAACTTTAAAATGATCCGGATATAATCCCGGGTATATGATATTGTATTACCTGTTGTTATTAGGTTATAAACGTTGGTAAAGCCCATTATATTACTGTTAACTTGCCATGGAAATCTTCTGAGTTCTACAGTGTATCTGTTAGGAGGCAGAAAGGTGATAACTAACAGCATTTTACAAAGATTTAACACCTTTTTGAAACCAAACAGGCGATTGATGTCTTGTGACCCTTTAACCCTATTAACCGAAGCGTGTTGATTGGTGTACACTTTGACAAATTACACTTCCTTCAATTTGCACATCCTTAAAATGACAGTGTAGACTCAATGGGTGGGTCACTGTGATCGGCATATGTTTGAGGAAAAACGGTTGCATGTCGATTACTAAGTAAAAAGATATAAGGAAATGGGAAAACCACGTCACGACATAGTACATAGTGATTCATTTGCTATTTTCTTCACCTTGTTTTCTATTCTGGGATTTCCAAGCTCGCCAAATGCATTTGAAATGCAATAGTGGGAAGTTATTAGACTTCAATGCAATCTCCATGATTCGATATGAGGTGACAGGATGCGGCGAAATAGTACCTGCATGGAGGTGAGATTCTCGTTACAAATGGGGGCAAATTTAATTGTCCAGGGCTTCCGAATTGCCATTAGGTCTAGACGTTCACGCCGGGAGATTCCGCAAAGTAAGATATAATGATGGATATTGGATATTTTCCGAAACTGTCACAGTTGCATCATTTCCTGACATGTTGCGCTTTCGAAACGTTTGCAAGCGAAAGGAAACGTATGCAAATAACTAAGCACAATTCGTATTAACTGGGATAAACATTCCCATTGTCCCTGTCTGTAATCCCTTTTTCTCCCCCCCCCCCCCCCTTATCCCCTCGCCCACTCTCCTACTCCTTACTCCACACTATCCACGAACTGTAAAATAATATCCACTCCCTGTCTTCATCTCCATCTCTCTCTACATCTTCCTTTCTTATCCCATCCACGCCCACTCCCTCATCCACCAGCCTCCCCCTCTCTCTCTCTCTCTCTCTCTCTCTCTCTCTCTCTCTCTCTCTCTCTCTCTCTCCCCCTCTCTCTCTCTCTTTCACAACTATTAAATCATGACCAACATTTCAACGTGGAATATTCTATAGTTTCATGAATTCATTCCTTTTGATAGCGTTCTAAATAACATGAATGCATCCATGAAATTACCAGCCTTCATTTTTCCAAGATAATTCATGTAATAATACATACAGCTAACAACTAAATTATTCATGTTTAAGTATGTAAATAAGTGACTTGTCCCGATTTATGTTTCTTGAGAATGAGACATATTAAAGCTACATGTATCATCTAAAAGTATTCAACACTTGTTAAAGGCCCTTATAAATTATAGCCAGTCCATCTTCCATTCTTGATTTACAAAAACTACAAACACATCAAATTTACAAGAGGTATGAATAATTCAGTCGTTAACGGTATGTATGTATGTATATGCAATAAATTATATGAGTAAAGAGAACTTACAAATGACATGTAAAGTAACCATTTTAAAGCAAACTGAATACATTAAATATTATCATAAAACGTTGCATAAGGAAGGGCAACTGGTTATGGTGTAATCAGATCAAGGTTTGAAAGGCCACTTTAGATAGACGATCTATTTCAATCTCTGACGTCTGTACTGACCACTTTAATATTTTAGAATCTAGATCTAATCTTACTCATATTTTGCTGAATAATCTTTTTACTGTCATCGTTATTTCTTACCTTTATTATCCATTAAATTGAGGGAAGTGGCGGAGAAACAGAGCGGGCATAAGAAGCACAACGCCCTTAACTTTATATGGGGAGGGGGTACACTTAGAGAAGAGAGAGAGAGTGAGTGTGTGCGACTGGAAAAAAAAGTATGATGACTCAATCCTTTCCCTTACGATTTATTCATTTCGTGAGATTGGAACCCCTCCCCCCTTTGAGTAGACCCTTACTTTGCCCCGTGACTCATATAACTAAATATTATTGATTGACGTAACTACTTGATACTTTAAGCCATCTTACTAGCTTCACTTAAGTTATTTTCAGAGTAGAATCCGCTATTTTCATGGTTTGACGAACGTCATGGATTTCAGGATTCAGTACACATAAATGAACATGTCATAAGAAAATTATGGGTTGACCTAAACGTCTTGTGTAATAAATGACTATTTTCAACCTACATCTTTACACATATTGAAATATCCAGAAATTGAAGAATATGGGGCTTAAAGAATCTTGGCAGTCTCGCTTCTGTCCCCCCAATAAGTGGAATTTGTGTTTAAAAATTCAGGCTTCAAGTTGATGGTGGCTTCATTCAATGTTGCATACACGGTTACGTTTTTCCTTGTTTTTCTTTCTTTTTCATGGGCTATGTTTCGATGTGTAAAAATGTTTAGTATTATACAAGAAAACGACTTGAAACAAAATCGAATAGTGTTTGCCAGGACGCTCGTCATCCGCTGAAAACTACTCTCGAGATCACTGGAATGAAACCATGGCGAATGCATTTTAAAGGGAGCATTGTCGTCTCCAATGGATTCAAACCTACTATTATCGGGATTGTGGGATACAAATAAACTGAAGTTTTCTATTTCATCCGTTGTCGATCGGTAAAATCATTATCTTGTAACTGATCTACTTGATTTGGTGATGCATTGATGTCTGTCGGAGAATGTTTATGCACAATGACTCAATATCGATGTCTCATCCGACAGAAATTATGTTTTTCAGCGCAGAATTGATTGATGTTTCTCTACAGTAGTGGTGTAACACGGTTCCAGTTATTCAGCGGATCCTTGCAACATAAGCTGCATCTGACTGCAACCAAAAATCGTCGATTTTTCTCACATTCGGTGTTTCGGCAAACACGACGAAAAATCGAAATCGAAAATTCCACCTCAGGAGTGTGATTGGTTATAAGCGGCTGCCGAAGTTCATCGATTTTTGTAAAAACGAAGATAATGCCATATTATCACTAGGTAAAGAAAAGGAAAAAATATAAAAATGAATTCCAATTGAATTCGGGAACGGAGTTGCTGTTCCTGTATCAAAACTTTGGGAAACGGAAAATTTCGTTACTCGATTTGTTTTCTTGATTTCGGGTATAGTTGTCTCAGGGGAATTTGAAAAATACGTTTCTATTGGCGTTTCTTTCTGCGTTATCACTTTGAATCTTTTTCTCCAAAGCGATAAGCAGCCTTTTCACACACAGCTAAAATTCTATAAACATGACTAGTATAAACGTGTTTCGAACGTGTTTAAACTAATCACGAGCCTTTCACACACAGAAATTTCGGTGCGATCGTTAATTGTTTCGTGATTAACTACTGCTCGTAAAATGCGCAGTAGTGCCATTGCGCATTGAAGGTCATGTCATGTCAATCAAAGCGCACGCTCCATCCAGTTTAAACACGTTTAAACAAGAATTTCCTTTCACACACAAAATGTCAAGCTCTCTAGATACGAACTTCGTATCTGCAGCCTGCTTTTAGGGGCGTATGGATCGCGACTTCGTATCTATCCCAACATCGTATAAACGATGTTCACACTGGGAAATTTTGTCTATAAACATGTTTAAAATTTTACGATGATTCTAATCATCTCTAGATACGATGAATTTTAGCTGTGTGTGAAAAGGCTGAAGGTGACGTCTCAGAAATTCAAAACAAGGTTTCAACAGATCTAAAGCCTTGTCTTTATAGTTTGATTGCGAAATGACTCGGAAAAAAACTCGGCAAGAAAATTATATTAGTCAACCGTATATGCGCTTCCTGAGAGGTTGTTTGTAGTCAGATCATGATCTTTCTCTCTCTCTCTCTCTCTCTCTCTCTCTGTCTCCCCGGATGTCTGTCTGTCTCTCCCCCAACAATTACACTGTACTTCAAAGGAAAGCCCAGTTCAAGAAATCTAATGGAGTATTACAATCTGTTTGTCTTATCTAACCCAAATCAGCTTCTGAGGTAAAGTTCTCGAGGCGTGCGGAGATTTTGAGGTTCCTAAAATGTTAAATCCTTCAACCTTTGCGTAGATTTTTTAGATTTACATTTTCTTTTCGTTTCAGAAAGGCAGCCTTACTCTGAAAATCTGGTCGATTTCTTCGTCTTTCCTTTTGTCGTTTGTTTCTTTTTTTTCTGGCCAGGCACTTTTATTTCTCCATATTGTCGTCACAGGTTGATAACTATCTTTCTCTCTCCTCTTTCTCACTCACTCACTCCTTCGTCCTTTCCCCCTTATCCCCACTGTATGTCTCTCTTTACACTTCACCATTCTCATTAACCCCCTCTTTAGATTGGTATTTCTTAACGTTAACATTTAACAACTCACTCTTCCCTTCCTATAGAAACAAACGAATAGCGACATCAGTGTATTTATAAATTCAAGAGGTATTACTAAGGATAAATGCATGGCTTTGAAAGTTAAAATCAATGTTTAACAAACACTAGCGTAGGTTGATAATACTACGTCAAAAGAAATTTATGAACCATATCGTTTTCATGCAATATTTCTATTACGTCATCCTTCCACACAGGTATTACAAAAATGAGAAATCTCGCATATTTTCTTCACCTTAACAAGAACTTATCCTTCCTTTTACGTGATATTAGCAATTCACGCAATCAAGCCCTTCTTCAGGGCACATTATATACGTCATCCCAACATTATGTCAACGTCATTATTAACCGACAATGTAATGTTTTGCGAATGCTGCATCTTTGACCGCCAATGACGTCCACTCACTATGTCATCATCGGCATCGAGGTCCGAGTCGTTATTATGATGTCCGTCTTCGGTGCCCTTCAACCATAAGTTCACTTCCCGATTGCGCACTCAACCGCCACTGCATGCAATGCCGTGAAGTTCTTTTTTTCCCGTCGAGTCTGCCGTCCGCCCTTGAGACCGGCTCGTATAAACAACCGCGACGGAGAACCGATCTCCGCAAAAACATGGTTTCTGACGCAGTAGCAAGTCTGATATTGTTTTTACTCTCTAGGAGAATGCCAAGATGACATTTATTCTTTATCCATCGTCATCATACAGCATCTTTACGCATCATATCCTCTTCACACTAAGGAGTATCCTAGTCTACACCTTCAGACAAAGACAACTGGTGTTTTATTGAAAGATCTGATATTGCAATTTTCTTGTCGTGCATGATTATGACATAATTTCCTTTATACTTTTTATTCGTCATTCATAGTCGGATTATGTCCCCCTATTCTCTACATATTTTCTACTTCGATCCTGCTTACTTTTGTTCTTTTCTTGAACGGAAGTTCGATGATTAAATGTCTTTTTAACTAGCCTTCTTGTAAAAAAGGCCGTTTACTTTCTCTCAATCTTTATTAATACACACTTACTCTACGTTATGAAGGGTTAATGTTTAACAAAATCACGTTGATGAATCTGCTCCTTTTTCCCTTTTATAAATTCAGAAATTTCAGGTTTAGTATCCTTTTTGAAGGCCATCACAGTCGATATACTTGTAAGACCAAACGTGACACTGACAGCCGAGGTTGTTAAATTGAGATTGAGTATAATCAGGGAGTTGTGAATTTTAAAAACTCACAACTCCCTGCTTTAATTAGGCTTTACGAAAGTGCCTCCACAAAAGAAATGGCTTTGTGTCCTTTTGTCTAGAATTGAAGATAAACGTGATTGGAAACAAGCTAATGATCGTGGTCATTTTTTCTCATTTTTTTTTTTGGGGGGGGGGGGGGGGCGGGGTGGAAAGGTAATATTTCAAACTCATTTTTCGATGATCAAATGCTATGTCAATGAGGAGTATTCAAACAGCCTTTAAAGGGGGATGGGGGCAAAATGCCATTCATCAGATAATGCCATTGGCTGCAAGTTTAATTCCGAATTATTGTATCAATCTTAGATTCATTTTTAAATATAAATCTAGTGTCCTATAAATTAAATAAATTGCATCTGATAACAAAAGAGCATGGGAGTTTGAGTAGGTCTATCCAGAGAGACTATTTAGGAACTTAACTCTTCTTATTTATTTATCGCACGAAAGGTCGTGAAATTCTCTCGATATTCCTTTCATTCACATGTCCGACAGTTATATTTAGTGCTCAAATGTTGATGTCAAAATAGATTATCGAGTTAGCTTGACTGGCGATGTATAGAAGTTGGAAAGAAATACACGTCGAGAAGATAAACTGTAATTTGATCAGACAAGCAAATGGGTTGTGTTGTCATAGTAACGACGTTCTATTTGATACAAAACTTGATTGACATGACAAATTCCCTGGATTGTTTTGGTTGTTTTGTGTTTTGTTTTCAAGGGATTGTCAGAATTTTATCTAAACTTATAGCAAAAGTGTAAAACAAATCGGAAAAATACCTTCTTAAAATTAAAAAAAATGTGGTTTTACACTAATTATTCACGGAATAAATGTCAACTTCGTGTAACACTAGTCAATATTTTATTGAGGACAGTCCTTTTACTAAAAAACACCTTTTTCGTGAAAATATTAACAGTAAGCTCAACACAAATATATTTCTACCCCCTAACAAAATATAAAAAAGCAGAAGAAAGAAAAAGAAAGACCACGAATCAGACCACGCTTGAACTATTGATTCTCATTGGCAATTAACTGCCACATGGGCAAACTTGACACTTCAACAGCAAATACAGGCGGTATGAGTATGTGGTACTTCATCAATTATTGCCGACGTTTGGAATTCAGCACGTAAACACGATACATTAATTTACCCAATTTATAGCTAAAGTGCATTTCATCGTAAAATTGTGTTCCTCCACTATGCGAAACACGCACAGCAGTCAGAGCCGCGTTCATGTGCTTTATCATCATTATTGCCTCTCTTAACCAACGATTGTCATAATCATTTCACAATATTTTCCTCACGTTTTCACCTGCGCGGGAAGCGCAAAAGAATACAGTTCTAACGCCTGCTATTCCTTCATTTCTTAGAGTAATAAACATTCACTAACTGCCAACAAAGATCAAAGCCAGGTCTAAATCTTTCGCATGAAAAAGAATCGATAGATACCATAATTATGCTGGCGTAAAATCTATATTTATCGCAATTGAGAATTTTGACGAATGGTAACCCCAGCAATCATGAGGTATATTGACAAGTACAATAATGACTGACGTTAGGAAATGCCTACCGTAGACGATTAGCAAAACATCTTGAGTTATTGTGATTGTATAGGCATGCAACCAAGAGGAAAATTTGAAATGCTCATGATTGCTTTTACTACACTGTATTTGCCCTACATTGAAATGAACTTTTAAATACTGCTTTTACCCGCAATGCGTATATGAAGTTAACTTATTTTGATCATTAGAGAGTGTAATTTTGCTAGGCGACTGATGATTATTTGTGCAGAGCACGGAAATCTTTGTTGATAGTGTAAAGTTAAGTACAGGAGAATTTATAAAGATAGAATAGTAACTAACCAAACAGAATTAAAGGACAGTAAAATTGTATTTGCAACTTTTAGCTAGATTATGATGTTATTTCTCTTTATTTTATCTATCCCCCTAATCATTTTTAATTTAAGAACAGTATTTAATAGAAATGACAACCAAGGGTTTATCATTATTTGATTAACGAGTCGTCGTTCATATTACTTGTATTTGATATGGTTCTTAATATCTTTAGTTCATGTAGTTCGTTGAAGATAAGTGGCTTCTTATGCATCTTTTTAAAAGTAATGATTGTTTAAGACACCTTTTGTCATGACCAAAATGACTACCAAGAAAAAGTATTTCTATCATGTCCAAAGCATGCTTTAAAGGTTATGATATCTCAGGATAAATTATAATTTCATTTCCAGACTTAATTTTGACTTTGACTCTTTGAACCAAAAATTACAAGGAAATATCAGTGGACAATCATTGTATGGCCGTAATATAGGCCTTATCATGTCGTGTAGACCATGACATTGGATACGGTGGAAGTGTCATTGTCATGCCCTTGACTCCCATTTGATTCGATATTAGAGTCTAGAAGGCTTTGATCACACCTTGTATACCGCGTTTTAATGATGATATCGTCATCCACACTTTTGCATTAAGTGCGTGCGCGTGTGTGCGTGTGTGAGTGTGTGTGTGAATGTGTGCGTGTGTTTGTGTGGGTAACCGCGTGTGTGTGTGTATGCGTGGGTGCGTGTGTGTGAGTGTGGGTGTGAGGGTATGTGGGTATGTGGGTATTTGCATGTGTGTGTATGTGGGTGTGGGGGTATGCGGGTGTTTGCGTGTGTGCGTGGGTATGCGCGCGCGTGTGTGTGTGTGTGTGGATATTAATCCAATTATTTTAATAATCAGAATATATGTATAAATGGAAAAAGTATATTTGATAGATACTTGTTTGAAAGAGGGATTGTTCAACTGAATCATTTGGTTGAGAAAGGTCATGTTAAGCCTGTTAAATATTTTATGAATCTCGGTATGAAAGGTAATAATTTGCTTATGATTATTGATATTTATGATGCGATACCCAGGTTATGGAAGGATGATTCAGGGTTAATAGAATTCCTCGAGGTTGATTTGATAAGCTTTAATACTTATTTCCATATTTCTAGTAAAAAAATACAGTTTGTGGATGTGGGTTCAAGAACAATCTATGATTATTTCATCAAAGCACTGCAACGAACGTATGATTTGCAGGTAAGGGATGGGCAAAATGATTATGATTTTGTAGATAAAGAATTAAAAGAAATATTTGTTAGACCAAGAATTACTATACTCATTAGAAAACAACGTGAATTTCAATTTAAATTATTGCATGGAGCCATATACACTAATGAGCATCTTCATAGATTTGGTTTTGTTGGTGATAATTTATGTTCGTTTTGTAAGCAGGAAATAGAAACATACAAACATTTATTTTTATCTTGTGGGAGCGTTCAAAGGTTATGGCAGGCTTTAATACAACTTTTTGAGTTAGATGAAATTAAAGATTTAGAATGGCGAGATATATTTGTTGGGTTGGTAGGTAGTTCATATAGAATAAAAATGTGTAATACTATCATTTTCATGGTGAAGTATGTTACATTTATGTCAAGATCGGGGGGGGGGGGCGAGTACTAACTTTAGAAAAGATGAAAAAAAGCATTTTTAAGTATAGGGATGAGGAAAAGAAAATAGCAATTAAAATGGGAAAGCTAGGATCACATTTTTCAAAGTGGGAGCAGCTTAAGATTAATTAAGATTTGCTTTCTTCTCCACCGTGAGCTTGTTAAAAGCGTTACTCGATTTTGCGGCCTGGATAACTTATTTAGTATATTTTTCTTAAGTTGAGAATGTTGGCAGACATCCACTGAGTGAGTACTGTGTGTGTGTGTGGGGGGGGGGGGGGGTGGGTGGGTGGGTGGGTGAGTATGTGTGTGAGTGGGTGAGTATGTTTGTGTGATAGAGGGTGAGTATGTCTGTGTGATGTAGGGGGCAGGGAGGGGGCAGGATTGTTTCAGTAAAATTATCTCCAGATTTGTTTTTTTTTGTAATATATAAGTAAATAACATTTACAATTGACATATTATGTTTAGGTACTTATACGTTTACTTTGTTGCTAAGTTATATTATACTGCAAATAAGTTTGTGTTTAATTATGTTTATGTAAAAGCATCAATATTGAACACGTTTATTTTATTCAATTGTATGTCATGGTTTGTATTACACATCTGGAGAAATAAAACAAAATTGTTTAAGGGATGGGCAAAATGATTATGATTTTGTAGATAAAGAATTAAAAGAAATATTTGTTAGACCAAAAATTACTATACTCATTAGAAAACAACGAGAATTTCAATTTAAATTATTGCATGGAGCCATATACACTAATGAGCATCTTCATAGATTTGGTTTTGTAGGTGATAATTTATGTTCGTTTTGTAAGCAGGAAATAGAAACATACAAACATTTATTTTTATCTTGCGGGAGCGTTCAAAGGATATGGCGGGCTTTAATACAACTTTTTGAGTTAGATTAAATTAAAGATTTAGAATGGCGAGATATATTTGTTGGGTTGGGTTAATATAGAATAAAAATGTGTAATACTATCATTTTCATGGTGAAGTATGTTACATTTATGTCAAGATCGGGGGGGGGGGCGAGTACCAACTTTAGAAAAGATGAAAAAAAAAAAATTAAGTATAGGGATGAGGAAAAGAAAATAGCAATTAAAATGGGAAAGCTGGGACCACATTTCTTAAAGTGGGAGCAGCTTAAGATTAATTAAGATTGTTTTCTTCTTCTCCACCGTGAGCCTGTTAAAAGGGTAACTCTATTTTGCGGCCTGGATAACTTATTTAGTATATTTTTCTTGAGTTGAGAATGTTAGCAGACATCCACTGAGTGAGTAGTGTGTGTGGGGGGTGGGTGGGTGAGTATGTGTGTGGGTGGGTGAGTATGTTTGTGTGATGGAGGGGGGCAGGGAGGGGGCAGGATTGTTCCTCCAGATTTGTTTAATTTTTTTGTTTTGTATATAAGTGTATAACATTTACAATTGACATATTATGTGTAGGTACTTATACGTTTACTTTGTTGCTAAGTTATATATACTGCAAATAAGTTTGTGTTTAATTATGTTTATGTAAAAGCATCAATATTGAACACGTTTATTTTATTCAATTGTATGTTATGGTTTGTATTACACATTTGGAGAAATAAAACAAAATTGTTAAAAAAAATTTTTTTTTAAAGTGTGTGTGTGTGTGTGCTTCGGAGGGGATTTGGTCTTATGAAAACTTATCATATTAGATGCAGAATGATTATAAAAAGGAAAGAGAAATAGTTGATGACACATGAATTGTCCAACCTTCAACACACAAGCCCATATCATGATAAACGTTGGATATCTCTGCATAAAGTAAATATGTGCAGTAGCTAATAAGCATAACACATTCTTTTCATCGGCTCATGAATTTTCCAGCCTTGAACGCTTAAAAACGAAATGCCGTTAATTCGAATTTATAGCTTTTATTTAAATGTACTTTTTTAAGGTCTGGAGCTGAAGCCATATTAAAGAAATATCCAAGAGACCAATGATCCGAGACCAAAATATTAGGCTACCTCTACTTGTAATTTTTCCCATGGGCCCTCGGTCTCACGGGAACCCCCGGTCTACCCTCTGTCGCGCGCATTACAGTCAACTACCGATCTACAAGCATTCATAGCACATGTTACTACACAGTTGTCTGTTAATAAATAAGGATAGTGGTATTCTAGGGTAGCGTGTGAAAGCCACGTATCATTGATGTAAAGGGTGGCAACTGCGAGCCAATTTAGGATGCAAAGTTTAGTGCATGTTGGGAATAAAAGTGTCATATTAGACGTCTGTTTACAACGTGATTAAAGTTGCCCCGACCTACATGTAGATATTAGTGTAGTATGACATGTCACCTCAGTTAAGATGATTATCGCAGTTTACGAAGTGATTTATACTTTCTGAACTCATCCCCGAATAGGAAAACGAAGAAAATGTAAGGGATGGCGGGCTATTATGATTCATTAATTAATTAATTAATTAATTAATGCGAATTTCTTGACATGCTCTGTACATGTATATGGCACAGCTCGTGAAATTTGATTTCAGTTATATTATTCTCTTAAAACATTCTCAATTTTTGGCTCCGAAATCGTATCCATGTCTATAAGATTGACCAGAGTTTTTCAACTTTTTCACAATCACGGTACCCTTTTGAGATATAAACAATTTCGCGTCACCCTCCCAATTTCATTATACAAAATCCATTTTCCATCACTCTGGTACACGTCAAGTGCCATGTACACAAGAACGGATACATTTGTTTCAAAATTTTGCAAGGGAGTGAAGCGAGCTGGCAAAAAAAAAGATGAGGACATTTTAGTATGGTAATTTTTTTATTTTGTAAACAAAAGACACTATATAAGATACGATATTTTGCATGCGGGCACTTCGCTGCCTAATACTGGAATACCAAGATAATATATCCATCTCGTTGTCCACGATCATCCTGTTTTTAAATGTTCTGAGCGAGTGAAGTGAAGGAGCGTGGACAAATGGTAATTTCAAGATTAAAAATATAAGATATAATCGGGCACCAATTACTGCCCGAATGTGAGGATATTCGGGCAACTCGTTTTTTAAAAGAGATATCCTGGGACCGCTTGGACTAAGCATGTGGCTGTTCAGTCACTTCACTAGCTGAAATAATACTGTTTCTACATGTTACGAGCGAGCGAGGCGAGCGAGGAAAAAGACACTTAATTGCCTTTACAATGCTATTTATTCATGCAAATACATGACGGTTTCTAGTATTTTGTTTTCACGAGATCGGCATTTAATTTCCATAATGGATCCAAAAATAGATGTTTAATTTATTTTTCTCGCGGCACCCCAATTGAAAACGATGGACAGTCAATGATCATGGTCAAAGTTAAATCCGTCGCACACGAAGTGTAATATGCTGACATATGCTTGCGTCATCGACTGGCGCGGTCTGTAGCGCACCATGTGAGAGTTACATCGTACTCACAAAAAAGCAAAATAAACAGGTAAAAATGCCATGGAAATGACGCATTATTTGCAATAGCCACTTATATTACTACCGATTTTGCTTATTTCATTTAAAATTGAACGTCTGCTTAAAATACTTTGACAATGTGATTAAATAGGGCAACACGGTCGACATCACGTGTTGCTTTTGTTAATGTGGTTTTTGCTTTTGTTGTCCTTGTTTCGCTACCGGAACAAGAGCCAGTATGACGTTAGTTTTCATGTTGAAGATAAGAGTGTGATGATCGAAACATCAAACATGTGCCATGATATCAACGATCACTGTCAAACATTCGCCAAGCGTTTCCCCTTCAATACGAACATTGCAATAACATCTGATGGAAATTGTTCATATCCCACCGGAAAAAAGAAAGTCGGGAACAGATTATATTATAACGGGGAGGTCAATAGTATAAGGCCTACCAGGCAAACTCCGTCGTGCATATAAAAACGTCCTTTCACAATCAGACTGACAAACAAATCTCGTTTGACATGCCATCTTCAAGTAATTACATTAATCTCCCACAAAAATTCCCCTAGATTTTCCGCAGGTGAAAGAAAATGTAACGTGACATTGGCAAATCGCTTACCAATTGGTCAGTAATTGCATTATCGCTCTCAGTTTCATTCGCGCCTTTCCTTTGTCTCGGTTTTCTGATATTAAAAGAATGATCCGTCAATTGATTGCACAGGAATAGTATGATTATGTTTGCCAAATAGGCAAGAAAGCTTTATAGGTTAGCGTAATGCCTGAGGAGGAAGTTTTCATTTTCATGCTGAGGCAAATAAATGTTCACTTTTTTTTTTATTCAGCCCGTGTTTATTGTTAATTCGAAGAGACCAACCTTTAGATTCGATTGACGTACAACGCGTGCTTGACAAACACAAACATCATTGAAATGATGAAGACAAAATAACACCTCTGAAGATATGCATGTAAAAAAAAGCAGGTCCCTCACAGTTTGTATCTCTCTCATCTATTTATCTTTTTTCATCTCTCTCTCTCTCTCTCTCTCTCTCTCTCTCTTCTCTCTCTTTCTCTCTCTCTCTCTCTCTCTCTCTCTCGCCATTCATTCCCCATCATTCCCTCCCTGAAATTCTTGTATCTCCCTCTCTCAGTCTCTCCGTCTCTTCATGTTTGTCTTCTTTTCTGCCCTTTTGTTGTTTCTTCTATCACATCTCACTTATAAGTTTCCTGCAATCAAGTTTTTAGTGTTAGGCTATATTAGTATCACCTTCCATTGCTCTCCACTTACACGCTCACACAATCCTCTCTTCGAAAATCCCTTATATAATTGTAGGATGGATAATTCTGTTAAATGCAGGGGGAAGGGGGGGGGGCGGGGCGGGTGCAAGTCAAACATAATCTCAGAGGAGGAAAATATAAGTCAAACTAAAAGGTTTTCATATCTGCGGATGCCTTTATAGTCCAAAATCGATACAAAAAAAGAAAAAACAAGGAGGTATAACATTCTGACAAGCAAGGAAAAGGAGGGTTATCATATTTTCAGATTTTTTTTTCTTTTAAAAAGGGGCTGCGCGTGCCCCTGTACTGCCTACGGGTCTGCATCTGCATCTGTAAACGAGTTCTGAAAAAGACCTTCACATTTCCCGTATAATAGTGTGTGAAGAAAGGCGAGAGACTATTGGTGTGAATTGTCAGTAAGCTGATACTAATTTCGCTAAATCAGACCCTCTGAAGCAGAAACTAGTCAATACCCAATTGAATTCAACTTGCACTTAATATACTACGAATGGGAGTAATTAACAGTAGCGAACCTCCTGTTTGTCGTTCTCTCTTATCACCAGAGGCGTCGAACAGTCAGCAAGATGGAGCTGTGGGGAGGGGGCGTGCAACATTGTTCAGAATGATGTAGTAGGCCTATAGCTAAATTCTATTTTAAAGAAAACTGATCGACGCCCCTGCTTGCCAGAGACAAACATAAAGGAAGTTCTTAGACTCTGCAGCTCAATCTATGCCACGTATATAGACAAAGAACATTGTTTTACTCACCATAGAAAAAAGACCACAGTGCTAGAATATGGGTATGTGGGAACGATGGAAATCTCTCGAATGTATTCATCTGCCTAACATGATAAATTATTTTAGAGAGAGAGAGAGAGGTGGGGGAGTGGGGGTAAGGGGCGGTAACAATTAGTCGAACGAAGATGGTGGGTGGTTGTAGCGAAAATAGTAATTAGATAACCACTAGGAATGAGATACGACCTTTACAGTGGGGTAGGGGCGGGGGATACCCATGGGCCCGTGTTCTACGAAAATTCCTGCCGATGTTTGGCTTATTAAAGCTTTCTTTCAAAATCAGGTTCGACAAAACGAGGCTAGTTTGAGGTTGAAGCTTTCCTTTATTAACAGTAATCTTAGACCCACCGATGTGTTAAACTGCATTAGCAGAGAGTGGACCATGGACTTTAGGAATGAGAAATTAGGAAAGATAAAACCGAGGAGGGTATTCTTATATACCATAGGCGCAGAGCTCAAGTAGTAGGGGTTCATCTCTTTGAGGTTACCTCAATTCGACGACAGAGGTAGGATCATAGTGAAGGAAAGAACAGTGACGTTTGCCATTCTAAATTACATTCAATAATAGGTGTGTGTTTTAAGCATTCGCCCGTATTCTTTTTTGAAGCCGACGAACTTTGGGCTAGGTACTTCGAGGTAGTCCAAAAGTATCATGGAGAGCCATATGTACAAATTACCACAATTCTATAACAGAATGATGATACAAAAGAAAAATTATTTTTAAAGGGAAAGCTGAAAGACGAGATTTATTCCTGCCTATTGTAGTATTGATGTACAATATTCCTCCTATGCCAGGAGTCAGAATAATCCTTACAGAATTACGGGCCCGATACTTAGCCAGCTAAAAATACATGGGCCAAGCTTAAGTTAACCTTATGCCGCTTCCGGAATATGGGGGCCATTGAGTTACAGGGTGCGTCAACACGATGGCTGACATCGCCTCAAATTAATACCAGACTACAGAACAGCCACAACTGGCCATTCAACCCACATCAAGAAAATAAAGTGCTTTGGGAATGGTTCACGTCTTAGGAGACCTTCTTTTATTAAAGAACGACATGAATCGATATAAAATACGTCTCAGCGAAGTGCATGTGGGTGTGGGGCGGAGGCACTTGCCTTGAAACTGGGTAGGTCGCCGCAGGACCATAATGAAGACGGACAAAATGTTATCAAAAGTAATAATTTCCTTGTTTTAGTATAAAAAGGGCACTAGTGCTTAAATTTAATTAATTGATTCAGTGTGCCTGAGGGATATTTCTTTTTTTTCTGAGTGTTTAAGTTTTTGTAAAGCACTTTAGAGGAAACAAAATAAAAAGAGAGAAAGAAAGGGAGGGAGGGAGAGAGTGACAGAAGGGGTAAGTGGAGTTAAACTTTCTTTGGTTCTTCTTGTGTGTAAATTATGTTGGAAGGATTTTCTTTCATAACCTCCCTCCCCTCACAAAATAAATATATAAATCTGTCAGTCTTTGTAGAGGAAAGAAAAGAGGACAGTAGTACGTACGGCACTCAACGCAGAACAGTGTGGTTGCCGAAACTCGTAGACAACGTGAGTGAAAGTGAATTTGTATTGCATCCAGGGATATCAAACGCCCTCACAACCTCATATCACATTATTATCCGCGTGTAACTATTCATACATTGCATTTCCCCCAATACATGTACTTACATAATTATGTCGGACAAGTGCGTGCGCCCCTACACCCGAACTATCTGTGCACGTGACCCAGTCTTGTATAGGTGCGAGATGTTCGTATATCAGCCCTTGAAGGGGAAGAAAATTTCATTTTAAATCAATCGATCTGCTCTCCACTCTCGACCATACATGCCGTCTAAAGCCTTTCACATGGCCCTATTTACCTCATCAATATAATAATTCGGCCGCTGGCGTTTGAAGGGTTGCAATTAAGTTCCCCTGTATCCGTTCATGATGCTCCTGTGGGGAGAGAAAAAAAAAGCCTCATAAAATGTAGTTCTGATTCAGATCACTGGATTGGGAAATGGTTCGATTTTTGTCGTATTGAATTTTTTAGACGAGCAGCTGGCATATTCTCAGGTAAAGGCAAAAGGAAGTTTTTTCATCATACACGTAAATAGTTTTTATGTTAGATTTTTTTTGTTGGATCACTCTATGCTTGACAAGGTACATTGTTCTGGAGGTCAAACAGTACTGCTTTTAATTGCATTAGAAAATAATCACATAAAAATGGCAAGGTTTCCTTAATGGCAAGGTCCCTCAATATGTTTTAAAATGTATTTTATACACAGAATGGGCGCTAGTACTGATATTTCGTTGGTAAAAATAGGTGAAATACTTACCTCACCGAAGCGACATGAATTTCGTCAACATATTAACTGTTAACATGATTAAAGCACGTCGGTGGATAGGAATACAGCATTAGTCTCCATTGCAGAGTTTGTTCTCCCATCCAAAAATTTCCTTAAAAACTTCCCCTGTATTTAAAGCTCTTACCCACCCCCGTTTGGTATCATTTTATTTGGTTAGTACAATTAGGACCTCAGATGTCAATTTTAACACCCCAAAATATTGTACATTAAGCAAAACGGAGTCACAAATGTCAGATATATCAAATCTATTTTTTTTAAACTTCTGAAACCTTTCCGTTAACAATTTTAAGAAAATCTGTGCTGATATATGAACATCACAAATATATTTTTAATTACATGACCTGAAATAAAAATCAACTATAAACTAATTATGTCATAATAATCTCCGTACCCCTTATCTCTAAAGATTAACGGTAAAGGTTAAAACTATCTCGTGAAGAAGATATGGATTTTTGTTCCCTAATGTTGACATTGCAGGAGTCCAATCAAAATATTGTCCTTTCTTGATGTAGAACAGGTGAGCTTTATCGAATTTATATGCCTGATAATAATGACAGATTTTAACTATTTGCATTAACTCACGGATATGATAATAATAACTAGCGTGGTATTCTCCCAAATGAAGCTGGATTAAAGGCACATATTCAATTAAAACGATTTCTGTAAGCTAATCATCTCTGGCCTAAAATACTAGATAGAATCAGTCGACCATCATCATCCGGCCTTTTACTGTTAGATGAATTTTAATTTGTTTTTCTTAAGAGTCAATCTGTCTAGAATCTGTTAGAATGCAAATAGAATTCGAAAACGATTATATGGTTATTCCTTTTCAAATGTCACTGTTGACAGGGACTATAACATATGAATTATGTATGAAGAAACTCAAATAATTCGATAATGCCTAGATAAACTCTTTCTCGTGTAGAGATGAGGTGATTTGGATACCACTGAATGGTACTATTTCGGTTGCAGAGGCCCCACATTTTTTGCTGAAGTCTCGAATGAACAGGGTAGAATTCCTTTCTTTATCCCTCATCTTTAAAGGTTGAGCTTTATAGCATTTTGATAAGACAAAAATATATAGAAAATTCACGAAAAGACACAAGCAGATTTAGTCCTTATGTCGCAGGGGGGGGGGGGCAAGCGCTGATTTATGCAACCACAATCACTTGGCATGCAGCACAAAAGACTGACGTCACAATCAAGAAAATGACATCATTTCGTCATGACACTTTTCTATACATAATTATTTATTACTTCCTTTTAAATACAAAGGCAGTAAAACTAAGCACCAGTTAGGATCATTTAGGATCTCGGCCAATATATAGTACAATTTGCGTCTTTACTCGGGCAAGGTTTTTCTTGAGTCTCTCACGTCACAGATTTGAAAAATAGTGAAAGAATTGCTATTTTTGAATAGAAATGTGCCTTATCAGGTTAAGTGCTCTCGATCAATCAATGATCTTGAAGTTAGCACGGTGATGATGATTAAATGAACATATATTCCAAACACGATCGCAAACATTTCTAAAATCATCCTTAGGCTATTTGATCACCCATTTCCATCACATAATACTAAAATGTTTGAATTTTAGAATGCCATATGGTGTGATCCGAACATTATTTCTGTGTGACATTCAATAGGGTATTCAAATTGCCGTTGTATTTTCACTTAATTATCATCCTGTTTGAAGTACATGCGTATATTACTGATGACCCAAGATGTACGGGTTTGAGATAACGTTTGTCGAAAAAGACCAAACAAACAAAAAACTTTCTGCATCTTTTCCAAAAACCGAGTACTAGTATCATGGCTGATCTTGAAAAGAAGACGCAAGAGGGGCGCTATACATAGTGTGTAAAAAGAGTAGGAAAAGAGGAGACCAGATTACTTAAGGCCAAATGTTATCGAGCCAATCTTTCATTGTCGAAGTGGGGACAGTACCCATTTGTGGGGTGATTACAGAACCTGTTATGTGTCATTCCACACAGACGTCTCAGGCGATCAGCTATATAATAGCACGTCAAGTGCATTTTCATTCCATTACTTGCAGATGTAAAATGAAATTCCCAACTAGATTATACATGTATTATATTTCTTCCAGCTTTATACCTCAGCCACAGATACGATTATATCTGGCACAGCCGGCTTTTATCAACTTTGCGGATACTTTGATGTTTTTGATTAGTAAACCATCGTATTATCTCCGTCCTAGGGCAGTATAAGAATATGATGGCGTCTTTCTTTTTCACGTTTGATCTTTGGGGGTTGGCGGCAAGTCAGTGTAATATTTCCGCTATTTATCTATTTAAAGAAATGCGATATTTTAAGTCCCTACTTTTTGCTCTGCTGAACAATATAAATGAATAAACATATCTATTATATAATATAACCTCGTCCTTCATCTCCCGCTTTTGTGTATATATGCGAGCTGATTCGGTGTTATCATCATGCTTTTTTTGTCGTCCCCATTGCAAACGGTTGACGCAGAGTATATTGGTCTAGGCCATTACTCCAAATTATGATTGGGTTTGCTGGAAGCCACTTGGACATTGTTTCATCCCTTCAGTTAATCAACAACCTTCTGGTTCTCAATTGTCGATAGGTTTCTTTATCACTATAATAATGTACGGATATCACCCGAAAATGTTGTGGTGTAATCAACAGCAGCTACAAAAGTGGCCAAGTTACAGCCACCGCATTATAGATATTTCTAAAAATAGAAAATTCAATTACTTTGTATACATGGATTAGTTTCATATCATAATGATAGAAAGTTATTTCACTTGTGACGTCATTATTTTGATAGTATCACTGTCATCATAATCAGGATTTCACATTAAGTCCCACACTTTAATTTCAGAATATTACTACTTTTTCCTTTTTTTATCTCCCACGATTCTCTGTTTCGTTAAGCGTGATACATGTACATACTCAAGCACGATTCAGGATATCGACAAAGGATAACAAAAATATTCCAGATTGTTGGTGTCAAATAAGACTCGTTCAGATATGACACGGTCAATCGCCGCAAAAACAAAATAGGCCTCGAGTTTTTACGTGTAAATGAATAACAGCTTAAAGGTCCTAGGCGTAAGCGCTTAAAGGTAAAGACCAGTATTGGAAACCTTTTTGACACCTTTTTGACACTTTTGACACTTAACGGTACAAAAGAAGATTTACAGAGCTCACTGAAAATATTGGGTGATTTTGAAGAAATGTCAAACCTAAAAATCAATATTACAAAAACTCATGTGATATGGATTGGGAAAAATAGAGCCTGCAAAAAACAGCTAATGCCAGAGCACAAATTAAATTGGGTATCAGAAGGTTATTCGAGATACTTAGGAATAGATTTTTCGGTTAACTTAGTAGAGATGGTAAATCATAATTATACTGAAAAAATTAAAGATATAAAACGCCAAAATATTTCATGGTCTAAACGAACCTTAACTGTCCTCGGAAGAATAACTGTAGTCAAATCTTTGTTGGTTCCAAAATTGAACTATTTGTTTCTTTCACTTCCAGAACCGAATTCGCAAATTATGAAAGATATAAATCGTTCTTTTTATGTATTTATATGGAGTAACAAACTTGATAAAATCAATAGAGAACAAATGTGTCAAATGTATAATAAAGGTGGGGTTAAGATGATTGATATTTACATTCATGCTAAATCCCTGAAAATATCATGGATTAGAAGATTTGTAACTGATTCTCAGACAGAAAGTTTCACTTTTCACATGTTCAATTCATTCTTGCCCCAAACCTATTTTTTTCACCTGTATATGGGCTCACAATATTTTAGAAAATTAGCAAACTTGACTCCAAATCCATTTTGGAAAGAGGTACTTTTCGCTTGGTCAGACTTGGTCGAACTTTTTATTGACGACATTGCAAGTCAACCTCTCTGGAATATCTCCCACATTAAAATGAATGACAAAGTGGTATGTTTGGGGGCTTGAAATTTACAAGGAATACGTTTTGTGAACGACATCCTAAAAATAGATGGTTCTTTTTTTCTTCATATTTTGAGTTTCAGCGGATATTTGACATACAAACAAATTTCCTCCAGTACTATGGTCTTTGTAATGCAATTCGGTCAGATTTTAAAATTCCCGAAGCCGTGCACCTTGTGGTGAAAACAAATGTTGGTTGTTCACATATTTATCAGTCTTTGCTAAAGAACAAAGTAAAAGAATGTAAAGCCCTTACAAAGTGGAAAAGTTTTTTAGATTTTCAAGATGTACTTTGGGGCTCGTACTGTCAAATTCCATTTCAGTCAACAATAGATATCAACATGAGGTGTTTTCAAATCAAGATTTTAAATAGAATATTATATATGAAGGACAGTTTGTTAAGATTTGGTGTAGTGGCTGACAAGGAGTGTACTTTTTGTAGTAACAGTGATGAAACTATCATACATGTTTTTTGCTTTTTTAACTGTTCTAATGAAGTATGGTTGAAGTTAGAGTTCTGGATATTTCGTAATACGGGGGAAAGGATCAAACTTACAAATCAAAATAAATTGTTTGGATTTTGCGGTAGCAATAATAATGCACTCAACTGTGTTCTGATGGTTGTAAGACAAGAAATATTTTCAGCTAAATTACGAAATCAACTTCCATCATTTGATATAATTTTATCAGCTGTAAAACGTTATTATAAAATGGAAAAATATATATACCAAACAAATCTCAGAGAGAATAAATTGAAAAAGAACTGGTTTCACTTTAGAAAATGTTTTGAGGGTGATGGAAATGTGCTAACATAAACATGATCATGTATTTTATGTTTTTTTTTTTTTTTAATTATATATTTAAAGTAATAATTTTGTCATAAATGTTTGTTTTTATCTGCCACAAAGTTTTCGGCCGTGATGATTATTATCTGTGTTAAGCCATTATGTATGGAAATTATTTATTTAATTATTTGTATATGATATATGGATATACTGTATATGATGGAACTTGTTTTGAAAATAAAGAACCCTGTGGAAGGGGAAAAATAATTTTTTTAAAAAGTATTGGAAACCCCCTAATTTTAAAAAATGAAATGGAAGCTCTTATTACCAATCATGTGTGAAAGAATATGTTTTGAATAATACATGATGATACAAATGTTGACGGGAAACCGCCTACTAATTGATATATTTGGTAAATCTCTCGCCTCTTGAGAGATACAAATGCTGATTTGTGATTCTAACTTTATGAAGACTTGGCCAAATTTCTTATCATTTTGATGATTCCAGAACCTTGCAGTACATCTATGCTAGATGATCAAACTTTTCTGATCGATTTCACAATGTTTCTTTCACAATGCAATCGCATGACCATAACTGGTCTTTACCTTTAACTCTGTATTATGAGATACATAAATGCGAAGCGTGCTGCACGTTCCGTCACAATCTTTTCGCTACGGATTGACAACCAAGATTCCCACATTGTTTGAGGTATAAAAGGCTAACGACACATTGTAAGTGTGACAAGAGTCAACTATGGCAGTGCAGTGTTGGTCGATGTGTCAATCAAAGCGGACAAAGAGTTAATATCACATTAAGCCTTTCACACATAGAATGCAAAGTGCAGTACTCGGAATTATCACTTTTATCTTTTACTTTTGGCTTGTGGGTGGATTGTTGAATATCATTATAAAGATATTAGAACACTATAACAAAATTGTGGCCGAAAACGTGTTTTAAAGCTCAAGGAATGCCGTGAATCTGTTTCTTCTTTGACTGCATTCTCCATCATGCCTGTCAACGTGTTGTTGGTGTTGATGAAGAAACACCGAAGGGCGGTTATTTCTTTCAGAATAGGTCCCTCTGTCAGCGTTTTAAATGTGTCAAACAAGGAATGCCAGAGGTCGATCAGAAGACCACGTTTCGTATTCGAGAGAGAGAGAGAGAGAGAGAAAAAGCTAAATTACCAGAACATGTCAGTCCATGTAATTATTTGCGGCATCTGCGCGTCTGCTTTAAGAACGTGATTGAATATGTTAACCTGCTTTCGGCTCGCTTTACCGAACATGGATGCACCTGCACAGTGTATACCTAAACATGGCTACAGGTCGCTTCGGCCTCGTCCGGTAACCGAACGAATCGAGTCCGAATGAGTAACTCAAAATGTGTGTCAAGAGTGGGAGTAATGGCGTAAGTAAGATCTTGGGGCGGGGTGGGGGAGGAGGTGAGAGGGTTGATTTTAGTTTTCTTGAGGCAGATACAAACTCCATGTCTACTGTAGACGACATGACAAGAGAGGTAATGAGAACGGAGGAGCAGAAAGAGAGAAAGAGAAAGAGGTTTAGATATATAGATAAAAAGAGAGAGTGTGTGTGAGTGTGTGTATATATATATGCATGCGTGAGAAATAGTGTGAGAGAGAGAGAGAGAGAAAGGGGAAGAGAATGGGTGGAAGAAGGGGATCTAGGCGGGGGATGCGGGGGAGGGGACGATGGGAGATGATAGAGCGAGAGGGATAGTAAGGGGTAGAGAGAGAAAAAGAACAGGATACAGAAAGACAACAATGGTGTCATATGCACCGATAACTCTGTCGGGGCAAGAGAGAATTAGAACAGGGGGCAGACTACAGAGAGAGAGTAAGAGGTAGGGAGGGTAATTAAAGTTCTCTCTTGGCAAAGACAGGCACTAGCTCTGCCTTGGAGGGGAAGGAAAGACAGTAGGTAAAGTTAATCACGGAAGAGAGTAGAGAGGGTTGATTATAATGAAACACCGCGGGGACCAAAATGAGAATACATACAATGGCGCCACGCCATTTCATATTTCCCCCTCGAACTAGGCGTTCAATGACCCGTAATCGTTAAAAATTGACATTAACGACATGCAAACACGTCACGTTCAACAATGAAATGACGCCAACTTATGAATAATGACACACAATAATCGAATAAGAAATTATATTGTTTCCAGCTCATTAACCGTTGTCTTGAATCCTTCCTCCCCAAGAATCACACCATTCTGGTTAGAAAATGCCATGTAAAATATACCCATTCCTCTCCCTATATAATACACCTCCTCCGGCGTCATTTATTACCTCCAAAATAGCATAATCCGATTATGATATACGTGTTAAGAAGATGATCTTGGTTCAAATGGGGAAACGACCCACATTATTGCCGAGTATTGCGATGAAACAGTCACGTATACGCCTGATGATGCGGTCTTATTTTCCGATAAAAATGTATAGTTTTCGACACCCACTTTTTCATTCATCATGTATAATGATGATAAAGAATTTAAAGGTAGACTCGAATGTCTGAGAAAGGTTTACGGGTTTGTGCACCATGCCTGATCGAGTAGTTTTAGAAATGAAATAAGGCAAATGCACAGGAACGACTATTACTGGAAATAATGTTTTTACAAATGCCTTGTTTATTTTCACGATGATCAATAAAAGACTGAGCTGGAAATTATCTTAAACATTTTTTGTCATATATTCATACGGGTAAATACCCTGAATATCAACTTCAGTCTACCTACTTTTTTCTTACTCAACCTTTTACTTGTCATGGAAACATTGCTTAATTCATGCATGCATTATTATAGAAAGACGACGAATCTTGAAGAAGTTGTGTACTAAAGTACCTAAACTCACATGATCTAGATTTGTACCCCCGATTAGACTCGAATACAGTGGGTCGAACGACATAAGGGGAAAGGAGCGAAGACAAACAAGACTTAAACCTGATTAAAAAAGATAAAACAGAATGAATGCAAATGACTAATGGTGGAAAACATTGATCAAGAACTAGTTTATCATCAGATTTGTAATGCAGGTTTGCTTATCAGGCCCCAGCATGCTTATTTGTTTTCTTCATAAAGTACATTCATGAATACATGTGAACGACGGAGAGGGATTTGGGGATGCATGTGTTGGCGAAGGTGTTTTGTTGGTTAATGAAGCAAGGTGAAGAAGGTCATGATGTATACGTATTGGGTAAACGTGTTAAGGTTGGAGAAATAGGGGACTGCCGGATCATCATGAACAAAGAGTGAGAGAGAGAGAGAGAGAGAGAGACCCATGTACATGTACAAAGATGATACAAACAGAGAGGCAATGGATAGACAGGCGGGTAAACAAACATTTAAAGGCCCACTGCACTACTTGTAGCTACTTGCGCCCTCTATATAACAAACAATGCCTAATCGGTGACCAGTGGTCCCCCATGATCCTCTATTTCTTATGTTAACTGAGAGCTGAGTTGATGAGATAACCACCTGTCCAGTGACCTTGCAGGGCAGTCTAATCCCTTCTGTAAACTACGGCAGATAAGCTTTAAAGATACTAATAGACTTTAATAGGAGTAGTGCTATCATCAACAAAACATGACATGTACGAGAGAGAATGAGAGGATAACCATAATCAAAGAAAAATCTAAATTATTATAGAATTGATATTGATTATATAAGGCAGGCGAAAAGTATAGTAGAAACTGGAAAGAGAGATCAGAAGACAATGAAAGATCTCGCAACTGAATAGATCTCGACAGTCGAAAACCACATACAGTCCACAAAACTGATATTTAGTTTCTGCGGTGTATAGCCTAATATTCAAAGAAGGCGCAATCCAATATCAAGCTATTCCTGAGTCTTCAAGAGCATTGGACAATACTGCTTTGACTGATTTGTCAAAAATAAAATGTTTCTTTTTCCATTCTCGAGTTATCGAGTTTGATCTCGACGACTTCGACAACACTGCATGGGTGATAGGCTGTTGAAGAGAAGAAAGGAGGAAGAGGATCAAGATTTTTAAAATGTGTAGCTCGATGTACACATTTCTAAGTAAATGGTTAATTACCGTTTATCAGTCGTGGCATTAAGTTTACACTGAAAATTAGCTTTTTTTTAAAACAAGATAATCGAAATTCATTTCCCTTTCAACCTATTTCGAACATCATCGTTTGAAATCTAATACTGATCGAGCCGTCTGCCCTAAAATGTTGTACGACTCAAAAGTGCGGTCTACTAAGGGTAGAGAGGATGAAAAGGGGAGGAGTTCGGATGAATTATAATAAAAAGGTGAAGCCAAAAGTGAGGGGCCGAGAGGAATGCACGGAACTTTCAACCACAATGTCGCAAAGCCCAAAGAAGTCATACATATTTGATCTCCTAATTACTCGGCGTAATGCAGGAAAGGAGGTACCGGTGCGCCGGACTGAAGATTATGATTAACCTAAGATTGATATTCAAAAAATAAGAAGCTCGACTGACCGTATACATATAGCTGAACTGAAAAAAGGAAAAGAAAAAAGAAATAAGGTCGGGTGATTCTTTGTAAAATTGTGAAGGTCTAATTTGTTTTTCTTAGGAATGGCGGTTGGTCATCCATGGCAGCGTAGATACGCTTTCGTGTATGACGAACCCCCGGCGTTTGGTACGAGAGAGAGAGAGAGAGAGAGAGAGAGAGAGAGAGAGAGACAGAGATAGAGAGAAAGAGAGCAAGAGTTAATTTCTTCTCTTTATTAACACAGTCACTTGGGCACATGCCAAGAGTGTGATAGAACGCCATCAAGTTCATCGAGTATAAAAGAAGTTCCTCTTTTCCGTAGTACATGTAAGTGCATTTCATTTTTAGCAAACAATATTGAGTGATATTTGTGGCACGAATGAATCCTTCAGTAGGAAAGAATATAGACACCAAGGATGATCGTTGGTATGTACTTGGTCAGTCTGACAGTCCATATATTTGTCTTTTAACGGAGGGGGGGGGCACACGCCGCTTCAATCCTATCTTGGATACGCCCGTGCTTGCTCATCATGTAAATTATCCATTACTGCAACTTTTCGATGGTATACTGCCCTTGTTTTATAACCGGGATTTCTTTCATCATAGTGTTTCCGGTTTCAGTGTGTTAATTTACATCAGTAACAACATCAAAGCCATTGACCGAAAGGAGCCTAAGGACAATCTTTGCCCTTGCCGCTAATTTCCAAGTAAAATTCTCTCTTTTCACCTTGACATCTCGATCTATAATCTACTTTCATGAATTAATGATGTCTTTCACTATCTCTGTCCCACTGTCTTTCTCTCTCTCTCTCTCTTTCTTTCCCTCTATGGCTGAGCTTTGTTTACGAATATTTGGGAAGATTGTATTAATATCACGGATTATTGATTGAAAATAAACGTAATATTTTGTTTGGCTTTAAGTAGTTGGGACAAGCAGTTCTATTTATGTGTGATGGATTAATTTTTATTTCATCACTTCGGAAATCGAAACCGAAAAATGTCTTCTGAGTTCAATGAACATACACAGCTTCGCTGTTGTGGTGAATAATAAGAAAAGAGGTCCAAACAAAACAAATAGAGGAACCCAATGGGGCTTAAAGACAGGTGTGTTTTCAGATGGGATTAAGAATAAAATCTGCGAATAAAAGTATGAAATCGCCTCGACTGCTAATCAAGTCTATATATATATATATATAATTAGTCACATCTGTGACTCATGAGCGATTTAATCAATCCAGTGTAGTGATTTCCTCTGTATTAGCAGCTGGCTTTTTTCAATATTAAAATATAAATTAAGTGCGAGCTAACATAACATACTTGCTTTATACCTTAATCCACAAAAATGATTAACTCATTTTTAAGAAGAATTGTTTGAAATTAGTGTTTAATAAACCCACCGCTCATTATTTCAAAGTACCGTTTTCTATTTTCACATGAGAATAAACATACGTTACGGATTGTGGATTGACCGCACGATGTACTCATTGGTGCTTTCATTGCAAGAATAAAATTTTCGATTTTGGTAATTGCTGGACTGGTATGATATTACACCGGTCTGTTTGATGGATGAGCGTTTCTCAATGTAGAGTCTCTCATCGCGGGCAATTTGTTGTCTAGCCTCAAGAACGGCTCTTGTGAAGATGGTTTTCACACGCCATTTGGAGGGATTTTCCGCATTTTCTTGCCTTGCGAACATTAATGAATCGTTGATACCCTAGCTTATTTCCTACGTTACTAGGCAACGGCATTAGATGAAACAAAAAAAAAGACATCCCACAAACACACCCTTCTGGCTCTCAGCACTTGATACCATGTTTGTATATACATGTATTATGACAGTTTATATTGCATATAAGACCGATACAAAACAATTTTATGTATCAAATATGGACAATAACACTTGGATCAGGAAGTTGTGGGTTTGAACTCACAACCCCCTGCTTGGATCTTGAATCTTGAATCTTAAATCTTGAAGCTTGGACTAGAATGAAGTATTGCATAATCAGTTTTAATTTTAATTTCATGAAATACATCCACATACACGCACGTACACACACACACATACACACGCACGCGTACTTCCTCACGCACCCCCTTTCTTCCCACACACACCCTTGCCAAATCGCCTCGATACGTACAGACGCCAGCCAGGAAGTGCAACGTAATTGCGCTTATTATATCCGCTTGTTTTGTCGTAGTGAGAGGATATGCTTAGGTAGGTGTAAAGCTCTAATTTGGCGCCAAGTAAAAACAAGACTCCCTTTAAGTAACTGCAATTTTCCGTCCTAATCAAATGTCCTTTCTGGGCATGCAAGCAAGCATGTGCAGTGACGTTTCCACGGTCTAGCTTGCCATACGGGAGATGGATTAACAGCGGCCAGTCGGCGTGCGGTGATGCCCCCTGCTTAGAGCTTGGATCAATTGTCTATCGATGCCAATCGGAGGGTGAAAAATATTAGTTCTAGATTCTGGTTTAATATTGTAAATGGTGACTAGCCGACTAGCCGTGTAAGAAAAAACTGATAACGTTGAAAGCACTTCAGCTTACTAGAGAGAAAGAGAGAGAGAGAATATGGAGATAGCCACTCGAAAGTACTTTGAAAAAGCACTTGTCAAATAGTAATTCAATAGTTTAAAGAAGCAAGATTCGATCAATTATAAGTTAAAATTATAAGCTATTTGCAAGACAATTGGAATGGAAGGGGAGATTGGGTCGAAATTTGCTGAAAAGGAAATTTTCTAACAAGACAGCAATATATATTATATGTATAAAGATAAAGATAATATTATTTTATTACGTCAAAAATGTCAGGACTGTAGAGACTGGTCGTCAGATTAGCAAATATATAGATATTACGAAACCTTTGTTTTTAATCCAAACAACCACACAATAATATCATAAAAGAAATTTTCATACCTTTTTTTTTTTTTTTTTGCGATTTGCGATTTGCTGAAAACGCTTTGGGAGTTCTAATTTGCTGACCGAATATTCAAAAGTGGGTATTACTTACTTCAAATCTTTTTTGGAATGATTTTCAAATAATTTATTGGAGTAGGCTCTTCCCTTTTGATATTATGTAAATTAAGTCGCTTGTAACCGTTCTGTTTACCAATTTTTAGAAAGAGGTTCTCATCGTCAAAAAGAATAAAATCATCATCTGTATAATATTACAAGATGAATTAGTATGTATAACTGAAATTAATGGCCTAATTCTTAAATTATTAAGACACTCACCGTGGCATAGTAGATGGATCATTTTAAAATTCTCTTCCTTGGTAATATACTTCAAGCTTAGTCCATGCAGAGAAAAAGGAGGAAAACGGAGTAGTATGTCGAAAAACCTAGTGATTCAATTTTCCAAGCATATTGTTATGACATATGTGGCATATGCTTCATAGATCGTCAAATGCGATTAAAGAGATCTCTTTACAGGTAACTCTATTAATTAGGTCATTAATCTAGAGCAAATACTGCGGAATCCGTATGGTTTAAATCATTTTTTTTCCAACGAAATGTTATAGTTCGTACATGTAGGTTGTTTATTTCTATGATTGTAGCGTATTGACGCGAAGTGATTGGGTCTGCTGGTAATTTGCTTAATTGGCACTTATATCCACTTGGATGTGCAGGCATGAAACGGTGTCGGTATTCTAAACTAGGTCCCTAACAATGCCATTTTTAATGGCCTACTGATATTAAAATGTTGTTAATTATTCAAAGCTAACTTTAAAAGCAAAAATGACCGCTTTTGCTGGTATACTTTTTTCACAACAACAAGAATGTGAGGATTTAGTATTCAAAGGCGCACTTCGTTCCACGACTAACTTTCGTGAAAACATACCCCCTTATTCACGAAAAGTCGGGTGTGTAAAATACACCTCTCATATCGCCAAAGTGTTGGGTCCAGTTTCTCCGAATTTTTCTGAAAAACGTACAGCAAATCTACGAAAACTCGCGTCTATACCCGACACTATATAATACGAGATAAATAATCACAAGAGTACGTAAAAATGCTTACGATTGACACTTCGACCCAATTTGATTGTACGGACATGTTTTCACAAACGTGCTTACCAAAAGAATATCCCTATTTCAAAGAACATCTTTGAATAAATAATGTGATTATTGGCATTCATTTAACTCGAAATTTCGTCATTATTCTGGGCGAATGTTTTCACGAAATTTAATGTAACCCGACAAGCAGAACCGACGCGAACACCCGACGGAAGAAAGTAAGCCAGTGTTGACTATAAATAGCCTTATCTGTGATAACCATTACTGAATAAGCAATGTCAAGGTTATTCTCATCTCAATGAAGAATTTCAGTTACATTAAAAAAAATATATATATATTCTCCCATTACACGACAAGCGAGCTTGTAATAATTTGTTGTGCCTTCTGCTAATTAATTCAAATCATTGAACGAGACGATTTTGAGGTAAAGACTGCGCGCTAGTGCAATAATGTGTGAAGTATACACTCTGGGAATGTATGTCCCCTCCCTCAGTTCTTTCTACATATGTTCTATTGTCCGATTCTTTATCAGTTCCTTTAATGTTCCGCATGGTTTTTGCTGTCTAGACAAAAGGCTCTTTATTTGACGTCATTTGGAATATTAGAAATGAACATGGAACTTCGGTGCACATGTCGTCTCAAATTCATCCTATTAAAACCCCCATGGGCCGTAGTTTTATTTTCATTTATTGAACTATTGTCTTTTCTTTTGTTTCGAATGTGCAAATAGAGTTTTTATTCAAGTGTCTGATTGTTTTTATTGTGATAGAAGGTATAATTGAAACTGAACTCGTCAATTAATAATAATGGATAATGTTCATGTATGTTAATTGAAACGGTACACATACCTACATTAAATAAGCTTGTATAATGCACCACCGCAATCATTGCAACTGCCAATAATACCTCTATATACTGTACATGACACTAAAAGCTTGTTAAAACATCGACATTGATAATTAGGTTAGTTACCTTTACTCGACAAAATAAATGAAAATGTTGTCAGGCATTTTTAGCATCGGGGTTGCATCCTTGACTCCCATTGCAGACCTCTTGTTGCAGGCTGCCTGCACAATAAGATGGAGTGGGAAGGGAAAATATCTCTAAGGGAATCATCTGAACGGTGACGATTTCTAATTACAAGCTACATGTCGGTGATCAAGCGTTTTTAACATGCCATTTATAGCATCGTTCAGACAAGACGCGAAACATCGTCCCCAAGGAAAAGAAGAAGATGAAAAAGAAGAATGGGTAGAAGGAGGAGAACTAGAACAAGAAGAGGGAGAAGAAGAAAAATGAATGGGGAGGAGGAGGGGGGGGGGGGGGGGAGGAGAAGAAGACGAAGAAGAAAAAGAAGAAATAGAAGAAGAACCCATCGCAGCAAAAAAAAGAAAGGAACACAAAAGAATATCAAACATTCTCTTTCCCTCGTTCTCTCCCTCTTTCTCTCTGTCCCACCCCCTCCTCTTTTAGTTTCTTTTCTTTTCTTAATTATTTTCTTCTTTTTTAAATGCACCTACATGTACCATTCATTTCAACCCCCAAATGATGTACCTTCATTTTGCTGAGGCTATTTTTTAAAACTTTTTTCTTAATTTCTCTCATTTTACCCCTTTTTAAATGGCGGTTTTGCCGCGGCATGTGTAACCAGCTATCGTACAAGTGCCATCTTTGGACACGCAGACAAGTATCTTTACAGAAATTAGCATTTTGTAATTATACCCTACATTCCTCAAATCCCTCGTCTGCTTTTTCATCCCTTGTCCGATCCACCTTTCGACCTATTATTTTGTGAATATGGTTCATTTTTCATTTTTGTATGCTGCAAATGTTCCGTGCTTACTTCTGACAGTGGTGTCTATTTTGGTTCAATGCACTTGCATAAAGGGGGCGGGTGCACCAATCCTATTTGGTTCATGTGAATTTCGAGTGCCTCCGAAAAGGGGAGGGCATGTGAGGGGCTCATATTGTCTTAAAGTCACTCTCATACTCCCAATACTATTATTTTTCGAAGGGGGTGAGGGGGGGGGGCATGTCTCTACGAAACTTCATATAATTCATTCAGATTCGATATATTTGTATACATTCTGGATATGCCATGTGTACATTCATATGTACCTGACTAGCTCTAATATTATTTGAATACAACGTTCTCAGTAAGGTCATATTGAAGTCATCCGTAATATACCCTTTTTGTTTCTTTTAATTAGAACCAGGGCATAGGAAGGCCTGGTAAACATCCAATTTCAATCTTGATTTCTTCTTTTAATAAACTCTAAATACGTCACAATTAATGGAAACTTGCAATAGAGGTAAAAATACATATTTCAGAATGAAACGATCGAACAGGCGTACAAGAAATTCATTGATTTAATAATTAATCACACATGAGAGGTGAAAAAACAATTCTTTGTTGACTGACTGTATGATATTCACATTTTATTGAGAATTGTTTGTCACGTCGCACTATATTATCTCCTTCGATCCACGTCACCCGTTCACGTACATATTGCTTCATTGATTTTAATCTCAATGTTCCCTTGACTGAGTTTCCATATTTGTTCTTTTTCAAGTCAATCGTTCATCTCAAGAGCCTCCACAAAAGTCTGCGAGGTGAAAATAAAGCACGATCTATTTTGACATTTTCAATATTCTGTTCTTGCTGACGAAGTTGCTGTAATGTACAATGTGGAAAGTACGCTTATTTTTTATGCAGCCTTATTCCCTCTGTTTTGTGTGGTTTATTGCAAGTTAAAACTATAATAATAAAAAAGATCCTAAAAGGCATGTTGAGAAGTATAGTATTCATATCTCATTAAATAATTTGCCTCGAATGACACACGTATCTTACTCTCTCATTCCATGCAATATTTAATGATCAATTTAAGGATATATATATATATATATATATATATATATATACAAGAAGTTTTATCATGGACATGAAATAAAATGTTAACTATGGAAAATGCCATAAAACTACCTTTTTTCCTCAAAAAAGTGTTTCTGAAAATTATTCATTACATCAGAAACTTGAAAGTAAGCAGAGATGATTCATGATTTCATAACACGAGATTGGAGAAGACAGTTGAATACGTGATAAATTAAATGTCACTGAACAATATACGCCTTATTTGTTGTATTGTCTATGACTAATTTCGTTCGTTCTGTGTGCTGTAGCTTTGCGATGTGATGTCACAATGATATCTGACATTCTTAAAATTCTGTCATCACGAATTTCTCCGAAAGGCACTTAAGGACACATAGAATAGATCTGATGTAAGATGACAATAGCCAGATTGAGTTCATCTGGCACTGGCTAGTAATAAATAAATAAAGTACAGATATTAAAGTGAAAAAATCTCTTATATGGGTTATATACTATGGCCATAATGAGAGAGAGAGAGAGAGAGAGAGAGAGAGAGAGAGAGAGAGAGGGGCGGGAGAAATAAGTCAAAAGGCGCTCTCAGACTTGATATAAAGGTCGGCACTTGTTCACGATTGAGGGTTAGGGCACTTGTTCGAAATTGAGGGTTAAAAAACGGGTTTTCGATGACGCTTCGAGATTATTAGTTCATCCACGTCACCGATGTTAACAACCATCTTTCTTTCCCCGATGTGGCGTACCTGACTAAAAGGGCACATTAAAGGGGCAATGATGTTGCCATGGAGATGACAGGACTCCCTGATCGTTTATCCGGAATACGTGGCTCGGCTGTTGAATGTTCATGATCGTATATCGATTTTAGTATCGGTATTGTATGCAATGTGAGGAATGGAATGGAATGTTCTCCGGAGTGACATTGTTGATACTCTTATCTTAAAGGGATTATTGGAAGCCTCATGAATACGATCCGTCATTTTGACTGCGACATTACCTGCGCTAATGAAGCCTATGGAGACTATCAGTGCATGCACCATTAACTTACAGCTATATTCGCTCTGTTTAGCTTGCATTTACGGTTTATGTGATGTCATTCACACAGGGCGAGTCAAAGACCGGACCAGACGCTGACGCAGTCCTTCTACATGCGAGCCGTTATTGCGACTGCGATATTACCTGCGCTAATCAGGCCTATGGAAACAATCAGTGTTTGAGCCATTAACGTATAGCATTATTCGCTCTGTTTAACGGGTATGTGATGTCATTCTCACAGCGCGCGTCAAAGACCGGACCAGACACTGACGCAGTCCTTCTACACGCGAGCCGTCATTGCAACTGCGATATTACCTGCGCTAATCAAGCCTATGAAGACTATCAGTGCATGCACCATTAACGTATATCAATAGTCGCTCTGTTTACTTTGCAGTCACCCCCTATACGTTTCATCCTCACAAGGTGCGTCACGAACAGCACCAGGCACTGACGCAGTCCTGTGTCGACAGAACAAGGCCTCGTGCAACCTGCATGATATATAGGCCATTCCTTAATCGTTAATGCATTTGATCGGGCTTTAATATAAAGAAGGATTGTCTCTGTTTTAATTTGTTGACCCCTTTGTTTTAGACTTTAGTTTTGCACCTGATGACCTAATCTTTGCTTAAAATGTTGGCATCCTTCTTATTGTTCACCTTTAAGAATTAAATCTGATCTCATAACGAGATTTATAAATTCATCATTATTCCCTTTTTATGATGACACCTTATTTTGTTTAAAGTAACACTTTTAATATAAACTTTCAAAATGTGATTTATTCATGCATGGAGAAAAACAAAATGTTAAAAGTCTGTCTTTTAATTGCAGATACGTCTTGTCATTGTCTATGTAAAAGAAAACTGCAAAATTTGAAGGGATATGTCCTGTATATTAGACGTGATACGAAAGTATTCATTATTCATTGAAATGTGTGGGTATTTGTGATCATTAAAATACGATTGGCACCGGTGCATACGTGCCCATGGGGAAACATAATATGTTTGACACAGAAAGACAAAATACAAATGTTCAAATTTCGGAAATGACACCCATGTACTTACGAGTTGTTTTCTTCTACTGTCACTTGCAGAATTTCGTTTGAATAATCATTGTTAAAGATAGTATCATGTTACAGTGATCCTTGTTAAAATAAAGTCCGACGTCGTTAACTCGAAGGTAATTGAAGGAGACATCGAACGTCTGCCAAGGCTACCAATGCATTAAACTGAAAGAAGGAAATCGTTTGTGTTCTCGGTATAAACTGTTAATAACAAGATTAGATATCTAGTGTTACACGTCAATTTCTTCACCCTCTTTGCAATTGCTGCAAATTAATTTTAATAGATGGTAGACAATACGAGTCTTAAGTAAATTGTTCGGCTATCCCATTTAATGGGAGAACATTTCATTTATCAAACCTTTGCCCTATCTTTCTAAATATTCGTCTTGATAGTCAAGTTAGAACATAAATATGATGCTACACTGAAAGCCTATGCATGGAAAAGAGGCTATCGTAACCATGTAAATTCAAACAATGAATTTATTAATGAAAGTGGTGGGTATGGGATAATTAAAAAGAAACCCTAATCGCTAAAGGAAAAAAAACACGTTTGACATAGATAGTAGATCGTCACGTTACATTTCAAAAACGGAAGTGTTTAATCCATATTAAAAAGATCGAGGAGTGACCACATTTTTTTCTTCAAAATAGTAGATTAACAAAGGTAGATTAATAAAGGTTAGATCTAGCATTTAAAAACAAATTCATCTGACGTTTGCAAAAATGATCACTATTCTGCCCTTTTAAATGACTTTCTAACATTTTAGTTTTCAGAGTAGATAGGGTTCTCAGTACACAACAATTTATATGATACACAGAATACCTGAACATCTCATTTAAATGAAGAAAACAAAATTGGGAATTTACAGGAAAAGGATATGAAATCATAACCTAAAAACAGCCAGTAGCAAAAGTGAAGTCATCGAACAAACATATGAAAGTGTTGCGGGGGTGGCGATTAGGCAAATTATGTCATCAGGGATATGTCGCCGCATGATGCTCGTGGGATGTGAAAGGCGAGCTTTATAACTACAAATGTCACAATAAGTCATAGCTCTTCATCTATCATGCACTCATGTAATGGCATTGTCTTATTTGTTATTCATAATCGGTTGTTCATTCTAGAAGTCATTCTCGTAGAAGGATGCTTCATTGGGAAGTGTGATTGCTTATCCCAAGAAAGACATATTCTTTTTCAGTCAAATCGGATCCAATGAAGGGATTGTTTATAAGACCTTTTACATTTCCCCCACGCTTGTTTGAACAGTGATTTTCCTTCTTACCGTTATACTTATAAATCCGCGTCACACCTATCTTGTATGTTTAGGATTTCTTGGGGAAATGAGGAGGTGCCCATGACTCAAAAATGTTCGACAAACTTTCGCCAAACCATCCGACCATGGAGTTTGGGGAACGAAACTTTCACCGGCGCGCATCTATAAAAAGAGTCTTGTTTTCATTTTGCCAATAGCACTGTACAAATCATCTGGTCGTAATTACATCTGGCAAATTTGCTTTATCAACATTAATCGATAATGACATTTTTCAACACGTGAGCCCTAGTTTCCTATGTGTTGAGAACATAATGTACACCTGGATGGCTGACAAACAGACATACGATCAATGATCAACTTGTTCAATGTCGTCTTCTACATCATTTCTAATCTGTATTTGTTCTGTTATCACCACACCGTTTCCTAACTCAGTAATCAATACTTTGATCTTTTTACCCTGTGTAAGTTTTGATAAATGTTATCACGATTCGTTGGTTATCGTCCTATCATTCTTTCCCTTAAGAAAAAATTGCTTGGTCTCAAAGCTCGGGCAATAATATGCTCTAATTTCCTTGTTTTAAGACCCCCCCCCCCTCCCAACAAAAAACAAAGCAATAGTGAATAATAATAATAACGGTATGACCAACATCACTAAGGGAAGGTTAGTGCTTACGCGATCAGATGAAGGTCAAAAGTTCAAGATGGCTTAGGTTTAAAAATTCCCAACCCTAAATTTCCATATTATAGGTTTCAGAATATTAAAAAGGCAATCTATCATCATCGTTCGATCTTTTTTTGTTCTCACTCTTTATATATTTTTTCAGATCGCCTTACCTCGTCATTTTCCTCCATATTTGTCTGTGATGGACACTTTGTATTGTTCAACCATCAAATTTTCTACGCCTGCACATTCAATGCTGTTAGAAATTAGGAATTTTGGCAAGGTTTTGAGGGAATAATTTCAGGAAATTAAGCAGACGCCGACCCATATCGATGTTTGAAATCTGAGACTTTGGTCGGCGGGAAAAAGAAGCCAACGTCATACATATTTATAAGTCTGTGAATCCTCTAAATACACTAGCTTATGGTTAAAAAAAGAAAAACATTTTAGACTCAGACATGTACAATGAAGACGTCTCAATGCAGAAAGTGAAAGAAAGATAGACATAGTAGACCAGTAGCAGAGATAATACATGGACATGAAGTCTTAGAAATTAGAACCACTCACATATCTAGCTGTGGATGTAACTTCCATGAAAGCATTCAAATGAAACCCACAAAAAACCCTTAACCCCGGACTAACTTTTTTTGGCTTTTCTCACTGCAATTCCTTAGCCCCGTACTAGCCATGGCCATGGAATTCGTTAATTCGCTTCACTGCGTAGTCCCGGACTATTTTTCGTTTCTGTTCTCATTCATTTGCTTGGCACCGCAATTACGGAGTTAGCAGGAGTTAGCACCACAATTGCGAGGTTAGCCCTGCTATTTTGCAGGGTTGGTTAACCCCGTAGTAGGTGGGGTTAGCCCACTGAACAGAAAAGTGGAATAGGCTTAACCCCGGACTATAGGTAGGGCTAAGACCCCCCTTTAACCCCACCTATAGTACGGGGTTAAGCAACATTTTGCCAGTGTGAAAAGAAAGTGGAATAAGCTTAACCCCGGAATATAGGTGGGGTTAAGATACCCTTTAACCCCAACTATAGTACGGGGTTAAGCAAAATATTGCCAGTGTGAAAATAGTATGAAGATATAAACAATTTGAAGACAAACATTTCTGAGATAGCCAAGGGGTTCCAGACAAATAATCAAATAAGGTATACTTATCTGCCTACACGTTCAATCACATCCGGATTACCTTACCTTCGGGTGTCATGCTGCAATAATGCAATAATAGGACGGCATTAGAATGTCAGCAAACAATTACAACGCAATTATGACAACATTATTCGTTATCATCCTCACTGTTTATTTACATAACCTTCCATGTCAAATTGAGTTGTTGTGCCTGGCCTGAACGCTATCAGTAATAGGCGATGGTATCGAATGAGATTCCATTTTCATGAATCTATTTCATCATCCACATATTATTTATCATTTATTTATACATACATATTTATACAGGTTCACAGGATCAGAAATAAATCTGTTTTGCATCTTAGACCTGGTATTAAAAGCATCGTATCAAAAGTAGTATATATCTTATCCTACATCTGAAATGATAGGTCCGCTTTCATGGTGGAACATGATCTACAAGCATGTTTTTCTTTCGGGTATTTTAGTAGGCCTTCAGGATCCAATACTCATACTAGGGCATATCAGTGTTTGTGTCTGGTCTTTGAATTCCAACAAAACCACATCCAATGAACTTGTCTCATGAAGACCAGCTAGATGTAGTGTTAAAAATAAGTTCAGATCTGATTCCCTGTATTCGTATTGGTCCATAGTCATTATATATCTTGGTAGTCTAGAGATCATACGATTCGTAAAGACTTTATTTCTTTTGAGTAAGTCTTGGTATTAATCACTGGCTCTCTAATTAATTATTTGGCCTCTCAACATTGAGTTACGTAACTCAATTGTGCGATTAAGAAGTCATAAAGTGGGTTGTGTTTGGGGTTATTAGTTTGTGTGGATGAAGAATTCGCTAATGGCAATATGATAAATGTACAATCAGACTTTGTTTCTCATTCTATTTCAATGCAAAACTAAGTTAATAATTTAAGTTCGGTGTTTAATCTTATAACTTGAAACGACACGGCTGACATAATATAATAACAATCATATGCATGGAATGTCAGTGTGACATACATGTATTAAGGTGTGACAATTTCAGAAGTGCATGCACTTTGAGATAAGGTTGATTTCTGGTAAAAGCTAAAAATACAATGTAAGGTTCATCGTTGTTTATATTCACTGGCAGAAGAATCTCTTAGTATAAATTTTACATGAAAAGGATTGGTATTGAAATAATCATATTCCAAATGTACCTGAAATTTCCAGTTCATTGGAAGGGCCAGTTGCCCTGTAATAAACCCTTCCCAGTTTTTCAGTTTTTGTCATAATGTAATTACATTACTAGTATTCAGCCAGTACCCAACTGTCCCTTTAAGTGCATACCGTTATAAGTGTAGAAAATTGATGCAGCTTATGTTCAAATGTAATTTATGATATGTGCAATGTATCCCCTGTGAATAGAAATATAATTTATTCATAGGAAGATTACAAAACATTCCGGGCAACATTTAATTTCAAATGATGTATCTGCGTGACGGTTTGATCAACAAGCGTTCTATTGTGTTTGAGGTTAGTGCGGGCAAATATTAATATTCATGAGCCAGTTCGTCTCCTTCAAGCTGATTGGCTAGATTCCCCTTCTCACATGATCACCTCGCCAAACTCTTTCAGAGCACCGCACTCATACACACACAATACGTAGGGAGACCGCCGCGTAAAGCATACAGGCTAATTCGTGTGTATCGCATCACTTTCGCTCATACCGCCTCTTCAATAACAGAGCCCATGTGTGATGCGTGTGTGCGTGGACTGGCATAGCGGACTCGTCGCTGTATCATGGCGCCTCGCCAGCTCATACCGCGTAGCCACTCTTGCTTCTGAAAAGGGTTTACTTTCTACCAAAGACAGTTTGCTTGCATTACGGGACGTACTTCTGGATCTAGAATCTCCTCAATATAAGACAATTATATTACCTATCTGTAACTCTTTGTATATCGAAGAGATTCTGCTTTGTGCAATTAAGCACCTTGGATTTATTTATGGACCTAACCTGTGTGCAAACTAGTTTGAAAAGAGCTTTTCTTCAAAATAATTGACTTCTGCATCAACGTTTGACCGCCAAAAAATGGTTTTGCTGGGGTGCCCAATCATTCATAATCCAATCAGTTATTCTGCAGGTGCTTCAAACTATTTGAATTGACAATCTTTGGACGAATATTACGTAATTGGTTGCGGAACACTAATGAAGATACTATAAGTATCTTCATTAGCGTTGTTATCAACGCCTTAATCATCTTTTATTCATTTGACATACAACTGGACAGGTTTCATCAACGTTCTTCTAGCTTCATGAAAGATTGGGAGTCAACATCAACTTTGAAGGCTTTGAGAGTAAGTAGATCTTTGCCTTGTTTTCGCTTCTTCAAAAACTACAAATGTAACCACTCTTGACATCCATTTGATTTTTGTATCATTTCTGGTCTCATAATCCATTGTTGCTTTGGACATGAAAGTAAACTGGGATGGTAAAAAAGAAACTACCACTCTTTTTTTGACCCCAAACAAACAAACAATAGACTAATACGGACGGTTTTTTTTCAACACTGTATTTACAGATCCGGATATAATTGAATTCGGTTGCGGCAGTGGACAAATGTTACGAAACTATGGCAAGGAATACAAAATGGTTCTTTTAAGCAATGGCAACAAGCACGTTGAAGTATCGTTTACGTTTATAATTGATCTACATGTATTTACATGGAAATACTTAAAAGTTGAAATTCATATAATTTAATCTTATTTCTGGACAATAATCAGTGAAATATACAGCATTGCACTTACAAATTGCACTTATTATTATTATTTGGGTTGAAACATCACGTTTAGTTACTAATCTTGACGCATCGCACGAGTTCATTAGAGCTCAATTTTACGACAATATGACATTCAGTTGGGGTTCTAACATTAAACAAGCAATAAAGAACAGTAACGAGTCTAAAAGCAACTCAATGTAATCGTACTTGAAGATGCGTTCATCAGTAAAATCTTCATAACCATGCCTATTCATGATCATTGAAATTAATCAGACGATAAGCGTATGATTTTTTTTAATACGCAATGGTCGGGTGATTTCATCAATCATGAAATAAATTTCAACGTTTAGTGGAAAAGATAATGCTTGTATAATCCAAGGATGTATAGCCGACCTTCCTCTTGATTGTTTTGATAGTGATCGCGAGCTCAAATACAATATATTTATAAGTATCCAACAACAACATCAAAAAAAAAAAAAAAATAAGAACAAAACTCCTGTTTTCGTATGGTTCAAGCAAGTGAAATATATTATCACAGCGTACTTGTTTACCGTTATATTGATTGGACAATTATGCCCATATAAATATGTGGCAGATTGGATGGTCCCCAATTTATTATGTGTGGTATATATTTTATTTTATTTATGAATTATCATTTAATTCAATGCGACCATGATCTCTGTTTTATCAAATTGTTTTTACGCGATATTGTCTGCTTATTACTTTTAAACTTTGCAACCATAATTTACAGATTGTTTTACTGTAATGAATGAGTCAAATGTATCGTTTCTACTTACAATTATTTCACGGTATTGTATTTTTTTCTCGATACACTACTTCCACTGTCAGGCAATATTGCACTCCCAAATTAGACATAAATTGGCTTAACTTGGCAAATGAGAATCCATATTCACTTTGATGTAAATGATACGACATGAATCGAAATATCTTTGCAGCTGAATGTTTTATTTAATAAAAAATGAGGAGATAGCTGCGTTATTTTTAGCGCATCTACTGATCGTTATACAGGCATAGCATAGTGTCAACTACATTTTGTTGCTGAAAGGAAAGAAAATTAAATATTTACATCTGTCAATTAGTAACACTTAATGCTGACGCTGTTGCTTCTAAAGACATTTTCTATGAGGTAGGATATTGAAAGCAAACAGATACGTTCTCCTCAACAGAGATAATATAACCTCCTTATTCCAAGCACCAGCCTAGACATTACCAGTGTATCGACATCAAGCATTGATTACTCTCTCCCTTACCGGCAGTTTGCATTACCCGATCAAAACAAAACAAAAGGAACATGCAAACAAACTCAACAACAGTAACAGCCTTGAATATTCCAGCATCATCTTCGAAGTGAAGTTGTCTTCAGCGATCGTGACTACAGCCCGGAAACGCAGCGGACATGAAGGGCACGAGGGAGTTTGGAAAAGCGGTGGGTGGGTGTCGTCTGGAAGAACTCATTCCTCCGATCAATCTGTTGATCGTTGGAACAAGTCAAATGTGGTCCGCCGCCAATCGGACCACTGTTGGTCAGCCATCTTCTTCCGACTGATTTGATCGTTCTCATAGCCGAAACCAATTAGCTAAAAGCTAACCAAATTTCAGGCAATCCATTTGGGTGGGCGAAGGACACATGTACTGGGAAAGAGAAACAATCTGGTGGAGACGGTGGCGGTTTTGGCAAGGCGTTATTTTATTTCGTTGGCTGGTTTCATATGAAGCCATTACTCTGTCCTCGGTGTCCTGGTTAATCCCAAGGTCTGTGCGTTAAAGTCTTATGGATGGATGAATGAATCCCATGTTTGTCATTAGTACTCAGTGGTTAGCAATCTGATAAGTTCTTATAATCATCAGCAGTGCGGGTCCTTTTCAGCATCTAGACCCAGGCCTTCTTTTTTTTTCTTTCTTTTTAATTAAACAAATATTTATTATTAGTTTAGCCGTATTGAAATTTTCAGTGTTTATTGCACCAAAATAAATACATATAAATTTACTTCCGGTGTGTAATTGAACCCAGGAATTGTACTAATTTGTTCGCATCAATAAGAAATTATGATATATAATTGGACCCTTGGACCCTATTGGACCCTTGGACCCCAACCGTTGTCGGCTCGGTCGCTGCGCTCCCTCGCAGCACAGTCACCAAACATACATTTTGGTGCTTTCAATTCGATACATTTTTACTTTGGGCACATCACATAAACTAGTTGATTATTAACACATTAAAAAGTGTTATCCGTTGTTTGTTAGATTTTAATGCTAAATTGTTTTTATCTTTCTTATTTACGATTTTAAAAACCATAAACAAACACTTCTGTAATCATGACTTAACTATTTGTTCCTATAACTGATATCTTCTTCCGCCAGAAGGTTATAGAGGCTTATTGACAGGTTTACTTATTCTTATTCTTTACTTAGTTTTTTGGACATTTCATACTATCGTTTAAATGATGCCTGGACGAGATTGCCATCAAATAGTCTCTCATCAACTCATCTGTCCCGTAGTTTGGCTGACCGTTGGGGCACCACTGTAGATTTTACAACCAGCTTCCTCCATTCCTCGCGGTTCTCAGCTTTCCGCCGTATGATGTTCCAATCAAGGCCAGTCCATTCTTTGATGTTGTCTTCCCATCGTTTCTTCTGTCTGCCTCTTCTTCTTCCTCCCTGTACTGTTCCCTGTAGGATAGTCTTGGCCAGTCCAGATGATCGTGTGACGTGCCCGTACCACTTCAGTTTGCGTCTTTTTACTGAAATCAGGAGGTCTTCATACGGCCCGATGGCGTTTTCAATTCTGGTTTTCAACCCAATTTAAAATATAAAATTAAAGATAATGCTACTCATGGAGGACGTCTTTGTATGAAGCAAAACTACTTGTAGCACGACTATGGTTTTAATAACCATTTAAATACACAATGTAAAGAGCAGAACCACACAATTCTCGATGTTCGTATCCAAACGAAATATAACTATATAGGATAGATGGAGGATGATGAGGAGAAGGTGGAGGAGGACATGGGGATGTGATCGTCCGAATACACCTGTCAAACCACACGATTTGATTAAGGTCTGTATATCGCTTTGTGACATTTATATCATCTATAGGTCAAGAAAGATTGATGTCACGGGATTTCCTTTTTGGGCGCCAACGACCTTTTATTCATGTATTCCTTTGTCAATGCACGCTATGGATATAACAGAAACCAAAGAGGGAACAAAATGGCACACGGAAGAAATACGTACGGGGAAGGGGAAACGGAGAACAGAGAGAAAGAGGGAGAGAGAGAGAGAGAAACACAGTGCGAGAGGATATTTATAGGGTAAAACTCTTTCTAGGCAACACCAACTCCACATCTACTGTAGACGAATGTATTGGTTTTTTCTTTCTTGACAATAGGTAATTGCTTTATTAAGGACAAACACGTCCAGAATCTTTTAAACCTAAAATGTTTTCTGTGTAGACGCATTTTGATTAAGTACATTCTTCCTTCTCTATCCACCACCCCTCATCCCTCCCCCTCTCTCTCTCTCTCTCTCTGTCTCTTGCTGAGATGGACCTTTCCTTTCGATGCTTGGTTGGACTAATGTCTTTTTGAGTCTCTTTATTCAGCATTGGATGCAATCTAAAATGGCTAATGTACGTATCACATTATTAACTAGTAGAGTGGACTACAATAGAAGGGCGTAAGGGTACCTCTTAATTTAAAAACCAAGGATACGAAAGGAACTTTGCTCCTTACTGTCCCGTTAGACCTTCGCTTTCGCCGACCGGGCAAACCTTGTTTTGGAGCGCTTGATTGAATCTTGGGGACATATTAAGGCAAAAATCTGCCGCACAGCAGTCTTAAATCCAATTACAAGCTTCACAATATTGACCTTTGTCTCGTTGCGCTGAAGGAAACATTCAGCCTTTACGTCATGGTGCAAGGGAAGCTAGAAATAGTGATAGATAGCAATATACATGTACAGAGAAAGAAAGACAGATAGAAATAGGTATACAAAGCTGGCAAAGGCAGAGAGAGAAAGAGATAAAGAGGCACCCGAAATTATGCACCAGTAGGTTGAGCGAGAGAAGCAGGCAGATGAAAAGACAACGACCAACGATAGATAGTTTTCGAGATAGGCAGACAATGAGAAAGAGTAAGACCCGGAAGTCTAAGAAGTAGTAGTGGTAGCATGCAATTGTAAGGAAAGAGAAAGAGAGAGAGAGAGAGAGACAGAGAGAGAGAGAGAGAGAGAGAGAGAGAGACAGAGAGTGTGAGAGAGAGAGAGAGTGTGTGAGAGAGAGAGGGAGAGACAGAGAGAGTGAGAGAGGGTAAGGGGAAAAGGAAAGGAAACTAAACGGAAAGGGGGGTTGATTGGTGGCTTTAACATAAGAACTAAAAAGCATAGATTACTAGAAAAAAAAGGTAAAGCAGTGAGAGACCTGGGAAAAATTTTGACATTTTTGTCTTCATTATGCATTTTCCGCGCTTTTCCTTCCCGCGTCTGAGAGTACCATGTCCGGGCACTTCATTTGGCTCCTGACAGGCTAAACTAAATATAATTTATGGGAATTTCAAGGGTTTATGTTGGCTCATATTACAAGGCAAGGCCTTTTCGGAGAAAATCGAATGATCATGATATCGGGGAGCCAAAGTTTGCGTCAGAGATTACGTCACGTAGAATAACAGTATATTAAATGATTTTAGGCTTCGAAAATAAGTGTGGAAGGTGACCTGCAAAAGCCAAAAGGCGATTGAAGCTTGTAACAGCCACTACTATTTTATCAAGATCTTTGTCAAGGTTAACTCTGGGTAGCGAACTCATAGATAAATCTGTCCCAGTACATTGTCGACCCAAGATAGATGCTGTACCGTAGATATATATATATGCAGAAAAACGTGGGGAATATAAAGATAAGAAGTGATTCTAATTCAGAATCGTTATAGAAATAACGCAATAAAAATGTATGTTTATTATCATTATTGTTATTTTATTTTCATATTATTGCTGTTTTTACTAATATCAGTATTATTATTGTAATTGTTATTATTATAAAAATTAAATTTCCATTTTTGTGATTATTATTTTTAATATTATAATTATTATCATCATTATGTTGGCTCAGTCAGTAGAGCGTCCGCCTCACAACCGGTAGGTCGTGGGTTCGAATCCCGGCCGCGTCATACCAAAAGACGTTAAAAGATGGGAGTTGTTGCTACCTTGTTTGGCGTTCAACAATAAGGGGATAGAGCAACGTCGATCTGGCGCTGCTCAGTGGCTGCCGGGCTCACGATCAATTGGGCAAAAAGAATTTCCGTTTCGGTTTAATAAAATTTGGAGTGGACTATTAGGCTATTATTATTATTATTATTATTATTATTATTATCATCATCATCATCATTGTAATTGTTCAGATTGACATCCATAACGAACCACGTATAAGTTTTAACAAAATGTTTTGATGATACTTCCATCCAGAGGACTATGTTGAAAGAAGGTGTTTATTTTACTCCAGGTGTATTCGTATTACCTGAATTAAATGCCGTGTAACAAAGTAAGCTGCATACATTGTAAAGGTTAAAAGCCGGGTCGGACGAAAGAAGATAGATGAACAGACATGAAGAAAACGCAAGTTAACACTGATTAAACTATTTAATGCAATTTACATTCAATAACCTTGTAACATAAATCTGTGTTTAAAAATAGCTTGTTTTCATTCTGTCGACACAGTTTCACTATGTTTCTCCCCATCAATCTTTGCTTGACACAGAACGTATCCACTTTTTACTCGAATTTAAACCTTAAAATACCACTTTGTTTTATAAGGTTTTTTCCATTAAATAAATTCCACCCTAATGATACGTTTTATAGTCGTTTTGTCAATTCATTAGCGAGTTTGCACATGTATTGATGTTACTTAATAATCATCACATAATAATGGGCTATTATGATCAAGAAATGATTCTTGTTTTCAAGAGTTACAAAAGCAGATTCAGAGGGCAAAAATAGCTCTTTGAAAGAAAAAATTATAAACATTCTGTAAAAACTCTGAAAATATCTCGCTACCTCTTGTGAAATTGCGAGGGCTGGCGAGATTCGTACGTCATTTGTTTCTTTTTACTAAAAAATAATCCAGTGACATTTCTCAAGCAATTTAAGACCATTGATAAACTTCGCATCATTTTAAACAGCCTTGAGGCACAAAAGTGACCAAAATAAATGGTACCTTTAATAAAGCACAATATTGAGGGATTCTGTATCACAGTATGTCAATTAACCTCGTTGTCATAACTACCATGTCTTAATAATATCCCGATCCAAAAGACATGAAAGAAATCAATCTATTTTTAAAGTGTGGTGAAGTTCATTGTCTGCTCCAATTTTGCCCTGAAATTATGTTAATTGCTTTTCCTCGTGTAGTAGCTGTTGATTAATAAAAATGTCGTTTTGGAATGGTGCGCATCACTAAAACTGGTCGGTTAACCATGGATGGCCATTAATTAGAAAACCAATTTGGAAATACCATGCTTCAAGCTAATCTTTAACTCTGGTATGGACATCGTATTTCGAGAGAACATGGCTATAATTATGTCTGGATTGTTTATCCTGCAGTACATTGCTTGTTTAAACCAGTACAATTAAAAAAAAACTACAAAATCTTGCTGGAAATCAATTTCAATAAAACCACAACTCTCATTTGCACATTGGGACCTGTGTTAAGCACATGGTGTCGGGCCTACTTACCTTGATTGACTTGTATTTCTATGCTCATAATACCCGGCCCTTTACATTTTCTACCAAAATCTTCTACGAAAAATCATTTATTTGTATCTGATCTTGAACATTCGGTGTAAATTTTGTTATATATTCTGTGAGAATTTAGTTTCTATCAATACCAGAACCCAAGCTTATCTTGAACTCAGGCAACATCACATTTAGCAATGCCCGAAGCATTGCAACCGCGCGTTCTGTAATTACATAATTATGCAAGTAATGCAAAGTGTTCATTTCTCTCTTCTTTAAAAAAAATAAAATCTAAGTACATTTTTTTGTCATTCTTAAGGTTGCAGTTAATCTTTCGTCTTCTTGTAGTTCTCATTCTGTCATATCTTTGGCCTTGTAAGTCATTTATTCTTAAGACACTCCTAAATCTTCCAAGCAATTCATGCTGTATTTTATATTATGTAAGTAAAGAAAGAAAAAAGAAAACAATAACACAATTACGTGTGTTTAGCATGTACATATATATAAGAGTAGTATTTTAGAATGTGACTCATCACTCTCAATAAGTTGTCTTATGTCGTCAGAATCAACCAAATAGTATCATTGTTTGTAGTATAATTAGCACTACAGTATATTGTAGCATCGCATCTATTTTATGGCATAACGACTGTCATTGAGAAATAGCAATTACGATGGAAAGGAAATACGGATGAGGGGAGGGAAAGAAAACCTTGCAATCTTTTATCACGCCAGATTAATTCCGTGGATGGTGAACACGTGAAGTGTAAATATTGTCTTATTAAACGACCCACACACAAGGTACCGCCAACTCAGCTGGCTGGAGATGCACTCTTGAATGCATTTACATGCTCTAGAATTGGGTTGCTAGATATCTATGTTGACGAAATATCTGAATCAGTATTGACATGAAGAGGCATCGCGAGGGGGGGGGGGGGGTATCACCCTCAGTCTCCTTTTTCTATTTTATGTCAGTAAACTGTGAATACAAATATGTGATAAAAACTGCAATACAAATAAATACACCTATTTTTTCAGGGAGGGGGGGGGGGTTGTTTTATAATTTGTTTGCATGTTGATTATTCTTTACATTTTGCTCTCTTCAGGTTGTTAAATTTGGCACGACAACCGCAATCCCTCCCCCCTCCCGTCTGAAGGGTTATCCGTTACACCTGATGATACCTTGTTTTTCTCGTAGTTATCTATATCTACCTATCTATTTATATAACGTTCGTGTCTCTTATTATAACTTTGGTAAGCTGATATTGCTGGGTCAAGTGTAAGCCTGTTCAGAAAAAAGGTGATGATAAAAAAAAGAGAGAGAGAGAGAGAGGGAGAGAGAGAGAGAGAGAGAGAGAGGGGGGGAGAAGAGAGAAAGAGAGAGAGAGAGAAAGAGAGAAAGAGAGAAAGAGAGAACGAGAGAAAGGAAAAAGATAGAAAGAGAGAGAGGGCAAAATAGAGAAAGAGAAAGCGAGAGAAAGATGACTTAAATTACAGAATGACTAGGATGACATCCCCTTCAAGAATAGCTTTTGTTACCTACCCACTTGATAGTTAAAGATTGCGTCACAAGAACATGCATGATACAAACAGAGCTTTAGAAAACATTCACTTCCATTTCTTCCAACTCCATCAAAGTAACATTTTCTCTCTCTTTTTCACTACCCTAGCAGAAAAAGCACCCTGCTTTTTCTATAATAAAATGCAATCTTTCTAAGAGCGCGAATATCAAATTGCCCAACGAGTATCGCGCCCAGTATTGGGTTTTCATCTCGGTCTTTTGTTTGTCACTTGGAAGATGAAGGTCACGCTTTATTCCAAATGTCAATAATCGTGTCAATTTCCAGTGCAACCTCCTAGCGTAATATTCGTCACTGCACGATGCTGAGCTTTCTCAGCTTATAATACCATCAGAGCAATTTAATTCACCTACAAAATATACAACGATCGTGAAAGTGCACACTCCATGAAATTAAATTTCATTCGAAGTAGTCAGGAATGTTTTTTTTTCTTTAAAAAAGGGCGGGCAGGTGATGTCATACGAATATAGAAAAATGCGTCAAATCACTTTCGGATTCCGATAAACTTTAAACCGTTGCCAATTACTATCTTTGCATGGACATCGGTAGAACCTATTGTAATAGATGATTTATCGTGTGCGTTATTTTTTCAAACTATAAATCTTTCAATAGCAATACATGTACATGTTTATCGAAATGGCATGGGGCGGATATTATCAGCACTCTTTTGTTTGTTTCTTTAAAAAACTTTGACTAAATGTGCATTTGTAAGGATAAGGTTCATTTTTGTGTGTCTGAACAGAGAAATGGAGATTCCTGATTTATAGTTAGACTCATGAACAAATACACATTCAACGATAGAAACAAATTCAAATATCATCTTCGGCAGAAAAAAAACATTAGCAATCTTGTATAGCTCTTGACGCATGCAATGTACAAGATAACCAACAAGATGGATTAAAAGTATGCATCACATTCCCCTTCAAATCTGGCTTGTCGAGAACATTAACTTAATTAGCGGAGCGCTGCTTGTCGTTACGAATACATTTCAAAGATGATTTCACTAACGCGACGGAAGTAGGAAAAGTTATTACGAATTATAGAAATACAATTATGAAACGATTTCCATCTTCAACCTTCTACTCTCTCGGTCTCAGCCCTCGATCTCCCTGTTTACTCGATACCTTTCTCTTCTTGGTCTCGTTATCTTTATTATTTTTATAAATCTACTCCTCTGCTTGGCATATGGTGTACTTTCATTTACTACTTCTCTGGAGTGTTTCACAAAGACTACGATCGACTTCAAGTTGGACTTAAATATGGCAAGCCGTTCATGCCACTGTTTGCTCTTACCATTCTGATCTTTAGATAATGTTTTTTCCTTCAATAAGAATTATCCAAAAATATAAATTATGTCGATTTGTAACCGTAATTTGTACGTCCCTTGAGAGGCCAATGCCAGTAAACGGTGAGAGCAAAGAGTGGCATGAATGGCCTGCCATAGTTAAGTCCAACTTAAAGTCGGTCTTAGTCTTTGTGAAACACCCCCCCCCCCCCAGCAGGGTACATCTAATTCAAGTAATTAACGCAGTATTTCAGTGAAATATGATGGAAGTGTTATTTAATTTTCTTTTATTAACAGCTGCATGTGCAAGGGAAGCTTTAATTAGATTTCATTTTTTTTCTAATTGTCGGTAAACCACTGGCATGTTTGCTTTTGTTTTTGCATATCACATGCATTATTAACTTAAATCTGTTTCCCCATTTATATTGTCAGGACATGTACTCTTAGTCGTATCTCCATTCTCAATTCAAATCATATGTTCAGGGCCTTCTGGTTTTACAAGCCTTGTGTTTTTTATCTATAATATTGCCAATTTGTGTATTTATGATTGTTATTAGTGTTTTCACATTGTTGGATGATAAAAGAATAACATTGATTCGAATTGAATTGAAATGTTTCCGTCGTTAATTATCTGAGCTTAGCTACTTCTTTAAAGAAAGGGCTTCGTTTTAAGGAAGCATATTTGGTCAACCTTCACGTCATTATCTGGCAGAGGAATGGATTCGTTGCAATATAACTATGTTTTGTACTATATATTTTGAGGAATTAAAAAAAAAGACAATTTAAAGACTCAAAATTTGATATTCGGGCAATAGACTTAGGCCCCCATTTTCAACTAAGAATAACAGAACGTCTCCAAAAAACAATGTATCTTATTCCCTATCTCTGCCATCAATGTCGATTCATCAGACTTCTTTATAAATCTCCTTATCACTTTTCCAATACTTTAATTTTCTTCTACTGCTTTTGTGGACCATCTTTATTTATTAATTGTCCTTATTCTTACTCTCCATCTCCCTCTCTCTCTCTCTCTCTCTCTCCCTCTCTCTCTCTCTCTCTCTCTCCATCTCCCTCTCTCTCTCTCTCTCTCTCTCTACCCCCTCTCTCACTCTCCCTCTTCCTCTCTCTTTTTCTCCCCAACTCTTTCTCGCCTTTAACTCTTTCCCAGATTTTCTATAAAGAAGAAAAAAAACTTCTTTATTCGCCGCCACAAACCAAGGCTCTTCTAATTCCGCGATAACAGTTTCGAATTAACGACATCTAATTTCGTTCAGCTTACGCTTTTCCTCTATGAGCCCGGTGGAAACGTCTTGATTTGAAACTGATGAGTACAAGTATACACGAATGAAATAAAGAGTGGGCGGGTACTGAGACTATGGGCCATTTTGACTAAGGCTTGTAATATTATTCGAACCCAAATTATATGTTATCAGATTATGGTCCTTAAGCTGCGGCGCAGTAGATGAAGCGATATCCATTTCGATATAGCCCCCCTGGTCGACTTAGAGAGATCATTATCGTAATTTTACCGAAGTCGGAATGATTTATTATTCATTTCATATTGGCCTAATTCTAATATGTACGTTTCCCAAAAAAATGATTTAATTGTAATTCCCCATATCAGTACCGATAATCAACCTTACCTACAGATTAGACGAAAACCCGATTAACTGTTAACTGTATCGACAATACATGTCGTTTCTTGTCCCAAAAATGAATTAGATACTCTGGAACGATATCTCTAGGTATAGTTCTTTTAAAGTTTCGGTAGTACAATCTCATTATCGTGTAAGCAACCTTTTTGTGGAATGCATCCGTGCAGCCAACCTTTTTGAGGGAATGCATCCATAACTGTATACCATTAAAGTCCTTGACCATGTTTGCAAACAGGTCTACCGCTCGAGTAGTCAGACTTATTACCTTTCCAATCCAATGATTTTGGTCATGAAGATGGATGGATGCCCACCCTTCAGAACGACAAGATCCACCAAGGCCGATTCCCAAGGACTTCCGGATGGCGTTTAGACAGCTTTAATGGTGTGACAACCTATTAAAATCGCCTTGCTTTCAACGGCGCTTCAGCTGTTGATCAAGCCAACCTACTTCTTGTAGACTACCCGTTCAGTGTGGTCACACTCACAACAGTTTTGGCGGATGCTTGGAAAGAATCCCGGAACGTGAGAAAGCGGAGATGGAGTAAAGCTTGCCTGTGACCGCTGAATACACAATCATGGGAGTCCATGACCAAATAACTGCGTCACGAGAACTTCCAGGCGATGAATGAAAGTCAGGAGACATTCATGTTATAGATGCAATGATTCGGGGACATGCCCATCCTTAGGGAGTTAAAAGAGAAGATCATTTATTTACACACTTGAGAGAGGGAAGCGCTATGTAGGGCGCGTATTATCTCGGATCGAGTTGATCGCGTGGAAGGCTCTTGAATTTAAGCCCCTATCCACTCTAGTGACTCTACCAAATACCAATGTTCATCCCCACTCTATCGACGATGGCATGTCAATCATGTTATTCGATTGAGGTCGAAGTTCAGCTAAATATCATCGTCATGAATATGGAAAATTTTGATGTTTGTAAAAGCCGTGCCACGTGGAACATAATATTCTAAATGCATATTCCTTTTTTTAAAGCAGTACAACTTCGACTTAACAACAGTAATTACTATTGATATGAACATTTTGAACAAAGCAATAAGATTTTGTAAAAACACGTCCTAATTGCTGATATTCTATTTCAGATTAGACCTAACCCTGGGGTTTCAGCTGGGTCCGAAACAAAGGGCATTAGCCATAGCAGTAAGTTTCCCTTAAACGTGAGTCAAGTTAGTCCTCGTTAAGGTTAACTAACCAGTTAGATTTGTTTTCTGAAATTGGAAAGTAATCGTTTTTTCCATGATTAATTCTGTTTTGACGCAGACACCTAAATATTTAAATTTATATCTGGGGAGGCTGAAACACATGAGGGATTCATATCTCAGTATATATATTTGTCGTTACATCTATGACAGATACAAGACTTGCTTTTGCATAGAGAGGGATGTCGTAGTCAGGTGATAATACGTACCGTATCTACATGTACATCTTGTATGGTACAACCCGTTCATTGTCATTTGAGGATTATTCATACATAAATTATTCAAAATCGATTGAATTTGATATTTTTTGCAGGTACTACGACATGAACAATATGGAAAGACGTGCATTTTAAAGTGCATTGTGTTTGTGGCTCTTAAAGATGGCTTACCAAACACATCTTTATCTGTTCAATCTACATAACATTCGTGTTTTGTCGTGTTATCGACCATGTAGTTAAAATAATGAAAATAACATTTCCCGTCTACGTCATTCGTCATTAGTCTGAAGTATTCGCCATTATTCACTTTAGTATGCATCCTTGCATTTAAGTGTCTTATCTGCACAATAAAAACATTAACTGATTTCAGATAAAGTTGCGTCGTAGCTTTGAAACACGCGTGATATCTTTGTTGCTTGTCGTCTGCATGCGTGTGATTTGGCGCCAACAGCATGTTTCATTGTATTGCCATGGAGAAGAGAGGTGATATGGTCTTGAACCGTGCTAAAAATATATATCGTCAGGGAAACATTGTAATCGAGTCATTCACGTGATATGACCTGTATCAAATTATAGTTATGATGCAACAATAGCATTTCTTATTCATCACATTGATTAATAATAAAATGATTTGGAAATACACGCACTACTACTAATCATCCATGTATATGTTTTACTGAACCAAAGTAAAAATGGCAAAATATTTATTTAGAGGGTATAGATGCTTCTTTTGCAGTCAGGTTTTAGTGTTCAAATGTAAACCATTGATGACGGGGCATATTTGTTCTTGTTCGGGGGAGGGGGGGGGGGTTCGAGTACAATGTATCAATTATCAATCTCAGCTTGCTTCAAGTGATTTGGATATTTGTCATTCTTTGAAAAATCTTTTTTTAATACGGAATATAACAATGTTTACACATTTTTGCGTTAGAATACCTCCAAAAGAAGAAGCTTGAAATACAAAAGCGGCAAATTCATTACCGATTGGTTACAAAATCGTCAATAAAATATGAGCAGAATTTGAATTTAGCAGTACAGTACAGATGTGTGCAAATAAAGTGCATGCTGCAAATACCGCTTCTCCAATAACTATACTTAATTAACAAAAGTACAGGCCTTTTTAGAATTCATTTTTGAGTCTATGGCAGTAAAAGGAAAACACTATTTTCGGACATGCCACTGACCCTGATTTCAATTTCAACTGACGTTTATTAAACTAAGGCTGTTTCACATCAATTTCAATAATGTGGTTTGCTTGCCAGTTGATTATTGATGCACCAAACGGTATACAGAAACGGTATAAATGAGATTTGTAATAGTGTAAAGCGCAAAGAAAGGCAGAGAGGCGTTCATAGCTGACTAATGTTTGATTTGTTATTCTTAGTGTACGATCATTCATAACATACGTTGCATATTAAACACGATGTATCATCCTTAAAAAGTAAAACAAATGGCATATTCAACACATAGCTCTCCGAAACACTCGAAGATATTTGCCGCGTATTGCAATTCCTTTGTTCAAAAAATCATGTACCCAAAATCGAGCTCTACGTTTTGTTTAAGAACTTTTAACTCTGTAATTATGTATATATCCACTTTTTCCAATTATCATTCTCTGTCAAACCTTCACCCTTGTAAGTTATTTATGATAATAGTCCAAAAAAACATAGTAAAGTTTGCGCTTGCCCTTCGTTAGCTAAACACTGTAGCCAATACAAATGATTAGGTTGCAGTAGCATGAATTTTAATAGCACGTTGTTATTCTAGCCGCGTTTGCATTACTTACTCTTCGAAGAACGATTAACATGTCAAGCGTTTTCTAATCGGCATCACGTTTCCATTACAAGTAAATGTAAATTGTCCTTGTGTAACAGATGAACATAGTGATGCATTCGCCAGCTTTAATAAAGAGCACATTACCATTGATAAAGAGGGAGAATTCCCGTCAGTTGTTTTGTTACCTATAAATCATATTTATCCTCATTACAAAGACTGAACGCTTTAATATCGGACTAAGGTCGTACTCATTACTCTTTTGTTGGGGGTAGAAACAATGATTTTTACGTCTAACCATTTCAGCCATCACATTACTGAAGGTACTATTAAAGGGGGAGGGGTGGGGGTCTTGCCCCAATCTATATTTATCGTCATAAATGAAACAAAATTTCATAACACATGATTGTGATAATTATTTGCCATATACTATGATCTATTCCTTTGGTTCATCATCATGTGGTGACACACTCGAGAAATTAGATGGCGTCATCATATACTTGATGATACTTCCCACTATGTAATAAAATAAATACATCTGTTTATATCTTGAAAGGAAAATGAATCATTAGGTTTCTTTAAGACGCACGGAGATATCTTAAATGTTTCTACGTTTGGAAGGTAACATTTGTCATTTGATAATGTTAATACAATATCCTATCTTACAACGTAGCATCTGTTTGTTTAACTCTTATAATGTCACAGGGCTTATCCCCATTGTGCCAAGCCCCAAATTCCCCAGTGCCAAGAGATAATCTGATTAACGCGATGGTTCTACGAATAGCGCGTGCAAAACACACAGCACACTAGCATGAACAATAACTGCTACTACGAATGTGTGCAAGCACGCACATGGCAGCATAGCAATGGTTTTGCCCGCATGTACAGAGCACTATAATGATAGCGTGCATGCAGCCTTATGGCAGGCTATGAGAAAGAGATAGGCTGTGGTAATGGGAACGTTCTATTTCTGCAACATACGACGTGCGTTACAAAGCTAGAACGTAATAAAGTGCTTACTTCTATCAGTCATTCACTTTCTCTACACGTCATGCCTGAAGTCCATTGCACTTTTCCTCTATTAGTAAACCTAAGCCGTTCCGAAAGTTGATCGTTATTGAAAAAACATGACAGCTCATTTTCCAGCACATTCTTTCAACACTCCTTTCTCATGGCATTTAATTCTCTTTTTTTTTTATCTTCCCAAGAAGGCATCTTTTAAGAATTATACACTCTGAAACGGGAAGGAATGAGTGTCAAATGAAGAAAACAAAACACTCATCAGTGATTATGAAATTATTATATTGAAAGTATAATCTCAAGACTGGAAAAATTGGCCATCTCCCCCCCCCCCCCCCCATCCCACCACCACCGTATAGTAGAACGTAAGCTTATACACAGTTGCTCTTCCATGAAGATTAAAGTTATTTGCATCCTTCAACGTTTATGTCCTCTTCATCAAAGTTTCATCGGTCGATCAAGTTATTTCGAGCCTCGGATAAGGATAATTTACTATACATGAAATGCTAACTGATACAGTAGCAAAGGCGATACGAATTTCAAATTAGTGCTGTCAAATTATCCAAAACTAATTCCCCTGAGCCGATACCCGATAATACATCATCGAGACGATTGTGCATTTTTTAAGCGGTATAATGCGTCTTTTTCATTTATTTTGAACAATTGCTAAAGTTAAAGCCCCTCTGAAGTGTTGGGGGCCCCAAATTCGCTTACAAATTGGATGGCAAAATTTCACTTAAAATTCACTTAAATTGTGTGATGATGTGAAAGACATTGTCATATAACACTCAACTCTGCAAGGATTTTCAAAACAAATTTGTTTGAAGACTAATATTGATGATAGGATACAAAACTGGGTTTTGTGTTGTAAGCAGAAAACCTGAATTTTGTATTCTCTCCTCAATATTCGTCTTCAAGCACATTTATTCTAAAAGTCCTTGTAAGGTTCAGTGTTAAATGACATCCTCTTTCACTTCATTATACAGTTGCAGTTTGCCTTCAAATTTTTAGGGCTCCCAACATAAACACTTCAGAAAGCCTTTAACTCTTATCATGCCACAGGGCTAATCCCCATTGTGCCAAGCCCCGAATCCCCCCGTGCCAGGCTGTTTTGGAGATAATCTAATTAACGCGACGGTTTTATGAATAGCGAGTGCAAAATACACAGCACAGTCCAATGAGCATGAACAATAACTGCTATTACGAATGCTGTATTGCACGCACATGGCACTCAAGCGATAGCTCTCTCGCATGGACAAAGCAGTATAACGATAGCGTGTATGCAGCCTCATGGCAGGATATGAGTTAACAATGAATATATAATGAAGAAAATAATAGAACTTGTAACAACGGCAAGTAGTGAAGGTCTATGTTTGTTCACTCTGTTGACTCTCAAATGCATGGGTTTGGAAGGCATTTGCCCTTTTCCCCTCCAGGTAAATGAGTACTTGCGAGAAAAAAAAGCTTGGATAGAATAATTGCAGGGCCCTCGGGCACGAAGATCAGCATTGATGCTGAAGAGACTTCCCTATATTATGTTTTAGTATCACAATGTCATTACAGCACTATAAGAATGCTAATGATAATACTACGCATGATAATAATAACAATAATAGTAATTGATGCGGTTTCATCATACAAGAGGGCAAGAGACCACTGCCTATTGATCAATACACCATCATATAACCTTTTTTTTTTAGCAGACTTCCTAATCACTTACCTAGCTTTTCCCGCGCCAATGTTCTGTGATCGTGATAATGGATCATAATCGGTTTAATATTGGATGTTGCTTATGAGAGATACCGCAGGTGTTGTAACAGGCGGTGCTCTCTGTAAACGTGCCCGTCAAGCATGACAATCGTTGTTTGAATAATTCATCATGGTATACTCATTCACAAAGAATTTTCTACCCTTGTAACATCATCATCATCGTTATCATCAGTAGTCGATTTCACTCTAGTGGTGGTGTATATACACGATGTTATTCGATAACGTCGATGGAATGCATCCAATTATTCTGAATGAGAATCACCCTCCCGAGGAGGAGGAAGCTAGGTAGCTGTTTGCTGAGCTACCGACTGACTCTATAGAGATTTGATTAATGACTGTAACCTGATCTTGTTGGCTTCCTTGCATTTAATCATTATGATATATTAATAGAATCATCTGCCTTTTTTTGTCAGGCGAGTTTCAGCAGAGTGTGCTTTTTTTTGCGACGTTATAGCTGAACGATGCGTGTAAACTCGCACGTCATCCGTCTTTTCCTCACAAAATGGCTCGGTTCTTGTCCTTTCTTCATTATTAACTGGAAGAAAGGAATGTCTTCTGCCTAGGGAATGCTGTGATCTTGTAAAATGTCAATCGAAGTAAGATATTGACCGCTCGCCGGCAATTATGTTTTGTATCATTATTCCACCCACCTTCATACAAACGATTGATTTCCTACTAGCCTGGGTGCACGTCGTCATTAGGTATACCCTGTTACTATGGTATGATGCATGATGAAATAAAAAATGGATGACCAGCCTCAGAAGTATGTCGATATTTAATTCATGACTGTGAGGGAAAACGCACTTCTTTTTCTTTCTATCAAGCCGAGTATTTGGTACTGATATGTAACTTTGTATTAAATAATTTAAAAGGGAACATCATTTACACACTTCTCCGATCTGGATGGAAATGAGGAAAAATGTAAGCTCCTGTATGATGTTCTGTTGCATTTTTTTCGGAGTGTGTGGAGATTGTAATGAACACGGCTTGACAGCCGTACAGGCGTCTTTTATGTCTCCCTTAGAAAATCAATATCAAGTTATGATACGACCTTAATTCAATTGATTCCTCCCTTTCTGTCATTTCGCATCGCATCAATAATACAAGTTGTCCCTTTTTGCATTCCCTAAACGGAAACCAATAAATAGTCGCATCGTTGCATACATGAACGAGAGACAGACAATATGAAAGGCAACATCGTGGGGGGGGGGGGGGGGGGGGGGGGGGGTGGTAGGGAATACATTGGGGGGGGGGGTGAAGAGAGAGATGGTAAGGAATATTATGTAGAGGGGTATAAAGAGAGAAGATTGTACGATGGTTATGCCAGAGGGATGAAGAGAGAAGATGTATATGGAGGAGTAGAGTGACAAAGATACATGAAAATGCAATGCTGCTTTACGTTTGAAGAAAACTGTTGAAGAATTATATCACAAATTACAATATTGAAGATCACAGGCGTCTGATTAACTTTAGCATAATCATTTATTTTGTAAAGAATATCCCTGTGTTGAACTCAAGAGTACCGATGCATTATGTTTACCAGCAAAATGCTATGAGGAAGATATTTTACGAAGGTATGTCTTACAATAATGTCAACTATTTTAATGCCACAGAATGCATTCGAGCTTGGCTTTCGACCTAAAATGCTGCCTTCCAACAACAGCCATGTCCGCAGTAATAACAATACCAAGGCAAGATTAAAACAAGAACTAGTAACCTCTGGTATTTTTATCCGATTTTCAATTAAGCATCGAGCGCCACTCCGCCGCCAGCCTGGTAAGATAGCAGAGCAGTAAAATACAATTAACGTTACCGCGCCAAAATCTCTAATGCTTCCGTTTGCTTTTCAGAATTTACACAATATCGATATCGGTAGGAAGATCCCTGCGTTTTTTTTCTTCTTCATAAACTTGGATCTGCAAATGTCATCCTTGGCTTTTCCACTTTTCTGTCGTATTTTCTATTTATCATTCACAAGCGAAAGCTTAAAGGGATAGGTTGTCTCGGTGACGAGTTTGTGCATATTTAAACACGGGGAATGGATTCTTGCTGATAGATACATATATGGATTAATGTAAGACTTCGATGATTTACTGAAGCTGCAGCAAGAGACTTGAGTTGAAGTCTTTGATTTGGTAGATTATATTACTCAAAATGAAATCGAACCTTTCAGCGAAAGTTGCCAGGACAAGTGATCCATGATAATAAAACTAGCATATTTAGAATGGTCCAACGACTGAGACAGAGAGAGAAACACAAACGGGGAGAAAGAGAGATGACGAGGGAGTAGACAGTGGGAGGGAGTGAGAGAGAAAGCAAGAGGTAGCGAAATAGAGAAAGAGAGAGAGAGAGAGAGAGAGAGAGTGAGAAAAGGACGGGTAGTGAGAAAAGGGAGATAAAGAGATAGAGAGAAAGAAAACAAGGAATCATAAAGGTAGGACAAAACGGATTGGAAAGAAAGAGGAGAGAGATGGAGCATGTTGAGAAAGGATTCATGAACTTCAAAATAACAATACTCCGTCTATTAAACTTCGGGTTACAACACAACATCACTTCAGACAGCAAGATAACCACGACCAAAAACAAAGACACACCCAGACACATATAATTATACAGACACACACACAACAACAACAACAAACAAACGAACAAATCACAATGCCATATATAGATGTGTTTTAGCATTGAAGAAACAGCAACATTTAGAATTTGAAAATAAAAAACCTCCATGTGAGTGCAAATTACACGGAAATATACTGCTTTATTGACGATTCGGCAATGTCAATCCCAATCAAGTGGAAACTGAATGTCACTTGACAAACAATCTAACGTCTGATAAAAAAAAAAAATGACCACAAATATAATTTGTATGATTATTAACCACTGAAGCGAAGACAGCGAGTGACGTATACAATACAACTATTTAGTCCCTAATTTATATACAGTGTGTCCCAGAAAAAAACGAAACCGAGAATTATCGATGTTTTATCATAACTTAATCACAATTAGGGTTAATAAATGACACATATTTGTAAAGCTTAGATTCTCATCTTTTATTTGCTGCAATTCTTATGATGCATATTTCACGCATGAGTAATTAAAATCAATTTGAAGAGAGGAAACCAACAAATCATTTGGCGGGCGATGTCTAAATTTCAAAGAGAAAATCACATTTCTAGAAAGTTCAAATACTGGCCTTTCATATGACACCTCAATCAGAAAAAAATGAGCCAGGAATAACAAAGTTCTGTTTGTTTAAAGTAATGCTTGCATTTCCATAATTTGATTAAACGAGTTCGTTTTCAATGGCTGCCTGCCGTAGCATCAAACGGAGTTGACAAAAGACTTAACTCCGTTTCGTTGACGATCAGCCATGCATCAAGTCTTTCTCCTTCTTTGTGCATGGCTGATAGTCAACGAAACGGAGTTAAGTCTTTTGTCGACTCCGTTTGTTGCTACGGCAGGCAGCCAGTGAAAACGAACTCGTTTAATCAAATTATGGAAATGCAAGCATTAATTTAAACAAACAGAACTTTGTTATTCCTGGCTCATTTTTCCTGAATGAGGTGTCATATAAAAGGCCAGAAATTACTATGTGGTTTCCTCTCTTCAAAATGTATTAATCACTCATGCGTGAAATATGCATTATAAGAGTTGCATCAAATGAAAGAGGAGGATCATCGCTTTACAAATATGTGTCATTTATTAATAATTCTCGGTTTCATTTTTTCTGGGACGCACTGTATACCGTATAGGGAAGGCGGGTTATTTATTGTAGAGTAAAAATACATGTAAAGTACGAATTAAAATGTTGTTCTTCCCTTTCCATATGAATTTCTCAAGCAAAATATACACAAAACAGAGGGTAGATAAAAAGCAGGGAATAAGAAATACAGAAATAAATTTTTCTAGATAAATGAGAAGGGGAGAGATAAAGAGAGAAGGATAAAATAGACGTAAAGGCATATATTAAAAAATATATGAAAGGTATACAGAGTCGCGGAGTCGGTAAGAGAATAATGAAGATAATTCATATTTTAACGGGCATGTTAGCTGTTTTGATGCTTTGACGCATTCCTTTCATCGTTAAATACTTACCATCTTCCGAGGCTTCAAATAAACTGCCGTCTTCTTCTTCTTTCACATCCCTGTTGTCGTTCTATTTGAATTGCAAGAGCGTGTCTTTCAAACACTGACAGATGTTTATGTGTCAAAATACCAACTACGGGCGTCAAGACTTGTTCTTTTTCATAAGGAGAGCAAATAAACGAGGACATGGAAGATTTGGCGTAGAAGAATGATACGTTGTCACTACTCGCGACACCAATGGCTTCCGTTTGCACAGGTCCTCAATGACGACGGATACAACTGCGATGACGTGTTACCATTCTGAATGCCAGTCACATGACTGCGTGAATACGCTTTGTAAAGAGAGGTGTCCGTCGGTTTTTTTTTCAATCTCGAAAATTCAAAAATAACTGACCTTCCTATTAGTACGGAAGCACAGGGCACCGTGTCCATTCGATGACACTTAGGAATCAATAAAACATTTGAATATAAAATGCTGAGCTTTTGTTCAAACGAACCAAAAGTTATTTTGAAAGTCCACTTTGTTTTCGTACATGTATGTGTACTATAAAAGGTCAGTCAGACCAAAATATCACCATTAGCCACACTAAACATAATTATGTTGTAGTGTAATTGTTGAGGATTGAGTACAAGCTCAATGCTTCCGAGTTTGTTACCGTAGTGCGTGACTGCTTGTGTGCGTGCGTGTGTGTTTGTGTGTGTCTAGTGAATATCTGTTATTCCTTTGCTTTATGCATTATTCTGACTTGGACGATTACTCCACTGTATCTTTAAAAAAAACTATCTGCGCGAACTTAAATTGATTCATCATTATCGGAAGTTTCATAAAAATGAAGAAGTAGATGATACATGAAAACTGCAGTTCGGCCCTCAAAATACAAGAAAGCGAATTGTCCTCGCCGTGTCTCTGAAGCTCCAGCTTCTGATCAAGACGGGTCACCAGGGGCCAAGTTTAAAATAGTATGTTACTCGAGTCCAGTCGAGTCAGTTCAAGATAATAACTTGAGTCTAACTCTATTTTTGTTCATCACAGATAGACACAACTTAAGCAATAATGAAATAGAATAGATACATCTTTGCAACATGCCATTTCCCCCAGCATTCTAAGCACTAGCGTTTGTGTATGATTTAATGATGGTCAGAGGACCTACCGGGTTAATTATGTTCATCAATAGCTACTTAAAGTAGCGATGGAATGTTTAATAACACAACGAACCGTACCGTTTCCCTTTACTATTCTTTTTAAAACTCTTTTTAAACGTTTTGCGTTCTCCAAATATCCAGTATAGCGTGTTTGTAAGTCAGGTGCCTTTATGATCCGATAATGGCGCCTCTTGGACATAGATGTTTATTGTGCTTTTGCCTAAGATATCATGACGCTCTTTGACCAACATCTGGATCCTGTTGCGTTCCGGGCCAGAAATGTAGTTCTATACTTATACACACACATGCACTCGCACACACACTCGCACACACCCACACACACACACAACACACACCGTGCGCACACCCACACTGTCGCTCTTAACTCCTCGACCTCACACATGCGCGCGTTCTCTCCCTGTTTCTCTACTTCTTCCACCCCCTTTAACGACTCCCCTTCTCTCTCACTCTCTTTCTCTCTCTCTCTCTCTCTCTCTCTCTCTCTCTCTCCCATTCTCTTTCGCGCGCTCTTTCTCCCCCCCCCCCTCTCTCTCTCTCTCTCTTTCTCCTTTGCCTCTATCTCTCACCCACTCTCGACTACTTCATGCGTCCGTTCTGTCTACCATCATGCATGCTTCACTTACACATGGATAAAAATAATAAAATGGGGGATTTTTTCCATCTTTGTTTTGCAGTTCAAGAACTACTTGCCGTGACTCGCATTATCTAACAAAACAAAAGGCATTGTGAAAACATATATGTTGATACAATACACAGACACACGACTTTCAAGCTCAATAAAAGAATATAATATATTCCAATAAAAGAGAACGGAGACATCCCGCTTATCAAACGAGAATTGATCATCAATATCAATTTTGAACAAACTAAATACTGATTGCCCTTGAACATGTACTTCACTCATCATTGGAAAGAAATGGAATGATTTAATTTTATTACGGAATTTCGTATCAGTCTTGATTTGCCATTAATCAGCTCATTGTATATGGTTCATAAATATTTTGTGAACATAGGAGCAAAAAGTACAACATGCGGCGTAATAGTAATGAACCCCCATTATGAGATTTCCTGAAACGTCGTTCACGTGTACTGTGGATCAAATTAAATTCCTACCAGATCAAATAAATCGTAGAACAATAACCAAGTAGATTATGGACAGCGAGTGAGGAAGCGAATAAGATAGAGAGAGAGAGAGAGAGAGAGAGAGAGAGGGATAGGTAGGTAGAGAGAGAGACAGAGAAGAAGAAGAAGAAGAAAAGATCAAGTGGGACGAGAGGAGAGAGGGGGCAGGGAGATCAGGGTTACATATAGATATGAAGTTGAATTTAGAGTTATATTGAGAAAGCTATGTAATTAAAAAGGGAGGATGAGAGATATAGAGAGAGAGAGAGAAATATATATATCAGAGTATACCCACTGACATAGAGGGCATCACGAAGGGAAAGGCGATCACCGCAAAAAGGAAATTAGAATTGTGTACGGAATTATTATATTAAGACCCAACGGAGTTTGAAGAAAGAGGGACAATACACGATGAGTAGAGAGGGGGCAGGGAGATCAGGGTTACATATAGATATGAAGTTGAATTTAGAGTTATATTGAGAAAGCTATGGAATTAAAAAGGGAGGAGGAGGATGAGAGATAGATAGAGAGAGAGAGATAGAGATATATATATCAGAGTATACCCACTGACATAGAGGGCATCACGAAGGGAAAGGCGATCACCGCAAAAAGGAAATTAGAATTGTGTTCGGAAATATTATATTAAGACCCAACGGAGTTTGAAGAAAGAGGGACAATACACGATGATAAATATATAAAATAATTATGGTGAAGGGCTGGCTGGAGAGAAGGGGATGAAATAGGCGAAAAGAAATATGAATAGGAGAGAAGAGAAGAGATAAATTTTGTTAGCCAGAGAGAGAGAGAGAGAGAGAGAGAGAGAGAGAGAGCGAGCGATATGGGGGCAATGATATGAAGTGAGATGAGGAATTGCATGTCTTGATTTGGAAGATTTGGCAAATGTCAAATAGGATTTAGATTATGAAGCTAGGATAGATACATGATATCGTGCTTGTCAGAATCAGTCCATGTCACTCCAGCTTTAAATGCAGGACGACATCACATTTTATCTCATGCTTATTTTCCTGTCTTACGTTAATGTCCATATAGGCTTTCGGAGAAAATACAATTGTCTCGAAGAGATAGGAAAAGTTTCAACAAACTCAATATTTAATTCGCACCTAACGGAAATGCGTGTAATTATTATTTCTGCTTGTTTGAGCTAGCCCGGCATTTTTTTTACCTTGAACTTTACCTAGACGACAAAAATGAATTATATCTCTTAATTCATGCATGCAAAATAGTATGATAGCTGATAGCTGGAAGATAAGGAAGACTATTTCTTCGACCCAATTATATCAATGTACGGTTGAATTGTTCCTAAAAGCCAGTATCATTATTCCTCCGGGTCATTTTGTTGTTGTCTTCCAATCTTACGTTAATTGGGGTGGTTTGTATAACAGTAAGATATTTCTAAAGTCCGTCCTTAGAGTATCGTTTAAATTGCTTTCACACATGCTAGATTGTTAAATAACTTGACGGGGACACACAATTATAAGATGTGTGTAATTCTATGTATACACAAAAGAAAAGACATGAATATGTAAGATAGGACGTGACTGGCAGTGGAATATCTTATTTAGTTGTGGATAATCGTTTGCGCCTTAAAATGATTTATAGCCTAATAATTTAAAATGAATTTGCTCTTTAAGAACCCCTTCATTACATACTACTTCATCATGTTCTATATTGCATGCACGCTCTCCTTGGCCTGCAAATTATTAAGTTCTTTTCGAGACGGAACGGATCAAACCTTAATTTAATTCATTGCAAACATGTATGATTTATGCGTCCGTGAATAATAATGGATAACTAGTGGATAATAATGTATTTAAGAGAAGGTTGAATTCTGGGAAGAGGTGGAAAATAATTTGTGAGCATTATCATTGTTTTTTTGCAAGTGTGGAAGAACATATGAGAACAAATATTCAATGAAAAGCATGGCTCTTCAAATGCCTTCATATTCTAAATATGACAAGTAACAGCTTAGAAATGAGACTCGATTTTTATGCCATATGTTTGCGTAGTCCAATATACATCTTTCTGTGAACAGTGCTTGTTACTTTACCAAGACTGTGCCAAATTTCTTATCATTTTGATGACTCCAGAACCTTGCAGTACACAACAATACTTGTATGCTACATGTACATGATCAACTTTTTCTGCCCGATTCCACACCGTTTCTTTGACAATGCTATCGCATGACCAGAACCCAACTTTATCTTTAAATGTCGATCATGAGATATGACATGAAATATCCTGTTTGCTGTGGGAACCTAATAGTGAAATCGCAGAATTTACCGCCGTACGATTTGCAGGCACGTAGCCGATATTGGAAATTTAGGGGGGCACGTGCCCCCCGTGCCCCCCCCCCCCCCCGTGGCTACGTGCCTGATGATTTGACGTACTTGATTAAAAATCAAATGAAGTCGCTTGGCGCTGGAAATGGAATGGATGATCATTTGATCACAAACCAATCGAGATTGATTGATGGTTTAAACAAAACAACAGGTAGATGATCATCATTCTGAAACATATCCGACCGAATAAAAGGTAAATGGATTAAAAGATTCGGTTTCCGTGTCTGATACAAATCTCTTGAAAGAACTGTTAGGAAATAAATTATGCGCGTTCCCATTAAACGACCGTTTACTGTTTAGGGTAAGCTGATTCTTAGGCCTCAGGCTTATCGATGGTCAGTGAAAAAAAGCAAACTTCCTTTATATACAGTGAAAGTCTACATACATGTACTTCGTGTCTCTCAAATGATTCCTGTTCGCAAGAGTGTTACGAGTAGTCATTCGTAAATGTTGATTCTTTTTTGAATAAAGTGAATATTTTGGCCGATCCTAATTACAATAAAGCAAAACTCCTGTTTATGCCACATTTACCTAAAAATGTACGTACAAAATGTCCCGTTTTCATGAAGCCTTGCAAAATGTAAACAAAATTACACTAAGTCTATAGGCTGTATATCCTTGTGTTCTTCCAAATAAATTAATTATCACAAATCTCGTGTGAGCCAGGAGGGTGCCATAATCAAATTCAGGTAAATTACATTTAAACAAATATTGCTCTCCATTATAATTAAAAGACGGTAACTTTAGTTTCCTCAATAAATAAAGTTCACTCATAAATAAAGCAGCTGCTGTATTTTAAAAAAGAGAATTCTACACGGCAATGTGATAACGTATGTGAACAAGCACACCAAAACCACTACTAAGTCACATCATGGAGATATCTAATATCTCCATAGTCACATGGTGTGATTTTTAGGGAGAGCTCAATAAAGATGCATTTGGTCAGGATGGTCAAATTTATCTTTTTTAATATTTCCTGAGAGAGTATACATTCACCAATGTAATTTCAAATTATGCCAGTCTCATAAGTAAAGATCCTGGATTATTTTTTTCAAGTATACGAAATGATTTGACAATGCTGTTGGATGTTTCTTTCAACAACAAAAAAAAACTAAAAAATCAATGTTCATATTTTGTTACCTGCATATTTTATGTGGGCGTGTGTGTCGCACGTGTGTGCGTTAGCGTCTGTGTCTGTGTCTCTCTCTTCCCCCTCTCTTTGTGCTTTTGCGTGTCTGTCTCTTTATGCATCATTTTCTTTACAATCACCGTCTCTTACTCTTTGTCCTCCTCTCTTCTTTATGTTCCCCTCCCCCTCTTTCATGCCTTCCCTGTATCCTTCACTCCGCGTGTCTGACTCTTCCTTCCCACCCCACTTTCTAATTCTGTGTCTGTTCCTCCGTTTCTTTCTTATCTTTTCGCTAGCTTTCCACCTATCCCTTTCCCTTTCACTCTCATTCCCACTCCCTCATCTCTCCTTTACCCCCTTTCTCTCTCTCTCTCTCTCTCTTTCTCTCCTTCTCCCTCTCTCTTTTCTCTCTTTTCTCTCTCTCTCCCTCCCTCCCTCTCTCTCTCTCTCTCTCTCTCTCTCTCTCTCTCTCTCATTTCGCAAATGTCCCTCATTTTGTCGCCATTCTGACATGTGCGAAACTTATTTTTATGACACATACCCTGGATGGAATAATTATATTTCCATTTTCGCAGTACTATTTTTCTTTCACGCTGAATTAATTTCATCTTAATTAAGGGGAAATAGGAACCACATAATAGTGACGCCGGCAATTGTTGTCATATTTTTCCGCTCATTGAGTGTACTTCATACGCGATTATGACATGAGGTAAAGGTTTGTAATATAGGTATATTTAAAGAGAAGGTTGAGCTCTGTGAAGAGGTGAACAATAATTTGTGAGCGTTATTATTGTATTATGCAAGTGTGGAAAAAAACATCAGACAGAGAATTTTCTCTCAAAATAATAGCATTATTATTCAAAATATGGTATGTAACATCACACAAATCGGGACGGAATTTTATGCTATATGTTTGTGTAGCCCCATATACACCTTTCTGTGTACAGTACTTGTAACGTTACCAAGATTGGGCCAAATTTCTTATCATTTTGATGATTCACAAACGTTGTTTTACTCAACAAACCTATAAGCTAGGTGATCAACCTTTTCTGATCGATTCTACATTGTTTCTTTCACAATGCAATTGCATGACCAGAACTCAACTTTATCTTTAATCCATATTAGTCCGTTAGGTACAGAACTCTTATACTTGATATTATCAGAATTCTATCACCAAATGGTGACCGGCATGTGAGTGGGCATCAGAAATCTAAGAGGATAGACGCTTAGGGGATGACGTACCTGTATCGTATTTATAATAATTTTTTCACATTAACTAACTCGAACGTAATTTGAACAAAATAAGTATGTCAACGTCTTTTAATAAAGGCCCCAATGATAGGGGCAGAGTGCCAAAAATCCGACATCGAAGAAATTCTTTATCTACATTTACTATGAGTAAATCGTTTCAAAGGGGAAACAATTTTGTTTAGGCAAAAGAAATCATTGATTAACGAATGTCGCTGACAATGCCTCTTTCCCCACTTATCGTTGCCCCAAAAGGGGCTCTCGAAAAAGACGGAGGTGGGATTTAAATATTACAGTGGCCGAGTTTTTTTCGACTTTTGAGACTAAGTTTTACTCACCTGATGTTTGTAACTGAATATCAATATTTAAAAAGGGCCCACTATTCCACTTTAAAAAAAAGGATAAAAGTAGAAATGCAGTGGCTCATTTTCACAGGAATCGAACTAAATAATTGGTTATTCTCCCATTAGCACACAAATGTATTAAAAAGAAATATCTTTTTTGTTTCCTTCATAAAATGTAATAATCCCTCTCAATCATATTTTCATATCTAATCTAGATCGGTATGTCATAAGAATTCTATGCATTAATACGGAGCAGTTTTGTTTGGTAATTGATCTCGTTACTTATTAATTCGATTCTTATGTTCTACAAGAATTGACTAAATTGGTAAATTCAATTCAACTCAATTTTATTTTTTCCACAATTCGATTACAATGAAAATTTAAAACAACCTATAATTATGGCGATGCAGTATATAATAGGTATACATACATTTAACAACAATAAATGGTACAGTAAAAAATTACAATGAAGAGAAATAACCAAAAATATAATCAAAATATGGAGTGACAAATAAAGCCGGACAACAAGGCCAATCCCACATAAAACAGGGAAAGGAATTTTCGTATCATAAAGAATCCACGAGACACAAAATCATTTATTTCCTATCATGTCATTGTAATTTGTAAACAAGCAAGAACAGAACCTTCGAATATGTCAAATGTGAAGGATAATAATGAACCCGAAAAGAGAAAACGATTAAAAAGGCAGTATGATGGGGACAAAAAAGACGCTAAAATTCTCTTTAACTGTAGAGATAAGTCACTCAATGAATAAAGTTGATTACTTGAAATATTCGATATTTGATTGTTGGTATGAAGCAGCATAAAAAATATCAGGATCGTTGGATTTCTAGACAGGCAAGAGAGAAGGATATGCTGAAACTCAAGCCTGACTTGTATGCGATGTAATACTTTCCCCATACGCTTGTATTTACAATTACTCCTAAGTTGAATGACGTAGGTGAGGTTGTGGGTGAGGGTGTGTGTCTCCATGTGCAGAGTATTTGTAGGTGTGTGTGCCCTTTGTCATTCAATATTCTTTTAAGGCCTATCTCACTGAGCGGCGAATGCTTGCGAACGTTGCGAAAAATAGCGACTTTTAGCGATGTTTAACGACAATTAGCAACATTTGAGCTAATTGCGATCTTTTGCGAATTTAGTCTTTGCGAAAGGCAGTTGGCGACTATAAGCGACTGTAAGCAAATATTTGCGACAGTTTTTTTTTTTCGAAGATTAGCAACTATTTGCCAATCCTTTGCCACTATGTGTGAATGTTTGGGACCTTTTGTTAACTCCTGGTACCCAATGGGTCGATTTGATATAGGAACCATATGGTAATGTGGTCGCTAGCATCTGCGAATCAAAATGAACTTCGGGGACACCGTCTTATAACCGTTTGCAAAGGCTTACGACTGTTTGCAACTGTTTGCGCAAAACTGTCTACGACAATGAAAACTGTTTGCGAACTTTCTTGCAACCTTTTACAACCTTTTACGAACCCTGTCGGAACCCCAAAATCGCTACGTTTACAAGCATTCGCCGCTCAGTGGGATAGGGCCTTTAAGGGTTAGGTATTTTCTGTTCAGTACTTAAAAAAAGACTGTCTTGCCCTTTTTTTTTTCTTTAGGTCTCTTTGGAAAGAGAAACATGCACTATGAGTGAGCTTCGCATTTTCTAAAAACACATGTCCAAAGGCGATGACATAACTAAATTATGCAAGGAAACCCGTTTATTTTCTAGACTTCACCGTCAAACACTATTGAGTGACTGACTGACATATTTTTTCTTTGGTAATAACATTCATAAAATGTACGACCATTCGGTAAAAGGGTCTGAAAATTTTACTATTACTGAGGTGATTGCAATCACTTAAGTCCATTCGACAACTAATGGTCGTTGTTTTCCCACTAAAAGTCATTTTCAAGCCCTTTCCAGTTGAGGAAAGTTCTAAATTAGTATTGTTTTTTCAAATGCTGATGGAATTTAACCTTTTCATTTTTTAGGCCTGCAAATGGGAGATAGTACCTTTAAAAATGGGTGAAATCCGGTTTTTTTTTTTGTCTTCATTTCTTCGTTATTCCCTAACTTATATTTCCGAACTACATACAAAATACATGGCTACCAGGGGTTTGCCACCCCTCCCCCTAAAAATGCTCATCCTAACGAGCAGATCTTTGAAAATTGACAAGATTATTGGAAGTCATTATTTGTGCATTCATTACATGCTCCTACGACAAGAAATTTGCTTAATGGGACATTACGCCCAATATTAAACGTCACCTTTTCACCTTGATTTACCAGGAGTATTACGTTCCAATGAAGTCCTGGATCGACAACGGTATCCTTCGTTGATCAGATTGACGTCGTGACAAAAAACTAAATGACGGATCAAAGATTCGTTTACGCGGACATCATGTACGACTCAACTTTGTTTCAAATAAACGTCGATGATTATAGAAACCTCTTTTAAAAGACCAATTACTTTTTACAGAAGACGTGAGGAAGGGCAAGAAGATTGAGCCATTATTAATGATCCTAAAATACGTCTGAATGAAGTCAGATAAATAGAACATATCCTAATAATGACCGCCCTATATGATTATTATACTATATAATTGAATCGCCTGCAGCTGTTAGTTAGTACAGTTAACTAAAATGTATGGCTTCTTGTTAATATTGTAATTCAAATCACTAATACTCGTCGTTTGCTATTTTAGTGATGGACATCCAATATTAACGAGTCAACGAGTTAGTTTAACCCTCAGTAATTTTTTGCAATGCTTTCTTTGAGGCTTATTTGTTATTGAGACTTTGAAAGTACAAGCAATATTAGTACTGCGGTTATAAAGTTATAATTTGGGACGCAATTTGTTGTATAATCAAAAATAGTTCGTGATTTGAATATTTTTGTTCCTTGTTGATTGCTTATTCCGCTCAAAATGACGATAGGAATTTGATGTTATGGAATGAAGTATTGATATTTACATGTAACTCATGGGTGATAAACGCAATGGGATTTAAGTTCATGAGTTTGTTTGCTTTTTCCGTTAACCAAGTTGTTTCCCCTTACTTTAGAAAATCTTGTACAGACCTCTTTCGGTAATTTAAGTGTCGGTGCAAGAGCAAAATTGGATATCTTCATAACTATTTTTAGTATTTTTTGTCATTCTTTATTTTTTTGACCTGAACAAGATATATGATACCCCACTAGAGGCAAACACATCCTTTTTACCGAATACACTGTTTCGTAAGAAGTTTGTGTTTACTAAGGAAACTATACTCCCTCTAGGTTTCCATCACTGAATTTTGATTTATCGGAGTTAATCTGACCGTACAAGATAACAAGCAACAGATTAATCAAAATAGGTCGACTTTAAAACATAGAAGCAGTAACGTGTACAAACGCCTCGAGGGATAAAAGCTTACATAAACTTTAAAGCATAATTGGATTCCATCCCTTCAACTGGTGGAGTTTGTTTATTTCGGCTCTCCCATGGTTGTAGTTGGTGGACTCGCTTTGATTTCCTAGGGGAAATTGTTTTGTTGTCGGTGAAAATAATATCAGAGACAGGATAGGATAAGTAGAAAAAATGAGTGAACCTCATTTTTGTCCAATCTGTGCCTGAAGCGAATCTACGTGACGAAGAGCGATACTTTCCAATTATAGCTCAAAACCGAAGGCAATTAAACGCGAGCAAGTTGACTACCTTAACATTTATCATCTTTTCCGTACAGTCCATTCCTTCTTCTAATAACTCTGTCGATGTATTACTTAGAAAGACAGGGGTCTAAATTGTTTTGACTTATTTCAGGCATTTCAACAGGTTGGTGGAGAAGGTATCATATAGTTAATATTTTGTATGTTTTGCTTGACAATTACATATTTCGGATGTCCCATGAGTCCGACATTGTCCATCTCATTTATTTCAAGATTTTCCACAAGCCACTTTTTTCAAACTGAATTTCATAGCTAGTATCCTTCGCTACAGTCTATTTTATTTCAAATTAGCAGTAAACTGTTAAATGAATTTATCACGAGGTTAAGGAAAGTTTAAATCAGTCTTCGCCATCTCGCCAAAACCACATGTAAGGTGTGTTCGTTTATTCAGTTATAGTCATGCACTTCGTAAAATCGCACGCAAATGAATATACCCGATTATGACAATATTTGCAGAAAAATGTCTCACCGCACATTTAAAAAAGCAGGTATCATGAGCACAAAAACAAACAGAGACGATTAGTACACATTCATTCGACTCGGTTTCAAAAGCGTGCCGTCATCTGATACACATCTCATTACAAACTTCCACGCTATTTGTGTTAGGTAAGCACGCAGCTCGTTGATACATAACAAATATAGCTTACATTACTTACATTCCGTGACGCGACTGATATAGGTTGTTGAAAAGAGGTAGAAAGAAGTTATTACTATTGTGTTCATCCCCTGGCTAATCATATTTTTGCAAGGACAGCGGTGGAATGAAACATTGTGAAATTCGATAATATATGGCGCGGCCTCAATTTTTTCTTTTCTTTAGTTGAATGCTTTATTTAACTTTTAGGGAAAACTGATCCACAAAACAAATTGACTTCATTGTGGATTCTAAGTTTTGCCACCTTTCATCAAACATTTACCTTTCTGTAACATTGGCCAGGATGTGAATATATACATGTACGTGACGGTAAAAGAACGCGATTGTTAATACACAGGTTATGGAAATACAGTGAAACATCGACATCTAATACAGATGATTACAAAGGAACGTGACATTGATGAAATGCCACTACTCTACAGTACCAGCCTATAGATTGGATAGACCTTGGGGTTTATTCATGAAATTAGTTCTACATGTTTATTTCAAAAGCAATGAGATTCAGTACCTTCGCAAACTAATCAAGCGTTTTGGTGTAAACTTTTTAGATGGTCTTGACACAACACTATGGTTCGAAAACACACAGCTGATATCCTTAAATATGGCATAGCTGGATCTCCCATTATTATAGATTGTATAATCAAAGTAAATTTGAAATTCACGTTTCAAAGGAGGCGTCCATTCCGCTTCATGTCTTTTCGATAATGTTATAGGTATCCCCTTCGTAATTGTCATTGATTGCTTTATGGCGCATCCATTTTTATATGAGTTTAATGCCTCGCTTTTCCTATTAAATCGGCATAGACTTTTTGTTTCGCTTGCGGGCTCAAGGGGGTGGGTCATAAGAAGAACTTCACTAATGGCATTAAGTTCGAGAGTTAAAGTAGCCGAATATCAACAAGGCCGGAGAAGAAGGTTGTGGGTTCTTGAAGACAAATGTCTACAAAACCATAGGCCCACAAACCGAAGGTCCTAGTAATGCTTATTACAACGAGCAATACATTTCAGTGGACCAGAAATTACAGGTTCAGAGACGGAATGTCTCGGTTTTAGTTGTGGACCAGCGGTCTCCCGCACATTAAACAGATACTGGTGACAATCCAATGCAAGTACGTTTCATTGGGGTCGTGTTTCAATTTATTCCGTATTCGCTTTATAATCATATATAATATAAACCAAACTTATTATTTGATTTTTTTTTTGTAATTCTTTTTAATAGCTTAAAATTGAATACGCTTAAAACATTTCCCGGTTGATTTAGACTTGGTTACAAACCCGATTTAACAGCGCCTTCAATGGAAGTGAACCTTTTACGTAACTACGCAACCAAAGAACTCTGACAAGTGCCATTCAACCGAAGCCATAACGTCAAATTATTATTGTATTTGGCTTTAGAGCATTAAAGTAGTAGGCAAGATAACAGATGTAAGATACAATTCATTATCAACAGACTCTATGAAGTAGAGAAGAGCTTTCCGATCCAATCATTCGTCGGGGTATTGTTAGTAATGTTCGTACAACATAGCACAGTAATACAATGATCAACATGATGATACAAGGATTTTATCAGAATTCTCCAATCTACACAAACGCACCCGCGCACACGCTTGCACACACGCACAAACGAACACACACACTTTCCTTCTCTCTCTCTCTCTCTCTCTCTCTCTTTCTCTTTCTCACTGTACGATTGGAACATTTTAATGTGCACTGTTAAACCAACATTATTACCGCCCCCCCCCCTCCATTCCGATTTCTTCAAATAAATGAGCAGTGAAGAACACCAGATATGTTCCACACTACTCAAAGGAAGACTGTTTTCACTTCTTCTATCTTTTGCCGACCACCCCGTCCTTTATCTTTCATCTATTCGGTGCACTTAAAAGATTGTCGGCCTGACGTACACCGGGGGAAACATGGAATCGCAGTGAGCGGCGCTGCCGTGGGAGTTGGCGAGGATGAGCGCAAACAGACAAATATCTTCCATGGGGCCCTGAGCAACGGATGTCTCAATATTTGTCGGATGAGCAGAGAGAGGGCCTGTACTTTATCCCTCAGAGTACGTTGCCTATACCCATTCAAAATTGTTTTTCTCCCCTTTTTGTTTTAGTTCTTCATGGAAGCGCCCACGGCTCTCGAAGTCAACATTCAATGTTTTACAAGATAGAATCTACAAATGATGATGCCTTTCGACTTTTGGGTTTTTTTTTTTTTTTTTTGGTTTAGGGTTGGGGGCAGCGGGGGGGGGGGGTGCTAAATTCAATGTTTCTCAAATTGAAATGTTGCACAAATCCACCCAGAACAACTACCCCTATAACAAAATACCCCATTCGAAGAAAGACACCAAGGGGTGGGGTTGGGGAAGTGGACCGAATATAATTGATGTGTTGCCAGAGGTAATTATCAGGAATAATTTTCACATAATCAGTTATCCCAAGATAACTATCATTTTCCTTGGGCATGGTAGATCGGATATCCTAGAATCACGGATTTATTTTCCAATATCTCCGTTGAATTATCTGACATTATTTACTGAGCGAAATATGACCCCTACACCCTTTCTCATCGTAGATAAGACTACTTGACTTGTATGTAAGAGGATTTCAAGGACTACAAAATGAGCCTAGGTTCTTATTATCAGCAGAGGATTTAATATCTTTTAGATTCATATTACGGGGAAACGTAAATAATGCCTAAGAAGTTCATGAGCAATTGAGTCAATTTCTCAATCGAGCATGTGTGTGCCGCTATAAAAGACGTATATTCCTCTTTCATGTGTTTTCGTCGAAGTTTAGCCAAAGACCTCTCCGATTGTAAATACATTCGTTATTTTCAAAAGCAATACAGTGGACTTTGAATTGCATAAATCTTAGCTAAGAGTAGGAAATGATGATAACCCATAACATCACATCACAGCCCTGTAGTTTGTTTCAATATCATTTTATTAACAATCATGATTTTCGACAAAGGAAGTAAAAGTACATATAATTGTATGGATATTACCAAAAAGTTTGTAAAAGTAGAAAAGAGAAAAAGTCCAGGTCATGGTTTATTATTAACAGTGAGGGATAAGACTTCAAATTATTCATAATGGAATATTTGATACATAATGTAAACAAAATTTTAACGGACATGCTAAACATGCTTGTATTACAGATAGTTGAAGATGCCCCTTTAACATAATATTGTAGATGAGAGAAGAGGGGAGAGAATGCCGTGCTGAAGCATACATATAATCATAATCATTTCCAATCATCAAAATTGCTACCGGACGTAATACATTAACATGACTTGTATGCAAGACTTCTAATCAACATGAGGTTGATTACCAATCAATCAAACTCATTCCAGTTTAGAGCCCACTTAGGTTTGACGGATAAGAAGGATATTGTAGATATATTAGAATGGATTGTATCGTATTGCCGTTATAATTGGATTAGTCGATGGGGAACATTTGACATAGATTGATCATTGATTTACATTAGGGTCGGTTTGTGCTAGGATTAGTCATACTATGCATACCATCGCCGAATCCCCTATAACAAAAACTTGGACTTCCCCATCCGACCTACAATTGAACTAAGCATTATTTCCCTTTCTCACTCCTACACACTATCCAAACGTGGACACACACCCACGCAAACCTACACACACCCAACCGCGCATACACACGCACGCACGCACGCCAACACAATCGTGAACATGATATCCTTTTAATAATTCCTTCCTCCCAAATATCTAATAACGTATTTTATTCATTTCATAAAAAAGTTTTTGAAAACGTGCTTCGCCCACCTCTCTGAGGGTTCATCAGAATGTTTATGTTCTGTCGGTCTTTTGGGAAGTCCTAGAGAGTAAAACGCTTTAAGGTGCAGGAATTTCGAACTTTCCGTGTAGGTCTTGGTCCTCCATATGCAATGGCGATCACTCACATCATAACAGATCAGACAAGGCTCTTGCTGTGCACTAAAACATTGAAAAAGTTAATCGAAAAGTGATATTGGATTAGACCTTTTTTGAACCTTCACGGCAAGGTGACCTTTGCATTTTATCATGAAATCAAAGTAATTTGTGTTTACAAATATTGAAAGACTATGAGATTTGTTGCGGATGATTAGTTAAAATCTAATCGAAATGACCTTAGGATTATACTCCCACAGTGACAAGTCAAATCTGTCCCCCTAAGCGACTTTGGATGAAGATTAGGTTTGTTAAATCTGTTCAGATGATTGGCATACTATAAGGTTAAGGAAAAAGGCGCCGTCAGGAATTTTCAACAATTTCATAAACACGCTTAATACTTTTTTTCTCTCTCCCCTCTCTCTTTTTTCTCTCCACATCTTCTCACCCCTCCCTTTACCCCCGGATTTCTCTCTCTCTCTCTCTCTCTCTCTCTTTCTCTCTTTTTCTCTCTTTGCTCTGTATTTAATTTTCCTTTCTTTTGTTATGTTTATTACATGTAGCTCCGTTTAATATAATCAAAGATGCATCGTCAGTGGTTAAAAATGTTTTTAAAAGAAGATTCTCTCTCTATGTCTCCCTGTTTCTTCTTTTTAACCTGTGTTCATTCCTGTTGCTCGCTCGTCGCTCTTGAAGTTGCGTCGAACGCCAAGTATGCATCCTTGGAATCCCAACGTCTTCACCACTTCCCCCATAGGAGACCTGGAGAAACAGAACAATGTGACACGAGGGATGCGCTCAATATGTCTAATTTGTAAGTGTTCGCTGGGCTGCATCAACCCATTAGTCTGCCTCGCTTAACACCTTCATCTCCCCCCCCCCTCGCTTGTTTGAATTCAGCCACTTTGAAAACTACAGACTGTGACAAAGCATGTTCTTCTCCACATAATCACTCTCTAGCGTCCAGACGTCATCCATTTCGGTGTTAAGAAGAAGCATGGCTTTTCCATGTTTGTCGCTTAGCATTATGATAGTGAAAAAATAAGGGGGGATTACAAGAAGTCAAGAGAGTGGTTATATAGTTAGGTTAAAATATGAATAATAACACAAGTTACTGATATTAGAAATACTCTGGTAATATTCTCCGGTAGATAGTTGTTACTTTTTTAATTTAGTTGGAAAGTGAGAAGAAATCATAACGTGTCAAATGCAGATGTTAACACAAGTTCTGTTTAAACCACATCGCTCTGATATAAGAAAGATGAAAGAAATACATTGTAAAACGTCAGCAGTAGGACGTTAAGCTCTATTTTACAAAATTAGAACACAAAATGACAGCTGAGAGGAGTTTTTGCATAGGGCAATACATTCATCACTTCAGGTTATTGTCGACAGACAATGTCCTCTAGAAGGTAGGATAATTCAAAAAGCGAGAATGTTTCACATGCATGCCTCAAGACCCCGTAAATAAGAGGTCGGTGAACTGAAAGGTTGAACAAAAGATGTAGATGTCTATCAAAGACGTTTTGTATGAAGCGCAAAGTACAGCCATCTTAAAAGCATAACTCGCATTCTTGCGTTCGGCTAACATCCTTTTCTCTCGTCTGTCATGTAAATTTATAGACATTGTGACACTGATAAATAACCATCGACTGTCAATTACCCTGAATACTACATTCTTGACGCACTCTTGTCGCATGAATATATGTATCTATGTATATAGTAAAAGGGCTACTGTGCACCTTAATTTTGTATTTTGTAGTTCGGATGCTGTTATCAAAGTCTGATAAGAGAGAGGTAGAGGAATCGATTTCCAAAGTGTCATCCGTTTTGCATCTGTCCTCATTAGCTAAGTGATACGGGAAAAGGGGTATTTTATGAACTAATGCTTCGGGGAAAATAACACAAATACCTGTCAAGGTGAGCTATAAGATTCATTCCCTCTTTTCTTTATCATAATACTTCCCTTTGATTTGAATCGTGAATGGGCGGCAGAATTGGGGCACATCCCCTTACCCATCCAGAAAAAAGAAGGTAGAAAGTAGAATCTCAGCCAATTTATTGTGCCAAAGGATGAATCTGCCTTGAAGAATGGCAAAACGCTGAAACTCTAAGTTATGACAGTTGCCTTTTCTTATAAATATTACCCTCATGCAAATCAAACTTCTATATCACCTTTTTTTCTCAGAGAGATGGGCAAAGGTGATGCCATCGTTGATTAAAATTATTTTTGATAAACTGTTTGTATGAAACACCTGTACTACTGCCTAACTTTTCGAAGGAAAAAGACGTTCTAATGGTTTGTGTCTTTCACCAGAGTAAATCTTTAGAATGAACAGGAATCCGAAATCAAACAAGCGCGCACGCGCGAAAAAATAACGGGTGTGATTGGATGTCATTACCAAGAGTTTTGGCGTCTACTTTCCGGCAGCCAGCTCTTTATTTTGCGCGCGCTTTTTTAGGCTTTCTGTTAATTCTCTCGATTTAGTCCAATGATTTCAAAACGAATGGCTTTAATAAGTCTGTTTTCGTTGCTATTTTTCGATTTTATAGTATCAATCATCTCCTTGCCTAACTTTTACAAGACTCCTCATCCTCATACACATTTTGATGCCAAGTCTCCTCTGTATCTTTATTCCTAAAATATAGAGTTTCTCTCAGACTGAAGCTCCCATATCTTTGTATCTTTCCTTTCTCCTAATTTGCCGCTTGTATGTCAACCCTCTCTTTATATCTCTCTCTCGCTCTCTCTATCTATCTCTCGCTCTCTTTCTCTCTCTCTCTCTCTCTCTTGAAAGCATCCGAATTTTGTTTTTTTCTCCAATTTCCTAATTCATATATGACACTGTGTTATTGTGTAGTGTTGTATTGTGTTGGTCCAATTCACTCACAATAAAAGCCGGTAAAAGCCGGCCCCACAGAAGAAACGACCAGCCGGGATTAATATAGTAATAGATACGCTGTTTGACCTGCCCATTGTGTTATAAGAGGAATACAGCTGAAAGAGTCTATGCATCTTATTATACCCCTCACAGGAATGATAACATACAAGAGAATATATGAACTGTGTTATGTTATGACATCAAGGGTAATGACAACAAACACCACAAAGTGTTTAGAAATCCATGAAATGAGGATACCTTTTGATGGGAAATATCCTGTTTGGTCGTCATGCGACCTTTCATATATTCAAATATTTTGTTCTATATGTATTAACGGTAAAACGTTTTGTCTCATGGCTTTATAAATAGGGTATGTGTTAATGAAAGGCATGTAAAAACGTGTACCATATCTAGCCCGATAGATGATTGCCAAACCAGGTGAAAACCCCAACCGAAAATAACCAAACTACGAAATAAATGTCATATTTTGCCCTCTTTATTAGTTGATAATATATGGGTGAACGAGAAATATGTCAACGTACTTGTTAAGTGAGATGTTCATATACACAATAGTAAAGGTATGGGTTTAAATTAAGAGCTTTTACAAAATAAGATTACTTTACTTACGATTATGAAATTATTATTATCAAAATATGAAGTGTTGATGACGCACTTCTCTACAATTATCCATGAAGATATTTCTTTTCTTGGAAGTGTTCTTTTCAGCACTCTCAAGAGAAACCTGTCAACGCCCTTGCATGCCATTCTTCTAAAATTCCTTTTTTTTTGCCATTGCCCTTTTCTCATGTACGGTTGTTTCTCAGCTGCCTAAAGTGCTTTGCAATCTCAAAGAGTATAAAAACAGAGAAGGATAAGCAGACAATTATCTGCCAACAAGAGATATTCTTCATCCCCTCACCTTATTCATGATATTACTCATTTCTCTTTACTCTGTATATCTGTTCTCACCCCCCCCCCCGTTTTCTGTGTGTTCTCTTCCATGTTTAACCTGTTCTTGACGACGGATCTGGCAAAACAGGTATCATAAAACTGTAGAAATGTCCACATGCCATATTTAGATGAGCATTTAGAACCAATAGGTTATAGAGACACTCGTAAATTTTCATTGATTATACCATCTCGATCCATCAGCCTTTGATTTTGACGAAGATGAGACACTCAAAATTAGTCAGCCGGAATTAATTTCGTTCAGATTACCATAGCGATGACGTAAACAACCTATTGAAATAGCGAGTACAATTACTTCCACACAGATACTCGATTTTTTTTCTCTGTTATTATCCCGCTGTTTACAATTGGTTGTGTGCCATAGTGCAGCCAATATATTAAACGGCTATTTACCGTGAAAGATACTGTTGCAAAAAACCTTATGGTGAAGCAACCTCATATATGCTTTTCTCATGTTTTTCATCAATGGCGTTGATGATGATGATGATGATGGTGATGATGATGATGATGACGATAATGATGTTGACGGGATGATGTTGATGATGACGATGATGGTGATGACCACGATGATGTTGATAATGATGCTAATTCCAAGACATAAATAGATGCTTCTAGATAAATTTGTACATTGTTTGTGGCTGCAGACACTTTTTTCGCGCTGTATCAAAATTAACAAGCATTATAAGGTACACATACTAAACGAGCCCCCCCCCCGTCGAATATTTTTTTTTTAATACAAAAATACAAAAATAATAATACATTCAACATAAAATATGTATTTAAAAAGAACCAGCATTGTCTCTGGTAATGTATTGAGGAAAATTGCGAGATAAAGAAATAGAAACACGGCTCAGAGCAAACGGTTAAGCCCACGGCGTTGCAATAAACTGATATATTCACTGCGTTCCTAATAAACCCAACTACATGTACATATGGAAATTACCACGGATTAAGTACATTCAAATGACAGGGAAAAGAGAAGAGTAATAATGTGTGCTCTGCAGAACATAGATTTGCGCCGGCTTTATATTGTTACGGTGACATAAAATTTGTCTTTTTGTTCGTAAACCTTACATTTGGCAATAGACTACTAAAAAACCAGTAATTAAATTTGGATACTGAAGTCACACCCAACAGTTGGCAAACAGCTGTTAGAGTTTCAGCTCAAAACAAATGATTAGATAATACTTTCCCGTAGATTGCACGTCCGTTTGCCAGCAACAATGTATGAATTATTTTGCATTTCGTAACATTAGCCTACACATAAATCAAAAGTGGTTCATCACTACAACTCACCGGAGACACTTTATACAATTAGCATCAAGCCATGTTTTCTTGAGGCTTCTACAGATCTGGGCATGTTTTTTTTCTTCTTCTTTTTCCTCTTTAAGACGACTCTGTGATCGATGTACCGACCACCTCCCAAGTGACAGTCTATTCTTCATTCTTATTCCTGTGACACCAGACTCGCAACAATACGTCAAGCGAAAGAAAATTCTTCGTGGCTTCAATTTTTTTCTGACCTTAGACTTTTTTTCCCGGTCAACCACCTCGGTCAACCACAATCTTTTTCTTATGTTTCTCTGACTAGCTCTTCACGGGTATGAATCCATTCGTCAAGGAATTCAATACATTTATATCGATGTTGTGATGGTTGTAAACATGATTGTCCTGAGGTAAAAGAGAGTGTGCGAAAACATTTCATTCGTGTTATTTCTAAAAACGAAGATTTATTTCATGATGTTTTTTTTTCTTCTTCAAGTTTTGGCAAATATAAATGAATTGTTCTAAGCAACTTTCAATCGATCAATGTTCAGGTCCCCCAAAGCACCAGCAAAACTAATTTACAGTTGAGATAATATCCGATTTCTTTTGCACACACACACAAAATCTTTTTTAAAACATCTGTTGGCTCGTCAAATATTTTAAAGCATACTTTACGCTGCTTCTTGGACTTCTTCAACCGTTTTTTACCGTCCCAATAAATATAGTTTAAAAAAATGTAAAGTCATATAATATATGCAAAACTACACTAATTTTCTTTCTCATATTATAAATCCATACACCTTGATTTCTTTCCTTACTCTTTCAAAGCGGTCCTCCCAATTTAAACTTATGAACTTATGGTTACTTTTCACTATACGCAGTTTCTAGAGGTTTATACCTTTGCACATCTTAATCATGATCAAAACCCTACGTGACATTGTTCACAATGGTTTAAAAATAACTCTGCAATACTTAAACTCTTACAAAGAGTCCTCCTCTGATGCAGCTAAAGCGCATTGCATGGTCACATCTTGCCGTGCCTGCATTATTCTTCACTACACTTGATGTTGTGTGTTATCAAATGGCCTAGATTGACATTGCAAGACCTTGGGGTGGCATTGAGTCCTTATTAAATTAGCTCAACAATTTGATACTGTACCAACTTTGCTGCCTCGAACGGCGGGGAGTTGGCACGCTGGGTTGAGCTGCGGGCAGGCACGACCGGCACGCATTTGGTTAATTACGTGTGTGTATGTGTGTGTATGTGTGTGTGTGTGTGTGTTCTTGGGAAGGGGTGGGTGCGCGTGTCTATGCTAGCTGCGAAAAGTATTTCCTTTTTCTTATCTCTTGTCTTCCCTGTTAAGGCGATTTGGAAATAGATTCGAAGCAGTTATTGGGGAAATAATCATGGAAGTAAAACTGGAGTGCTCTACAGAGGATTGAGGCGTACATCCCAATCAGGCAAAGCATATACGGTGATTTAAAGATTTAAAAAAAAAAGGAACGCTTTGACTGTGTTGGTGATACGTTATTGACTCCAGTACAGTTTTTGAATCTAGGAAACCTAATACCTAAACAAAATTCGCAGCCTGGTACAGGAAGAGGAAGTGTGCAATTAAATACTGGACATGGCAATTTGATTTTCCTTTTAAATCGAATTGCATTTTAGCCACGCACTGGCCCATGTGTCAGGTTGCCAAACACCGGCGTATGTCCAACATGATACACAGACATACCCTTATCATTATCAAAAACGGATCGCCTCACGACTAAAAAAATATGAATTTAAGTTGTTAACAACAATCTTTTTCTTCTACAACAAATCCACAAATCCGAAATCTATTGCAAAGATAGGAAAAAATTGCTTTACAGCATGAAGTAAAAACAGATGCAGTTGCTAATAAATGTTAATAAATGCTTAAGGAATTCGTCAAGTTTAGAAGGATCATATTTAATGAATCTGAGACAAATATGAAGGACCAAGGATGAAAGATAAAAGAAGGAAAGACAGAGAGATATATACAGTGATGGAGAAGGGGAGAGAGAGAGAGAGAGAGAGAGGGGGAGGGGGAGATAAGAGAGAGAGAGAGAGGAGGGGAAAGATAAGAGAGAGAGAGAAGAGACTTTAAGGCGTATTGTCGATATGTCACTGCATAAATGACACAAAACGATATCGATCAATCACTCTTCCCGTTTCTATCTTTCTCTTCAAAGTTATCGAATGTAGTATGTTTCCTTGTTTCAAACGGGTTATGCCTACAGGACGCCCTCCTCAATTCCAGCTGATTATGCGCGAGAGCGGATGAGCAAACAGGCCTAGCCTAGAGCCACAGACATTTTCACGGTCGTGAGCAGATGAGAACTCGACGGAAAGAAAGAAATGAGTAAAAAGGGTGAGAGACTCCATGGGGGAAGGATAGACACCGTGGAAGGGTACGAATACAGGGAAATGTGTCTAAAATAATAAGTGGGTGGACGCTAGAGTTAGGCCATGAACCTTGAGGATGTTTTTCTTGTCAGTGAGGTCATAAGAGGTCCCTGTTTCCTTTGGGTGACGATCGAAGAATGGCCACCCCCTGGGAACATTTGAGGCTTATCCCCTTCACCCTACCGTGCGTAATCATTAGAAAATGACACGTCGCAACTAGCGCTAAAACCCGCCTACGCACACGGACACACATACCTTTTCCATTATACCAAGTTAGTCTGTTGCACTGCTAATTGCCAAGAAATGAAATCACAATAGCGTTAGGTAATCATCACTAATTTTAGGCTCCGATAAAAAGCTTTAAAATAACCTAGGAGAAAAATGTTGGTAAATAATATGTTACGATCTACTGTAGATAAGACCTCGTCGAAGCCGAAGAGTCTATACCTGTCGTGTGCAAAATCATTACCTTTGCTTGAATGTGTATTGGTAAAATGATTTCATAGCACCCGATATTTTCACCATGCCTCTTATAAGAATGCAGTTATTTCCACGTTGCTCTCTACACCTTGCATGAGGTTAATTGTTTTTAAATTTGAACTACCAAACTACCACATCCGTAGGTGTCTCTGTAGTCAAATCATACAAATCAGTGATAGCCTATACATACATTGACTTCCACTCTCCTCTGTTTTCTCCATCTGTCTTCACACCAAAATTGTATTTATTTAATAGTTTGATACTATGACTGTATTTGATATCTTCTTTTTCCTTAGTAACTTCGACGAGGAGAAAAGTAAATTACTTTAATTTGTTGCGTGTCCTTTAACCTGGGGATAATTTGACAAAGGAGGAAGAAATTATTGTGACGTTTTTCTATGAGTTATGTGCGATGGGCTCAATCCTACCGCCCCAGCGTAGAACTCTAAAGTGTTTTCACAGCTTTTAATTAAAGTGCAGCCGGGAGGTGCTTAGAGTAAGCTGACATTTTCATCAGGGGATCTGGAGAAGAAGAAGACAAGGAAAGAATGTTTTACAACAGAGGATGTGCGATTCTGTCACTGAATCAGGACGGGTCAAAGTTTGCTGATTGCCAATACAGTTTGTTTTAATAAACTTTTTCCAGTGATCTAAAAACTTCTTGTATTAGTTCCTTTCAATCAAAGGCAGGCATTACAACAACACGGTTTGAATACTTAGTTATTGGTCTGTTGGTATTGGCGTGCACTAACCATGCGAACGTGACAGTTTACAAATATTTTCTTCACAAGCTAGTTTAAAATAAAGACTTACATTCTGCTTCGTTGTTTCCGAACCTTCAGAAGGTGTTCTTATATGAATGATTAGGGTATAAATATATAAAAACAACATACCAAATGCTTTGTTGCGGTGTAGAATAGATTGAGGGAAAGTCATGTAAGAAAGTCCGTAGTTCCTGGCTTGTCCTCAATTAGGCTATTGAATGACCAGACATGTATCTAAATTTGTTAATAATACCATGCTGATATGATGCCTGCTTTTAAAAAATGAAAAATTCAAATTAAATACGAAAGACTTCCGATCCTTACTTGAGAGAAGACAAAACGCTTATGATAGATACTTAAACTTCCCTTGTTGCGTGAATCTAAACTACACCCACATGTGATTCGTTCTTTACTACCGTTTTCTAAATTTTCTGTATGAGGGGACGGTATATTCAGCATAATTATAATCAGTCGTGCAACCAGAAACCCAAATAAATCGAATTTAAGGTTAACCCCAGACATGCGGGGAAGACACAGGTAGCTCGTCGGAATGATTTCTGATGAAATATCGTATCACTGACATGGGATTGTTCTACTGTTTAGTCAATCCCTCCCATTCCCAAAAGGGCTTATGGAGATGATGGGCCGCAGGGGTGGATCCATCGGTTGCAAGATGCCTTCGGGAGATCCTCCGATCTGGAGAACGTCGCATTTACGGAATATGCAGCTCCAAGGAATCACTCCGTATTATCTGCAGCTGCTGTATGTCTTACACGACTTGAATGGATGACTTATCAATGAGCAACAGAGAAGTGTCCTGGTAATGTTGAAGACATTACCAATGATTTGTTTTGTGCCACCTCGAATTTCGGACAGTTATGTGTACATCATGTATACCAGAGTATGCCCCGAGCTTTCAGATTGAGTTCCTTATGAAATCGCTTAAAGTCTTTAACTCAAAAAAAATTCTTGTGATCAGTGGTGGTCATTCTTTGTCCAAAGTTACAATAATGTTTACAGTTGAGACTGTTTAGCGGCGGGATAGCCTAGCGCTTTGCTAAACAGAATAATTTACAGCATTCCCTGGCAAGCTGAGTTTGTCATACGTGTAAAAGGTCTCGACATCTTAGGTGCAATCTTTTTGAATGCCAAGGTCTGAACCACCGGTGTAATAAGATTCTTGCAAAGTACTTCCGCAAGGCATATCGACAGTTCAATATCGAAAATGGATGCCTACTGAATTTGTAAGAGGGGTCGTCATGCAAAGGATTGGGACTAAATGTAGATATACGATGCTTTCAGGTAACAACATCAGGTTACAAGTCACCGTTCATGTTATCAAGAGCAACATTGATCTTAAGCCTTCTCATTTGACAGATTTTCCGGCAATTCTACAAATCCAGCTAGGAATGGTTGCGATCCACGAAAAAGTTGTGTATTTTGCTGAGTACCTAAAAAGCTGCTTCTGAAAAATTCAAATGTTCTTCTCTCAGACAAACTAAAGATGCTACAGAAACACCATAAGAAAAACGTTATCACCTGCCTCATAACGCCAAATAAGAGCCTCTGTATATAGGCAGACTGATGGAAGAGAAGACAACGTGGATTTGAAAGCCCGAAGCCTGCTTTTCATAACTATGCATTTTCACACTGGAGTACCTGGATTAGAACAGCCAGTCAAGTATGCGTGCCAAATAACCAAACTGACAGACACTCGACAAAGTCTGCTTCTCCCCTCTCTTTCTCTATGTTCCTTCCAACAAGCACCTGCCCCGCTAACAAAGATGCCCGTCTTCCAGACACGTTTCATCACCGCATGTCCTGCTAAATTCCCGCCTAAATAAGATCTCGCGTGGATAATATGTCTTATTTGCGCTTGGGAACGTTACGTGGAATGGCAGCAAAATAGAGAGAGGACGGAGAACATAATCGAAGGAAGGGAAGAGGAAAAATGTTTTAAGAAAGAAAGAGAACGAGAGAAAAAAGAAAGATTGGAGAAAAAAATATTTAAAGAGATGAAATGCCATTCGAGGGAGATGGTTCAACGTTATACCGTGGATAGCAAGTGGCGGGAAAAAGTGTGTGTACGCCGAACTGACCGCAACTGATTATTACAGGGTTTCTTTTCTTCATATTTGATAAATTAGGTTGATTTAAATGAATTAAAAAACGAACAACAATGAAAACATGATTGATATAGGCATCGCACGGTGATTAAAAACCCACAACCCTGCCGATTAAATTGTTGATGAGGAACCAGGGAATTCCATTCCCGTTTTAAAATTCCTTTGAATATTTATTGCCTATTCTCCTGCTTCTATTCCAGACCTATTGAAAGAAAAAATGAAATGCTGCTCATAAGGCCACGAACCAAGAATTGCAATTACATCATTGTTCCTGGCAAAAATAGAGGTTTGGTCAATTCAATTTATTTAGGAAGTACCCGCTGCATGGATATTGGTCCCGAAATACTGGAGCAATTCCTGGAGTGTATACATTATGTAGGCTTAAGCACTGATGAAGCAATTTTGTTTGCAATAACTTTCACTTTATCCTGGGGGCGCTTCTCCTTTGAAACTCGAAGCACCACTGTGATCATGTAGTGTGTGCCCTCGACATTACATACGCGTTTCCCAAAACCGTCATATTTGTCTGATGCCATGTGTGTTTTAAACACGCCATTGTGCTTTCCAGATATATTTAGGGCAGACAGGAAGCGATATGCGTGCGACAATCTGACAAAGTTACTTTCCTTGATTGGGTTGACATATGGGCAATTCGGTGAGCGTCAAGTGTCAATGTTTGCAGTGGGAAAAGAACTGCGATTCACACCAGTAACTATGCTCTCCTGCAATGCTAGGAAATAGATTGATCGCGTGAAACATGAAATGGGCGTCGGGTGCAAGCAGGGGTTCCAGTAAAAATAAACAACTCTGATTGAATCAAGTCGAGCTAGACAGAAATGTGAATATGTTCCAGTTATATTGGACATAGAATTGCACGGCTGCCTGGGGATAAAAGCACTCGGTTACACGTATTTGCAATATTTAAATCATGGTTTATCGATCACCGGAGTAGTCTAGTGCAGATATTGCATTCGTGTCAGGTAATTGCGGCTCAGTTTAATATACGTCACTTCGTGAAAACAAGGACGAATATTATATTACAACATGAAGTAACTACCTCCGATCGACTAGCCTCATTGGGTAACTTTACTCCCTAGACACGAAAGTCAAAGATATGGATAACATAGCGTATTACAACATCTTAAAATAAAATTATAACATTTTGTTTATTTTCTCAGAGCATATTCATTTAGATATTTTGAAGGGGGAAAAAAAGATAGCAACTCCTAAAAATTTTTGCAATTTTAATACCCTATTTATATCCCAAAAAATCTTTTTCGGATAATGTTATACTTTATTGTAATGTTTGCGCATTCAAAAAGTGTTGGACAGGGAGGAATTTTTTCGTAATTAGCGATCGTTTAAAAGAAAAATAGTATAAAGTTATCGATTTTTTTGTTATAATTAAAGATGGAAAAAAAAGGATGGAAACGTGTTTCACCATTTTATCATGCCGTACATTGCAAGAAAAACTTCGAAAAAGTCAAAATCCCAATAGAATTTAGTGCGTTTGGTCAAATAAAGAAAGATCTGTACACGAATTAAATTCAATGATTGGAAAACTAATTAAGACAACATATATCTAAAAATACTAGACATAGTATTTGCATATAAACGTAATTTCTTTTTCTTCTTCAAATCAGTGATGTTAGCTTTTAAAACGTCGTTCCAACAAACATTTCAAAGAACCTCTACAGATGGTGACCAAATGTTTCATAGTACAATCCTCTGTATACATGTATATACCTAGGTATACTATGCCAATCAACTTTTGACAAAATACGAAAGACTCATCATACACAACTTTCAAAATGTCGTCGTTGACTGAAGTATACAATGTAGGTCATTATTGGATTCCTTGTTTACGAAATATTAGACAAGCTTTGGTTTTTAATTCAAACTTAAATCCCTCAGAATGAGAATAATTTGATAAATTTGCAGAATGAGAGTAAATGCCTTCAAGTAATATGCCATCATTTCTTAATATCTCATTACAGATCTCTGATGTGCCAACCAGGAGAATGGAAAAGTAACTTCAGGTAGGCAATCTATATTCATCTACTTGTGATATTTCCTGAATATAGTTTAATTTCTAGGTTAATATTTTCTGATACGTTTTGTCCATGCAGTCGCTCTTTCTTTCTCTTTCTCCATCTATCTTTCTGCAATTTGTCATGCTTTTGATAGTAATGCCACTTGCAAGAATCAATATAAATCGTTATAGACACTGGTATAATCTGCAATTCATTATTGATTTTTAGATTTAATGTCTCTCTAATTCATTCAAAACACATATATTGATATCAATCTTTTTAGAATTAGCCCCCTTTCGCTTGGGTTGAATATTTCAGTCGTACACCGGACAGCACAAGTGAAACCTTATGCTGCCTACTGCGAGAGTCAACCATAACAAACGGGGTTCGCGCAAAACCTTACATTCATGCATGCTGTTACGAATGATGTTACGCTTTTAAAGTAGGCCAACAATTACAACGAGAATGTACACACAATTTTATACATGCATGCTCATAGGATCGGGCACAACAGACGGGTTTGGAAGAACCTCATAAAACGAAGAAGAGCTGATTTAAATGGGGGGGGGGGAGCTCGCCTCCCCCCCTGATTATATTATTTTATATTTGTTCAATGTTTGACAAGTTATGTTGTAGTACATGGATGTGAAACTGCAAATCGTGATAATAAGTTTAATTTTTCTTTTCTTTGAATTTATATATATCCATTTTTATTTCTAAACCTTTTGACTTTCTCACGTTTATCTTCTTTCTCCTTCTTCTCCTAAATACTCTATCATTAAATTATCTATTTATCTTTTTCTATCTATATCTTTGCTTAAGTGACCAATTTGTTTTCAACTGAAATTTATCATAAGTTACTCTTGCCATAGGAGTAAGGTTTTCAAACGATAATGGATCGATGTGTTTTCGCCAGGATTGTGTATTCGGTTTCACAGCTATGATATTAATTTATTTGATATTCGATTAGTACTATAATTTGCCTCTCAAACAAAAATAATAATTACTGAACAATCGATATTTCTTCATTTGCAGCTGAGGTTATTAACCGTGTAGAATATATAGGATAAAATACTTTTGATCGACTGTCAGTCATATCATTTTTCACCTTGGCTTTCAATTATAGTAGCGAATTAAAGGAAAACCAACGCTGCATTGCTTTGGTATTATCATTGTAAATGTTTCAAATTACCTGTCTTCGGTTGATTTTTTAGCGCTGTAACACTTCTTCGCATCTCTACAAAGTCCCTCAACTGCCACACTCGCACAAGGCAAGGCAATGGGCACCAATTGATGAAATGATTGCTTTCTGCAACATAATGGCTTTTCAAAAAAATGCCAAATTCCAGTCTTGATTAGCTCCGTCATGTCTATGAAAACCTTTCGAACACCGGTATAGATTAATCTTGCACTGGAAAAGGTTAAATATTCTTGACGCATATGGTATACCTATCCTATAATAAATACAATGTGCCCCTGGGAGCATATTTATGTGCCATTGAAAAAGACCCGTATAAAACGACCTTGATAGATGTTTTTAATTGGCGATCATTGTTACACGAATCATATACATGTAAAATCAATAATACCCTGGAATCCGTTGCCAATTTGACGTATAGGATGTCATGATTGCGTGCTAATGAGAGGAAGTTAGGATATGTTTATGCTCAACTTTCTCTGGCCAGAATCAGGCATCTGTTACGCATTTAGTTCAAAACACGGTTGCGTCCTTTCTCACTTAGGGCGTGTTTATGCTTCACTTTTGAAGGCAGAATGAGCGATTTGTAACGCTCATCGTAAACGCTCATCGTAATCGCAGTTCCACGGTGTACTGTCATGCTCACTTCTCAGGCTCCTCCAGGCAATTCTCCCTGTGTGGCCTTAATTGGTCTTCCAGCTGGATTCGCAAACCTTTACTGTGCATGCTACGTAGACCCACTAGAGGTCAGTGCGTTGACCCCATTTAAACGCGTTTACAAATTGTAAACGCATCTTTTTGTGAGTTTACGATCGGCGATCGTGATCGCCGTTTTTCGGTGATTCTACAAAAGTGAGCATGGACGCAACCGTGTTTTAAACTAAACGCGTAACAGATGCCTGATTCTGGCCAGAAAAAGTGAAGCATAAACACGCCCTTAGTAGAATCACCGAAAAACGGCGATCACGATCGCCGATCGTAAACTCACAAAAAGGTGCGTTTACGATTTGTAAACGCGTTTAAATAGGGTCAACGCACTGACCTCTAGTGGGTCTACGTAGCATGCGCAGTGCAGGTTTGCGAATCCAGCTGCAAGGGTTAAGGCCACACAGCGAGAATTGCCTGATGGAGCCAGAGAAGTGAGCATAAACAGTACACCGTGGAACTGCGATTACGATGAACGTTTACGATGAGCGTTTTAAATCGCTCATTCTGCCTTCAAAATTGAGTTTAAACGCACCCTTAGTCAAGCAAAGGAACAGATAGCCACAAGCTGTAATACTCGTAATCGTCTGATTTATGTGTTTATTCCACCGCACTTCTTTCACGCCTTCGGCAAACCCAATATTCATAGAGATCGTCGAGAGTGTTTTAATTCTTATCCCTCTTCTTTATTCATTTGAGAAGGGGGTAGAAAATGGGAACAACAATACATCATTAATTACACTGTTGGTCATAATGGTGGAATAATTATTTTTACCCCAGTTTAGGGAAGGATTGAAAAAAATTATTTATTTCTAATCGATCTAGATAATGGCATACATTCTCAGATTTTATTGAATATTAATTTGCGAATGTTTGTTTTGCGTGACTGCTAAATCATATGTGTGCTACTATGCTAATCAGCTAGGGAACCTACGTCCTTAAATCATAATTGACAGTAATGAGGATTAATGCCTCACAAAAGGGCATTAATAAAGCTGATCGACACGATTTTTATACTGGGGCCTCACAGTAACGAGGCCATTCTTTAGCCCCTGAATCATGACTATACGCAGTGTTTACTAGGGTACGCGGCCCCTTCCACAAATCCCCCAAAACGAAGAAAATGCAATAAATTGTCAAAGATTCATTGCATTTTCCCCCGGCCCCCGACAGGGAAAAATTCCTCTGTAGGGCCATGCATTATGGCTCAAGGCATGGCCACACAGAGGAATTTTTCCTGTTGGGGGCCGGGGGAAAATGCAATGAATTTTTGACAATTTATTGCATTTTCTTCGTTTTGGGGGATTTGTGGAAGGGGCCGCGTAACCTAGCAATCGCTGCGTACAGTCATGATTCAGGGGCTAAGCAATGGCCTCGTTACTGTGAGGCCCCAGTATAAAAATCGTGTCGATCAGCTCTATATTAGTACCCTTATGTGAGGCATTAATCCTCATTACTGTAAATTATGACTTAGGACGTAGGTCCCTTAGCTGATTAGCATAGTAGCACATTATGATTAAGCAGTCACGCAAAACAAACACTCGCAAATTAATATTCAATAACATCTGAGAATGTATGCCACTATCTAGATCTATTAGAAATTAATAATTTTTTAAAATCCTTCCCTAAACTGGGGTAAAAATAAATATTCCACCATTATGACCAACAGCGTAGATTGTTCAGTTACCACCGGCAATACGTCATGTCGAGGTTAACAAAAGGCAAGTTTTAGATGATAGAACAACCTCACTGATAGTGGTGACGATTCTGCTGCGAAATGCTACTGGCCATACAATTTACCCTTTTTATGAAAACCACGTAACCCTTTTACATATAACCATTTTATATACTGACATAGTTGTGTATAGAACATAAAACATGACAGGCGTCAGCAGCATGGTTCATTTCTTAGAAAGCGACCCTTTCATTTCTGATTCACTTTGCGACATCTCTCTCCCTCTTAATACCACTTTCTACGACTCGCAATTATCTGCAACTCTCGGGTTCCTGCTCCTCCTCTTCTTCCCTTCCCCGGCCACACAAGGTGTGATACCACCATTAACCTTTAAGGTGAACATCCATTAGCGCCCTTCCATACGTTGCCAAGGCAATCGGCTTCCGAGTCGTCGGTGCAGTCAGGTGGAAGTGTGATACTTCTTCCATGGACCTACATCGTGCTTCTTCCCCTCTCCTCCATGATCTGAAAATGTTCGCAGTTCTTTAAAAAAAAACGATCCACCGCATCACCTGCATGCATGCCTGCGCCATCCACCGATACCATGCACGCTATTGAATGACTTTGCTGTATATGCATTTATAACAAACACGCTGTGATCATCCCCATTAATTATTTTAGCATCTGAAGGGAAGTATTTGCTATAAACAAAACCTTGTAGAATTCCACATATATTCTGATCCAGAGAGCGGTCGTCCAGATCGATAATCCTTTTTTTCCCTAAATATTCTGAGTGAAATTTATATCACGATAAACAAATAAACATAGTTAATTCATACTTCTGAAGAGTGAAGACAATCGTGCCAGGTATCTTGGACTGGTACGACAGTATGCACGTTATTTTGAAATGTCGTGATGCTGCTTTTTGGGGTCGTAAAGTCATATAATTATTAACAGTGGAGGAATTTACTTTTCAATAATGCATAAATACATGTTTCGATTTCAAATTATGTAGATTTTTGACTTCATTTGACTTCATGTGCCTGGCTCTTGAAGAAAAGAAACTCATGTCGTCACATTATTATCTTTATCGAAGTAAAGGCATTGAACTAGTGGGTAAGCCCCCAAATCAATCAACTCACAAGATTACTGCCAAGATTGCGGCGGTCTATCGTCTTGTGTTCTAAATTGCAAAAGATCTAATATGACCGTTTCTGTTTTAGGTTCGTTCCAACTTTGATGAAGATAAATTCTGTATTTCAAGAGTAGCATAATAAGTTTGACAAAATCCCTGCACCCATCCACTCCGAAGAAAGGAATAACAATACAAAAATTCAAATTAAAACCAATATACAATTGATCAAGTTGGTGTAACAATGTATCTTAATGAAACGGTTCTGGATACATAGAATCTCAAACGGAATTGAAGAATACTAAGCGTAAAGTTAACGTCTTCAAAAAAGAAATTGCTGAAATTGACTTGATAAATAACTCAGTGCAAAAGGGTTTTAATAAAGCAATTAGTCTACTATATCCGCATCGTTTCATCCTATGTTTCTTGGTTATGTCTAATAAAACTATTTTAAATTAGTATGTACTGATTTGATAACGATTACATATTATTACAGAAGTAAAAAGTGAAAAAAAGTGGAAAAAAAAAGTTTACGTTATTGAAGCTGTAAAAATATTTTTTTTTAACTCACGTATGAGTCAACGGCAAAGAAATGAAGTTAGCTCAATAATTTCCTTGTCATCCCTCCCACTTGAAATGTAATCTTGAAATATAATCCCTCATATCAAGTTTCATGAGTAAGCTATACCTAGCCTTGACCACGGATCGTCCAAGCAATAGCTCGTAACCACCATTTCATATTCATAAAGATTTGTGTCCTACCACCTGTCGCCCTAGGGTTATGTAAGGAGGTTCACTATAGGAGCTGCGCATCAAACCACGGAAGGGGTAGAAGATGCGTTCCTCCTGCCAGCTTGCAACAACTTGTGGATCACCCTTTTTCCTGGTCGAGTTGTTATTTAAAGTCAGTAGACTGTGGATCACGTGGTTCGAATCACTGTCGGTGGAATAATTTGGGCAATACTCCAATCTGCATTTGCCGTTCTGACCCATGTGAGGACTGGTAGAAAGAAATTCGTCGATGATTGACGCCTTATCATGTCCGGTAGCTCATCTAAGCTAGACCGGGTTAGTAATATGATCCTAAAAGCGCAGTGTCTGTATAATAGCAGCTGCGCCATATACAATGTACAGAAGTTTTCATTCAAATGTATTCAAACTCATTTTCTTATGCATCGTTTGTGTCATATATTCTCTCTCTCCTTTTCCTCAATTATTTCCTTCTCTCTCTCTCTCCATCTCTGACTCCAATAATTGTGTATATACGTCGTTGTCTGTTTGGGATGGTTATCCCTAGCTCTTACCATGTTCTTGTAGACCTCTTCTTCATTCTCTCTTCCAGTCTCCCCCTGTATGTCTGTCCCCATCCCCCTTCCCCACTCCCATCTCCCCTCCCCTCCCACTCTCTCTTTCCTTCTCCCTCTCTCTCTCTCTCTCTCTCTCTCTCTCTCTCTCTCTCTCTCTCTCTCACTCTGTCCTCTTCCCTCTCCGTCATCCATGAATAATTATTTCCTAAGATCACTGACTCCCTGTGCTTTTTTGGGCAAGGCCTCCATCCCTAGGGTATGAATGTCACGTCCTCGTAATCTGAATTCCAGTTGACTTCTCGTGTACATGCATTTAGAACCGAACATGAATAATCCTCCAAAAATGCCAGGTTTGATACACCGGTGCTAAAACTAAACATCAACATTTGTCATGGCAGATGTGTGTCAATATAATACTTCTCCTATATTCCCTTTGCTTTGAATTTCTTTCTTTGTTATGTCGAGTCACGTAAAAATTACAGAAATAGAAGCGAACCAGAATTGAAATTAGCAACTGGTCGGGATGGATGATGGATAAAACCTTTAAAGCCGATGCTCAAGGGGGTTTGCGAGCATGCATTTTGAATTTGGAATCTATATTGTGCGGATTTGCGAGCATCATTAGGTTACCGTGCTTTCCGTTCGTCTCCGGTGATATTTCCGCAATGGATGTTTGCTGGAAGGATTGCCAAGTTCTCGCTCGCTCTACTCATGCTTCTCTCTCTCTCTCTCTCGCTCTCTCGCTCTCTTCCTTTGCTTCTCGATCTTTCTCGATCTTTCTCTTTGAATCTCTCTTTCCTCCCTTCTAGATGTCGCTCTCTTCATTTGCTCGTCGATCTCGCTCTCCCTTTCTCTCTTTCTATTTCTCTCTCTCTCTCTTATTAATTCAGTCTATATTTTTTGTATCTCTCCCCCCTCCTTTTCCTTCTCCAAATATCTATACATGTATATTTCTATGTCTTTCTTCCTTTATCTCTGTCTACTTGAGTTTTATCGCTCTATTTTCTCTCTCTCTCTCTCTCCTTTAATTTTTGTTTGTATATCTCTGTCTTTATCTCTCCTTGTATGAATCATTCTACCTTCTACCTACCACTTCTTTCCTACATGTCTTTCTTTCTCTCACTCACTTTTCTTCTTCTAAACATTCGCTACAAATGCTACATCTTAATTAAGGATCTACCTCTCCCTCCTTTGTTTTGTCCTTCTCTCTCTCTCTCTCTCTCTCTCACTCTCTCTATCTCTCTCTATATATATATCTCTCCCTCTATCTCTCTCTCCCTCTCTCTCTCTCACTCTCTCTCTCTCTCCCTCTATCTCTCCCTCCCTCTATCTCTCGCTTCCTCTTCACTATGTTTCTTATTATTTTCGGTTAAAGCTAGAGTTCTTACTACACCATCTCCACTCTTTTGTGTCGTTCTCTCGCACGTAAATTTCCTGTCATATTTTCAAAATGCAAGAGCGCTGTGGATCTACGTTACGTACACGTTACATTTTAAGCATCGCATCCAGTATAAAAAAAGCTGTGTAATATGATTCCACGAACTTCAGATGAACTCGGACCTCAGCTAAAATGGGATTTGATAGATTTAAAAATGTCCATCATACCTGTTAAAATTCAAATACAAACAAAAACGAAAGGGAGGTAATATAAGTCATTTAGTTTCGTGTGGTTTGAATTAATGAAACCAGGAAAGAGCATCCATTACCATATCAAAGATTCCACGACCAGAATTATTAATAGCGTTTAACATATTCATAAACTACTATCAGCCAAACCTGACTTAACGAGAATAAAAATAATAACGTGCGAAAAGCAAAATTTAGACGGAATACGTTTTGATTGCTTGATATATATATCTGATAAGCAATTGTCTTTTATTATGTATCATGAAGAGTTTGTCTTCATGATTTCATTCTTTTCTTTTTCTATTTTATGAAATGTTACTCCTCCCCGATTAGAGAATTGTGCTTAATCGTGTAGAGACCAGTTTTACTCCTGTTGACTATGAACTGTTATTATATCCAACTATATTAAGCAGGCCAAATTTAGTCGCTAATCATGAACAACAAGGACTCTGAGACGAATATTCTCAGAAAAGAGATACTCCAAGTGCCATATTACAGTATTGCTTTTCGTCATGGACAAGGGGAAAAGGTGTGAAGAAGAAAAGTAGCCGATATCGGACGGGATAAAGTATCTATAATAAACCTGGATGTAGTAGGCGTTCATCCCAAGGTAACTGATCCCAAGAATAGTCTTCGGGGAACCATGGAGGATTACCAATGTATAAAATAGAAGAACCGATACCAAGAAACACTTATGATGATTGGAAAGAAGGTGTAATGGAGGAGAGGATATGAGAGGATGCTTCTCTCTTAAGAAGATCTTCAAAGGCAAATCCAACCTTAATAGACAACTACTCTAAAAGAAAGCAGAACTATATCAGAAAAACAGATTGATGAAAGTTTGAATTAAATCTGACTAAAAAACGTATGGGCACTTCAAGTCGGTTGAATCGGTAATGTCATCGTGAAAAAATGCTGAACTACTTTACCGTATGTTCCAGTACACCAAATGACTAAATGTTTACCTCTGTTGTTAATGTATTTTCACAATTCAGAGACAATGTAGAATAAGGAAAAAGAAAGATTCACTGACACCGCCCTCCCACGTCCTGTCAGGGAGCCCCCCCCCCCCAACCCCCCGGGTTGGAATGGGGGCGGTATCCTTTACTCGTATGTCAATCATTCCCGTGTTTGAATAAATGCTGAAGAAATACAAGGACAGACGAAGAGGGTGAATACTTCCTTTTTTGAAACTGAGAGGAATAAATCGATAACTCTGACGGATTCGTTTCAAAGCACATGCGATAACAAGTAAGTAAGACTGAAAATTTCAATGGTCGGTTGGTGTAGTGTACAAACAATGATTTGTGCTGGGAGAATAATTTGAGATAGAATTACCGATAATTCAGAGAGATGTTCCTGACAGGGAAACAAATTGATTCATGAATTTGGGAAATTGATTTTTTGAACTCAAAATAGTTTCATATCTTCAAAAGATGACACGCTTCGAAAGAAACGGTTAAACAAAATTAGTAGGCCTGTGATATTTATTTTGTTTTATACGAGTTACAAACTTTCATTCGGACAGAATTACGAGCACAATAAGCACAGAGGAGAGTCCAGAATTGGCGCTAACTGCTCAAGAAGGCATCATAATTATTACCACCATCTTCTTCTTCATCACCATCATCACCATTACCATTTGTATTGCTTAGTTCGTACCATCGAGTCTTCGCGTCAGGTCGGGTCGTCGGGTTACATGAACTTTGATGGAAATATACTCCTAGTATTCATGAAAGCTTGGGTGTGTCACGTTGTCGGGTTAGACGAACATGCGCTTGTATTCACGAACATGACGAAAGATTGGGTATTTATATTGAATGCATATAATCACAATGTTTTAGAGATGATATTTAAGATGCCCATGCAATCAGACAATCACGAATTGTCAATCACTAGCCTATTACGAACTCATGTGCGAGACGAGATTTTTCTAACATTCAATGTAGATTTTCTAGAAAATGTGGGTAACTGGACCCAAAACTTTAGCAATAAGCAGGGGTGTATTTCGCAAACGTTGCATGCGATCTTCCGTAAATAAAGACGTATTTCACGAAACTTCGTGTAACGTGATAACGCTAAGACCCGATCGTACGAGGTGAGCCATCACCTTCGTCTTCCGACCAGCATCTCCTTAGCACGCTACCCATACCTGACTATTTCTTTCTTCATCTCATAATATCTGTCTCGTTTGTCATACTCTGTGTTACAACCACCATTTTAACTAAAATTATTCGTTTGTGGATCTAACATGGGCTCACCTCTCGGAAAAGTGATAAAACATCTTGCAGGGTGGCTACAGCCCAACAGGACCGAATGCCCATGATACCATCAGCCTACGAGATCGACAACCCGAGAGGCCGAAAACCCAATAGACAGAGAACCCAAGAGACCGACAGCTCACGAACGTTGCCGGTCTCGATATCTGTCGATCTAGTGGGATGTCCGAAGAGAACTTTAGGCAATATGAATTCACACTGACCCTGTAACAACGGATCTCTTCCTTTACAAAACAGTCCGGTATCATGGAAAAAGTCAATGAAAAATCATACACTAGTAGTAGACGGTGTTTCATGAGAACTAATAGACCCAGATTCACAAAGGAGGTTTGTCGACAAACCTAGGTTTCAAACCAAGGTTTGTACAAGCCTTGTACAAAACCTCGGTTTGAAACGCGTTGAAAATAAACCTAGGTTTGTGAATTCGGGCCATACAGTTTGAAAGGCAACTTTTTTTTCCATATTGACTTTCAGCACATTTGATTGCTTTGCACGTTCCCTAGCCCACACATATAGCTTTAATCTATTCGGAATTTAGTCATTGCACAATGCATTATTGAAGCGGATTGTAATAATTATGTAACACATCTGCTGTGTTATCTCATGCATATAAATTAGTATTGCGATGGAATCTTCAAAGACATGTAATTGGAGAAGTTAGTGGCAACAAACTTTGCAGAATTATGTAAACTGGAGAGGAGTCGAAGAAAAGTCGACATACAACTTAAGAGAGAGAGAGAGAGGGGGGGGGGACACAGGGACAAGTTTGTTTGTATTCATCACCGCTATTCCATCCTTTTCAAAATGATTGCACGCGAAAATCCAAGGAGAAAACAGAGGCATGCTTGATGAACACGTTTAGTTCAGACTGGCTGTCAGAATGGGAAAAGGATAAACCCAATTTCTCCTTAAGGTTACGATCCTTGCACTGCTTCCATGATGCACGCACGGCTGGTGTTGCCGCCAACCCGTCCGGTAGGGCCGGGAGGGTTTGTCGGCTAGCGAGCGAATGAGTGAATGCGCATGATGGATAGATGAAGACTTAGACGCCAACACTCGAGGATCGATCGTTAGAACTCCCGGGCGAGAGTCCAGAAGGTGTTAGGTGTTGCATCTTATTAGACCTGAACTATGAGGGGAAAAGAAAGAGAGAGAGAGAGAGAAAGAGAGAGAAGAATTTACTCGTCAGTCTTGCGACATTTCGAGGTCAATGAGTTACCGACAGAAGACTGTACCGCAAGGGCAAGAAAGCCTGGAGTACAATATTGAGGGGGACATCTGGGAGGACTGTCGATAGTATTGAAAATTACGAACATCGACCCAACATCCCAGAGCAGGTAATTGATCATATGTGTCTCAATCGAAAATTCAGGACATCTTCCTCTTACACTATTAAGTTATTTTGACGTGAAAATTAGAGCCATTATACATAGCTAATGAAGAAGAAAATCTGTTGACACTCTACTCACGTAAATTTGTTTCAAATTGGATAGAACTAATCTTCTTGCGAGGTGTAGGAGAGAGAGGGGGGAGTGGAGAGTTAGGTAGATAGAGAGGGAGTGAACAGGGAGAGAAGCAGAGACAGGGAAAGAGAAATAATGGGACAAGGAGAGAGAGAGAGAGAAAGAGAGAGAGAGAGAGAGAAAGAGAGAGAGAGAGAGAGAGAGAGAGAGAGAGAGAGAGAGAAAGACAGGGGAGAGAGAGACAAAGAGAGAGAAAGAGAGGAAGGGACAGATGGAGAAACAAACACAGGGCAAAATTACATTTCTAATAACACCAGTGGTGGTAATCGAAATAATGTTATTCATTTGAACATAATTAAAAGGAGCTTTCTGCAACAGGATTTTTTTTTTAAACCCATTAAAACGGCGGCTTTAGACAAATGACTTTTTACAGGTTTGAAAGCATTTTCTACTAGAGAGATATAGATAGAGGCACCGACATAGAGAGAGCCAGAGACGGAAAGAGAGAGACAAAAAGAGAATAAGAGAGAGAGAGAGAGAGAGAGCAGGAGGTGGGGGGGGGGGGGGTCGGGGAGGCAAGAGCTACATGTAGATGTTCTGGTAAATCTCTCCAAAGTTGCTGGCTTAAGTGTCGGTCACTTAAAATTCAACAATTTCATCAATTTTTATCTTGTTTAACGAAGAAGGAAAATGAGAAATAGCTGTGGCATTTGTCTGTTTTTTCCTATCAGGCACCGGTCAGACGGCAATGACCGGTCCGTTGAGTGGTCATCATCAACAGGCCATACGAACAAAAACTTCACACTCCGTGTTGGAATGTTTTCTTTCTCTCACCCTCAAAGCTCTCGGAGTTACTCACTGATCTTATTTTAGGTTCTTCGAATTCCACTATTCAATCATCTCCTGGCGTTTTGGGAAGAAACAACATGGACACCTACAAACCCGCTCAATTTGTCCGTCGTTAAGATGTAATAACGGGAACAGGTTTCCTGACGAAACGTGAACCGAACACAGGCCGCGTGTGTCACGTGAACTGGTTAATAATTGAGGTCAGATAAATTCGGCATCAATAGCACTTCATATCCATCTAAAATTAACGATGAATTTCCTTCTAAACAAGTATCACACCGCAAAACATTATTGCTTTGTCTTTTTAAAGATAGCAGAAGTGTAAACCATCATAAGTCACTTCGTCGCTTCGTTCACTTTGTGATTAGACTCCATTTGACTCTCAAAGGTAATAGGCAAGATGACGCCCATTAGAGAAGCCATTTGTCGTTTGTCACCCCTTCTGTCTCTCTCCTTGTCCCTTTCTGTCTCTTTCTGTCTCTCATTGTTCATGTCTCTCTTTCCCCTCTTTCTCTCTCTCTCTCTCTCTCTTACTCGTTCCCCCTCTCTCTCTACCCTCTCTCATTTTCTCTCCCTTTATTATTCCTCTCTGTCTCTCTCTGTCTCTCTCTGTCTCTCTGTCTGTCTCTCTCTCTGTCTGTCTCTCTCTCTATTCTTCCTCTCTCTCTCTCTATGACATACTGCATCTATGGTATGTATGTTATTATTTGTCCTTCTGTCCTGACTGATGTATGAAGGCTAGTACATTTCAATCATATTTGCGGTGTTATCTTTATGTGGGGACATTCGACGCGAGTGATGTAATGATGCATCTGCTCGGTGTCATGACAGATCTACGTTAGATCGTAACGTATTGGCAGCTATAAATTCGTCGTAATTGGGGTGACGGTGCCGACAGCCCAAATGAAATCGAATCTTACTTGCCTATCTTTCTCACACCCGTCTTCTTTATCTACCATAGACATGATCTTACGACATGATAAAATGGTCATAATTTCCTCTCCGTCTAGACAAGTTGAAATACTGTGTCTTTGTTGATAGTTAGCAAGTCATTCGGAGCTTCGAAAGTCATGACCGTTTGTAGATACATTGAATAGATTTAATAGGTCATTATTTCGTCGTGTAATGTGTTATTCATTCAAGCCAGAAAAAAAGTAAATCACGTAATCTTCACGGATCATGATAACGATCCCATCAGAACAGAATGCAAAATTGGGAGGGGTCAAAATTAGGAGGGGTAAAGAAAGAGAGGGGTGAACATCAGCGAGCACATTATGTGGGTAAAAAAAAATCAAGAACGATGGTAAATACTATAGGAATTACAAAACCATTTTGGTAACCCGACCATTGCAATTTTTTAATTCATTGATATAATCATAATGAGTGTCAGGTAACATATTTGCTATCATAATATTTTGCTAAATTTAGATACAGAAATGAGAATGTATTGCTAAAAGATCTCGCAAACATTAACATAATGTATTTTACGAAATGCTCAATTAATAATTTGTTTTCTAACCTGCAAACACTTTTGTCTTAAATTCTGACATTTCAGCCAGTGAACCCACTGCTATAATCCACTGCGGTCTGCTGTACTTGGTTCATAATAAGCCTACATGATTGTATGGAAAACTGAAGGTCTGGAAAATACACACGGATCTTACTTCGAATAGAAATGCGCAGTGCCGTTGCAGCATCCACTGCAGTTGCGCCATTCCGGTACCGCATGTGATGAAAATGAGGGGGGGGGGGGTGGTCCTATTTGTGGAAGCTATTAACTGGGCTCTAATGGGCAACTCATCAATATGTAGGAGGGTAACCGAAGGGCAAGAGTAGAGTGTCAAGAGCTGGCTTCTGTAAACATGAAGAACCAGCGAGCACTCCAGCAGATGAAGTGGATGCTAGGTCACCTCCGATAGACTTCAGGTCAGAAATCAGAGAATGTGTGATCAATGTGGAGAAGGGGGCGGCTTAGGTTTGCTTCGACATAGAGCAATGTTTTCCTGTTTGTAATTATCTAAAAACGGACAGATTTGGATGGTAAAGCGCTGGATAAGAAGACGAGGAGAGAGAAATAAAGAAGTCTAGATTGAGCGTAGGCGAATGAAAGCATCCCGAAGGTTTGAATATTTATAAGGAAACGTAAATGGAAAAATGATGAATGTGAAGAAGAATTCTTAATTAGAATGAAAAGGGAAAACATGGAAACCTAAAGTGGGTCACGGGCAAAACATGCCTGACATTTACAGATTAGAATTTATATTTTGTTTGCCACAATCGTTTTCTCAGCCATTGTTATTTTGGGAAAGAAGCCCCCAGCAATCTCATCACTAGACGGTTCAGATGTTCGCGCCAAGTGCTAAGACGTTTACATTTGTGCAATCCCCATCATCTTTTGAGGCTATTTACGTTCGTAATTGCTCCTATGGCTCTCAGGTTCTCTCACAATATTAACAAATCTCCCTTTCCCATTCCTTTTTGTAAATTGGAAAACAAAATGTACAATTATAAATCTGATAATAACAAGAATTCGGATTTCGGATTTCCTTTCAAATGATTAAAACAAAGTAATCGAAAACACCCACCTACCTACAAAATGTGGGTTGTGGGGTGTATGTGTGTGACCGGGTGAGTGGGTGAGTGTGGTTTAGTGTGTCCGTATTGGGAATTTAAACGTATATGATTGACGAGCGTGCATGTGCATCCTTTTTATCATTCAACGCTACAAAATAAGATCATCTTACGATCGCTTGTCGTTGACTTTTTACATGAATGTTTGAAATAAACTTGTTAAAGGTGGATGGGAGGCGACTGGAGATATAAAGAGAGATGGGTGTATGTGGAAAATGAAAGAGTATGAGAGATAATAAATGGGAAGAGAGAGAGAGAGAGAGAGAGCAAGAGAGAGAGAGAGAGAGAGAGAATATGAGAGCAAAACAGAGAAACAGCGAAGAAGAAGGAGAGAAGGAGATATAGAGAGAGAGAAAGAGAGAGAAAGAGAGAGATGGAGAGAAAGGTAGGAAGTTGAGAAGGGCAGAGAAGCTGGTAGGATGGGTTAACCTATTCCCTCCATTACCTTTTTATTCAATCTCATTTCTCTCTCATTTTTTTCAATCAAAGATAAAAGTCTTGAAAGGGGAGATGTCCAGGGGGTCGCGCGTATTGATTGGGAAGCGCAAATGAAAATATTTCTCTTTGAATTCTTGCCATCCGTTCTTCGATTTCTGGAGATGCCTTTATCACGCGTTTCCCTTCTGTCTTTTGGAGGTGACTGAGTAAGCATAAAATGTCGGCGGCGGATTCAAAAGGAGTCCACGAGATTTAAACCTCGTAGGTATAAGGACACCACCTGCCCATGCATCTGGGCCTTGCAATGGGGTTTACCTGTCCTTAAGACGAGATTGTGCAAAAAGCAGGGCATCATAATTTGCAACCTTTCCACTTCTAATTGTATGACCGCTTCCCCCTTCCTCATGGGAATATCTCTCTCCCTTTCCATCTCAGCATAATTATATTGGTACATTTCTCTGAGGATTTAAAGAGACCGATGGTGTATTAAGGCGCTCTACAAACCCATCATAATAAATATATTTCTCCTATTTATCATCATTGTTGTTGGAATACAAATCTTTTGTTCTTTCCTTGATAATTTTAACATGAATGTTCGGATATCAAGTATGAAAATCCGATATGTAAGAAAATAGCTTGTCATGAATAGGGTATTGCACTCAACGACAGTCACAATTTATGTCCAACAATTTGATTTCGTTCTAGCTATATTTTCTTCTCAATAATGCAAAATTGTGCTGTAAAGATTATTACTGCCTGCTTTTAGAAATGTAACATTTCTCTTGCCCCGTATTATCATTCTGGGGGTTGATGGGCTAAGAAGTTAATTGCCTTGCATTTAGAACGAGAAAGTGGATAAGAGTGGTTATTGTAATAATGATTGCAAAATTGCATTTTAAAGCGAGGAAATTCAAATCTTTTTTTCACTAGTAATTCCTCCATCTTGTAAATGCTACTTAGGGTCCTAGTCTTTATAATGATCTACCACTTTCTCTCTTTCCCCCTCTCCCTCTCTCTCTCACACTTTCTCTCACTCTCTCTCTCTCTCTCTCTCTCGCTCGCTCTCTTTTTCTTTCTTCCTCCTCCTTCTCGTGACATTTTAGCAACATGAGAAACATGATTGTCACCATTGTTATTCGAAGGAAATATCAATATCGAACGATTGTGCCACGGAATCAAATTGAACAGAAGTCGATACTGCACAATAAAAAAAAAATCCGTTGGATTGAGCGCAGAAACATGAGAGGAGACATTAAATAAAAAAGGTTGTGTGACTTCATACTTTCCCCAAAGGGCACTCAAAACATTTTAAAGGTAATACAAAGTTGAAGTATGGGGTCATGAATTTGGTTCAAATTAATGAATATATTGGAAGTATATGCAATTTTACAATATTCAATGATCGTTGTCGCGGTTGAAATCAAGTCTAAAGTGATTAAATTGTAAATTATAAACTCTGTATGTTGTGCGGCTCCATCTCAAGACTGATATCACTTTATTAAAGGTAATACAAAGTTTTGGCATGGGGTCATGAATTTGGTTCAAATTAAGATATTGGAAGCATATGTGATCCTACAATATTCAGTAATCGTTGTCTTTTTTGCTATTTTCTGCTAAATTTTCTGGTGCTTATAATACATCCACAGGGGCATCCAAATATATACAAATTGTAAAGAATCACTATCCAGCCAATTTTCAAAATTTACCAAAAATTTGTATTACCTTTAACTGGAATCGACCGATTTGCTATTCCCGTTTGGAAATCGTATATCAGAACTGCATGTTCTGAGAATTTCAGGGTCGCAGCTGCCATATATCTTTTTTTCTCACATAGCTCACTCCCGCGAAGAAAAATAATAGAATTTCAAGCAAAAAATCCCGGTCTCTCTTTCCCTCGGCCCGTCGATAAGCCGCACAGCATCCTCCATTTCAAAGACAACATCCATCCGATAGGATCCCGCTCTTCCAAGTTCATGGATACATGACAAGTCACTCATGCACTATTCATCATTCGCGGAAACGAGTCCCTATACCTCGGTGCCAGTTTGGCTTATCCTTACAAAATCAATAAAAACCACATTCGAAGAAATCCGATTCTCTTTCCCGAGAGCTAATGGCCGATTTCCTAAGGGCGTTTACCTATTTTTTCTTCCCCTGAATATATAGTCTACCGTCTGTTTTGCCTGGCTTTTTTTATTCAGATCATTCCCCTCACTCACATAGCGCAAATCAAAAGATCAGTGACCCCCTCCCCCTCTTGTGCCAGAAGTATGTGTAAGTAATATGGAGATTCTTAAATAGGCCAATTAAAATGGTTTGCAGGTGCTCAGATAACGTATTATGTCTCTTTTCTTCAGGTGTACTTCTTTCCTTTCGAAGGGTACCATGTAATTTTGTGTACATTATATGTCTTTTTGTTTATATAATTTTTGTTTATAAATAGCTGAATCTGGAATGGACTGATACTAAATAATCTCGAGGGCACCATTTTATCAATGTCGCTATGTTTTTTCTAAAGAAAATCGAACTTTAATCATTATATTGTCTCTTTAATAAATACACGTCAATGCAAAACGGGGATCTCTACTGTATGGACCATGATTAAAGTTGAAGTGTCGCAACCGAAGAAAAAATGCGCAGTTTGTACGATGTCTCCTGGATTAATTTCGGGTAAGCGGACATGAATTGGTGAGCAGAAATGATGTGCTGTCTCGCCGACTTTTTGACGACAGCGGGAATTGGAGAGGAAAATGTAAACCAAACAAAATCAAATCTCAAAGTTCGTCGCTCTTCGTTCAATGATTATTTTTCTCTCTTTCGCGCAATCCTACCAGACAGTTCATGCTTGTGGATATCTTTTAGCCTCAGGCGTGATAACAGTGTGCTGAACATTAAGCGCGTGCACGGTGAACTTTTGCCCATAGCCGCCAACCCACGCGGGTCTAATCAAGAGAGACGTTACTAATAGAAATACGCCACTTTACAATACGCATTATTCTGACGTAAGTGTAACATGGAACTGACGAATGGGGTTTAAAAAGAATATCAAGTGTATAATTATTCTCTTATCGGTATTTTGGGGGAGATTCTGTATCTTTCTTTACTTTCTTACCAAATCAGACAATCATCCATCATTGGAATCGTACAAAGTGTTCATTAGGCAGTGTCGATAAAAGGTTTGTATGTTAACTTTAAAGGTACTATGTCCCATTTGCAGTCCAAAAAATGAAAAGGTTAAATTTAACCGGCATTTGAAAGATAATACTAATTGAGAACTTTCGTCAAAACGAAAATGCTTGGACATGTCTTTTTGTGGGAAAAGAACGACCGTTGGTTGTCGAATGGACTTTAGGGATTGCAATCCTTTTGCGCAAAGATTCAATCATTAAAATATTGGCCATTACAAGAGGTGGGTTATTGATGTAGACAAATGCTCATGTAGCTGTTACAGCTCATTTTATGTATGTTATTACCAAAGAAAAAAAAGAAATCACTCACTCACTCAATCGTGTCTGACAGTGAAATCTAGAACACTAGAATACTAGGACATTGATAACGTTTAAATTTAACAGATAGGACATACGTGACATATTCATAGTTCCTGCAAAGTTCTACAGAATTCGATGTTGGCTGCAAAAGGGGCATAGTACCTTTAAGAACGTCGGCCTCGCAGACCAAGCAATGCAATAACAAAGAGTTCTACTAACCCGATGAGCAATAATTACAAGTATCAACACAAGTTAGGAGCAAATCGTGCACCAGAAGAACTTAGAGGCGTCTCTCCACCTATGAATGTGATAATACCTATTAATTTCCTTATGTATTTTACACATTATTTTTTGCCTATTACGTTTAATCTAATTTAACTCAGTACCGCAGTCCGTTTTGTGAGAGAAATTTCACACAGAGGCGTGCACCAACGAGCCGTTCTGTCATTAACATTTCCGAAGAATTATCGCTCTTTGCGAAATGCGTGATAACATCAAACAGTTGGCAGGCGAGAGGAATGGTATTGGCATCCGATTAAACATGCCCTCCAAACAATAAGCGCTGCCTTGACGAGGTACAATTCAGTCATCCGTTAACAATATCATAACGCTATCTGACGTCATACAACTACAGATTCAGATCAATAGTTATTAGCCAAGACCTGCTCATTATTTGAGCCTATACCAATCCTTGCGATGATTTATTTTTAAAATTTGGTAAAACAATCCAGGATTTGTTTATAATTTGTAGCGATGCATATCTCAAGGTGCAATCAATGTTAGGCAAGGTCACACCATTCCTCATTCCAGTTGTCAATCATCATTTTATCCCCTATTCCATCATTAATTTGAATGAATGTCATGGTCTCAAACTAGCAAATATATAGTGTTACCTTTAAGGTTATAGTTTGATCTTTGTCCCTTTAATATTCCTCCTCTATTTTTACAGGAAGTTATACAGTTATATATTTGTATGATAAAAAATGCTCTAGTTTGTTAAACAGTAATGATAATAAGAGTAATCATATTTCGTTTGTCTTAATAAGAGAGACAGAGAGGGAGATGGAGAGAGAGTGAGAGAGTTCTTGATATCTTAACGACTTGCAAAAGAGACAATTATTTATTGTTATTCTTAACATGCATGCAACTGTATTAACAAAAGTATCCAGGGCTGGGTGTATGCATCGCAATGGGAATCAAATCCGGGTATTTGGCTTCAAATGTCATTGCTTACATTAGTTGATCTTGGGGATTCGTTACAGCAATCGTGAATTGAGGACAAACGACCTTCATTCCGGGTCGAAAAAGTCGCGATTAGCATTTTAATTTCCCACTTTCGTATTCTGCTCATCACGGACGTTGAAGTTCGGATCATGTCAAACGAACCGCACCTCTTTCAAAGATTGCAGTGATAGCGCAAAAATAAAAAGACTTTAGATTTGGTATTTTACCACCCCCCCCCTCCCCCACCCACATACAAACACATGACAGCATAATAAAAAGGGGGGCAATTAGAAACATACATGCACGTTACCAAAAGCTTCCTTGAGAATGCATTTAGGTTTGAAAAATCAAATTAAACTCCGACCAACGTATTCATTGCGGAATAAGAGGTTTAGAAAGAGTAATATAAACACACAGTAGGAAAATATAACCGCACAGTAAATTGGAAATTGTTGAACATGTCTGATTTGTTTTTTATTACATTTCAACATTTATCTGCATCAGCAGAACAATGACAAAGTTGAACTTTAGGGAGACATACAGATGTGAGAGAAGGAGAACATTCGTGAGAGGCAGAGAGAGGAGATTGAAAAGAGAGAGAAGATGGACATATAGGGAAAGAAAGTAAAGGAAATGTAGAGCAGTGGATGGCAAGGAAGCGGACGGATTTACGAAAAAGGAGAAAGGTTTAAAAATGATAAAGGAAAAGGAACATGAATCCATCTGGATTGAAGCAATTTATTGTTTTCATGTATTCTGTAGTAATTCGAACGCATAACATGAGCAAGTACGCCTCCTAATTTTTGTGTTATCTCAACTGAGGAAAAGGGCCTCAAAAATCATGATATGCAAAGTTCTCCTTGCAGGCAGATGTTTCCTGTAAGTCAAGTTGTTTGCCGCGGGAACCCAATATCAATCACAAAACGTGCACACGAACACAAACAAAAAGATATTTTTGGCAAACCTTTGTGATCTTATATCTTTGGCGATTACTTCTGGAATCCACACCTTTCTTTCACTTTCCTTCTTTCTTTCATGTTTTGAGGAACTTTGTTTTTCCATGTTATCTCCTGGTTTTTAAGATGAGTGACGATGTGACTTCGGGTAACAAGAGCGTTTCTACAAAATAAAGCCCTATGTGAGCCTCTAGGGGAAGGTTATAGGAGAGATGATGAAAAGAGATAGAGATGAGATGAGATGAACAAAAGTATATCAAAACACCAACACAATTGTTTTCGATGTATACCTCCCCCTCCTATCTCTCTCTCTCTCTTTATCTTTCTCTCTCTCTGTCACTCTCTCACCTTCACTCTTCCTGGCCTCCGGCCATTTTTTTTGCTTTTATTTCGTTTGTTTCAACCTCTTGTACTCCTCAAGGCGGCTTTACATGGTGGTTTCCCTTTTTATATCGCTGGGATCTATCCCCGCACTATCAACATGTTAGTACATGACACCCACGTATACAGCCCTTTAAACACCGATCATGTTTTATTTCGAAAGTATACTTCATCATACTTTAATTAATAAAACACAGATCTATCTCAGTGTATATGAAATGCATATTGGAACAAAAAAGCACGGACAAAAAGTGTAAAATTTGCATTAGGGGTTAATATGGCTGAACGTGTGACGATTTTAGTTTTCTTCTTCGAGCTCTATGACAAAAGCTGAGAGGGCCAAAAAGGTATGAACAAAATAACCGATGATACCAGAAAAAACTATGTTCATATAAGTTTGATTTAGCCTGAAGATTGCCGACATAATCTAGCTCAGATACGGTGGTGACCTTTCATGCAACCTTTCAAGGGGATTATATTAGTCTAGGAAGGGTATTACCACCAAAATATTGAACCTTTTTTTTGCACCAATTTTCAACGATTGAGACCCCCAGGACGTATTCCTTTAATCTCTCTCTACGCATACCATCCGTTTCTATCTCTCTTTCCTTCTCATTATTTAAGTTGTTTTCTTTTTCAATTGTTTTCACATAATTATGAGAAAGATTTTCGTGTTTATTTGAAATAGGCATGTCTCTTTCTCTCTCTCTCTCTCTCTCTCTCTCTCTCTCTCTCTCTCTCTCTCTCTCCCTCCCTCCCTCTCTCTCTCTTCCCTACCCCTTCCTTCTCTGAAGTATGTTATAAGCAATTGTATTTGTATGTATTTTTCCACGAGTTGAAACGATCAAAAATAATCGCTCTTCTTTATAAGCCAACGCTCTCCACTTCTGTTTCCTAATCCATCGCCCACAAGCATTTATTTTGGAGCAAACATTCCCGGATTGAGCTTCGTTTAGGTAAGTTGAAGGGGAGTATTAATCGCCCAAAAGCGAATTGGAGACGTACCTTTAAATAGCAAAGGTATAAGAAGGGAAAGGTATGCCATGAGCGGTTTTTTCTTCATAGTAATGTGTATTCCAAGCTCTCGAAACACTAAGCTTAAATCCAGCCATTTGCCTCTTAAAGGATATTTCGAGTAGAGGGAAAGTATTCCACATCGTGTTCTCGGTACGCCATCGACTATCCCTGCTCCGATATGTAAATACGTAAGAACAATGGTTTACAATTATGGAGGGCATCTCTCTCTCTCTCTCTGTAACAATGCTATATTTCACCTAGCTATCAGTTGGACTTGCTAATCGAGGAAGCCTCAAAGGGCACAAATGTGCAATGGTGTCCTAGCCATACCAACGGGACCGACACCAGACCTGCAATCGGACATAATAACCAAATGAGAGTGACCTGTCCAGTTTGACTTCCATTAATAATGATTTAAACAAAAAAACCAAGGCATGTAATTTCCCATTTTGCGTTACGAAAACTAATACTTTTCTAGGGAATCATCATGTGTATCAAAACCTTAAGTCGGTTTCATCGAATCTTTGTTGTGGAGTTTTTATGCAGTAGCATCACTTTTATAGCACGTGTTGTACTGATGCGGAATTTGTCGCGTTAATGGGGGATATCCTTGAATGTCTTCCAAAAGCGTCTTTCCCCAAATTGGTGTGAGAGAGAAAACCACGCGCCACTTTATTACTGTACCTATTTTATTCCTATGTCGAATTGTTCTACTGGTCGGATGCGGCAAAGGCATGACCCCATGTATTAAAATGTTTTTTTTTTTAAAGCAATAAATGAATAAAGGCTTCTTAGGGATCAGATGAAGATATTTTTAGGAAATTAGAACACATGACGAAAGACTATCACTTCTCCTTATGAAACGTCTGACCATGCTGACCTAAATTTCAAAACGGTAAAGAAAGGGTAGGTCACGTTGATCAGTTTACATCTGATGGCGCAGAACTCATTGTCAACACTGATAATATCAAGATTGAGTATATTGATGAAGGAGTGAAAGAAGGTTTCAATGGAATCCGATGATGTCCTTAAATACGAAACTATCACGTCAATTGCCCTTTAATTATTCCCTACGTCCTCTCTAATGAGCGTATCGTGTTTCACTTTGGATTGCAACGAATGCGGTTAAATGTTCGTAAAGAGATACCAAATAAAAGATAGGCTACAGGAAGAAATCTGAGAAATTGGACATCACACGGTTGTGGTAAGTGAGGGGTGTAATCGAGTACCTGTGGATACTCTAGCCCTCTGGCGTAATGTGAAAGAAAATCTCCAATTGTGGTGACCTGTTTTTGAGGTGATGGGATCGTTTGTCTTTGGGAGTAAGTTGTTTGTCTTTCGTGATAAGTCTTAAAGGTTCCACCCGAAACCCCCGTTGGGTTAGAAGTTGAACTCGATTGATTCTAAGGCCGAAACGGGATACTTTCTGTATGTTCCCCGGCCAAGCTTCCCATCTTTGACTCAAACTTTGGTTTTGAATATCCTCCGCACCTGGTGCGCGGGTGTTTACCGGTATAGCGAAATGCTTTCTACAGCTTAATATTCAGGCCTGCTTGTAAGGAAGAAAAAATTAGAATGTGAAAATTAGATGTAGAATCAGACGTAACTCGATTAGGGATCATATAATGCCGTGACTGCTTGTTACTATCGAACTGCAATCTAATTGCGGCAAGCTTTCAGATAAAGTTTTTAGCATCCCCGTGGAGATTTATTAAGTCAATTTCTATGCTGGTTCTGCAATTTGGGTGCATGCTCTATACCGCGGGATAAACTAATTTACTTCCAATAAGGATCTCGGCTTTTGTTACTTTCCTGGGTCTCACATTCCTACATCTCCCAACTGTTCTTTTTCTCAACATCTCCTTTTCTTTCTATCCCCAGTCTCTCTTTCTCTCTCTCTCTCTCTCTCCTCTCTTCTATTCCCTTTCTCTTTCTGTTTTCCCTAAAAAATCTACCTCTCCCTAATAATGTATTATCTGTTTTTCTTAAAGGTACTATGTCCCTTTTGCAGCCAACCTCAAATTCTTTAGAACTTTGCGGGAAATATGAATATGTCATGTATGTCCTATTTGTGAAATTTAAACGTTAGCAGTGTCCTAATATTCAAATTATGCAAGGAAACCCGTTTACTTGATAGACTTCACTGTCAGACACTATTGAGTGACTGACTGGCTTTTTCTTCTTTGGTAATAACATACATAAAATGAACTGTAAAGGGTACATGAGCATTTGTTTACATCAATAACCCACTTCTTGTGATGGCCAAAATAAAACATTGAATCTTTGCGCAGCATAAAACATATGACCATTCGGTACAATGGTCTGAAAATCAAGACTATCACTTATTGGCTCTATAGCTCCTCAGTCGATTTGACAACTAATAGTCGTTATTTTCCCACTTTGAAGACATTTTCAAGCCCCATCTTTTTTAGGGAAGTTCTAAATTAGTATTATCTTTCTATTGCCGTTGGAATCTGACTTTTTCATTTTTTGGGGCCTGCAAATGGGACATAGTACCTTTAAGTTATATACTTTGAAAAATATTGTGTAATTGATTAGTGCCATTTTTTGTCATACTTTTCAAATTGACAAAAAGAAAGAATAGTATAAATGCTATCTACGTCATTTGTGTTTCTAGCTTTGGAATGTTGATAGCGTGTGGGACTAAAGTATTGTGACGTTGATTTTAAAAAGTAAATTACGTTACATGCGACTGCCAATTTTCTAGCATTTGAAATGAGATGTTTTTCTTGATCTTTACTACGATATCAGTGATAGTTAGGCTTTTATCGAAGTTAACTTTTCTCCTGGTAATTTTTTTTTTGCCCTAAATCTCGTTGCTTTCCCAATGACAATCTTTAATGCCTTGACCTCTTTGCGCTGCTTCTCCCAAGTTATCTGCCGTGTCCTAATTACATAGATGTGCTTTCATCAGTGATTACATCAATTTGTTGAGGTCCCTCCTGAATTGGTGTTTTGTAGCAATTTTCTGATGTTGATCTAGCGATCTGTAATGCATTTCTCTCGTGCATTAAGCCTGCTTGAGGGGAAATAGCTATTTATAGTCAGAAACTGATAGAGAAAAAAACTATCGCATTAAGACTTTGATGAAGAAATGTTAGGGGTTTTCAGGCAGAGCATGCAGAAGATAAATACAAAAGTATCTGAAGTTCCACGTACTCACTATTCAAGATTCAAGATTACCATTGTCATTTGAACACAATATTAAAAGCATAATTAGAAACGGATGAAATTATATGAATATTGTCTGACGTTAAATAAATTATCAAAGATGAACATGTACATACTTCGTTATCATGAACATGCAGTAATTATTCATGTCTGTAATAATCATTTACAGGATGATTATGAAATTTGAAATTTCGTGTACTTTTTATGCAAGATTCAAGATTTAAGATTACCATTGTCATTTGAACATATCTTAAGGCATAATTAGAAACGGATGACGTTATATGGATATCGTCTGACGTTAAATAGCTTATCAATGATGATGTATACGTCGCTATCATGAACATGCAGTAATAAGTCATGTCTGTAACAATTATTTACAAGCTGATTATCGTACTTTTCATTCAATATTTAAGATTCAAGCTTACCATTGACATTTGAACATAACAGCATAACATTGTTGGATATCAGCTAACCAATGATGATGTATACGTCAGTTATCATGAAAATGCAGTAATTAGTCATGTCTGTAACAATTACTTATAGGATAATTAAAAAAATACTCATGGTAATAAGCCAATCATTTTCAATGCCATTGTACAATTTTCACAGCATTCTTCTGAGCAATTTTTATGCCTTTTCTTTGTTTAGGATGCAGTTGTGATGCAACATTTAATTTTCTTTATTCATGATTAAAGTGTAAAAATGGGTTTGATATCCTTTATGGTTCTTCAACTAAATCACAAACAGTCAAATGATAAGACAAATAAAGTGCAAATATCCCCAAAATTCCACACGGTTTGTATTTAGTAAGATTATACATGGTATATACAGGCGCGGATCCAGGATTTCTTAGGGGGGAGGGGGCCCACTTTTTTTTTTGGTCCCAAAAAAAAATCGCAACAACTCAGCCAGCCGCTGAATAAGCGGGGGGGGGGGGGGGGTGGGGTGGGGAGGGGGGGGGGGGGGTAAGAGGATATATATATATTTTTTTTTGTCTCGAAATTTGACATTTTGTTCCGTTGGGGGGGGGGGGTCACCTTTTTTAGGTCAGCCATTGGCATAAAAAAAAAACATCACAAAATGGGGGGAGGGGGAGGTTTGCTCCAAAATACACACATAAACCCCCCCCCCCCCCCTGCGTACGCGCCTGCTCATCTAAATACAGTTTTCCCCCTCCCGCTTTTACGTTTCATTAAATCATTAGAGAAAGAAGACGATTCTTTGCACCGTTTTTTTACTCTTAATCATCGTCTAAATTCATCGCCTCCCTCCCGCGCAAAGCTCAGAAGCTTTTACGTTTCATTAAATCATAAGAGAAAGAAGACGATTCGTTGTACCGTTTTCGACTCTTAATCCTTGTCTAAATTCAGTTACCCTACCTCCTGCGCGAAGCGCCGAAGCTTTGACATTTAATTTAATTATTAGAGAAACAAGACGATTCGTTGTACCGTTTTCGACTTTTAATCCTTGTCTAAATTCAGTTACCCCACCTCCTGCGCGAAGCGCGGAAGCTTTGACATTTAATTTAATTATTAGAGAAACAAGACGATTCGTTGTACCGTTCTCGAAAAAAATCCTCGTCTGAATACAATTGTCCCCCTCCCGCGCGAAGCGCGGAAGCTTTTATGTTTCATTAAATCATTAGAGCAAGAAGACGATTCGTTGTACCGTTTTTGACTCTTAATCCTAGTTTAAATTCAGTTACCCCACCTCCTGCGCGAAGCACGGAAGCTTTGACATTTAATTTAATTATTAGAGAAACAAGACGATTCGTTGTACCGTTCTCGAAATTATCCTCGTCTGAATACAGTTGTCCTCCTCCCGCGCAAAGCGCGGAAGCTTTTACGTTTCATTAAATCATTAGAGAAAGAAGGCGATTCGTTGTACCGTTTTCGACTCTTAATCCTTGTCTGAATTTCAAAAATGTTTTTTGTCTGCTCCTTTTTCTTCATACGTCCTCTTCCTTTTCTCTACTCTCTTTTTTGGGCCGGCATTTTTTTTTTTTTTTTTTTTTTTTTTTGGGGGGGGGGGCCGCCCCCACTACCCCCTGTCTACGCGCCTGCGGTCAGATGAACATCTTTTGATACATCGTCCGCCCCCGGAAACTCATGGGTTGAAGGCAAATTACGGTCAGATAAGCATTCAGGGGCCCGCTTCAGGGCCCCTGGTGGGGTCGAGGGTGCGGAAACCCCTGAATCTCAGGGGTTTCAGGCATTTGATTACGGTCAGATGAACATATTTTTATAATTTATTTGTGACACTGGCAGGACACTGATTGGCGTGAGATCTAGCGGGCGGAGCCCCCAGAAGATCAAGGGTTTTAGGCACTAAATTGCGGTCAGATGAGTACAAGGGGCCTACCCAAGGGCCCTTGGTTGGGTCCCGGGGCAGAGCCCCCGGAAGCTCAGGAGTTTTAGGCGTTTAATTACGGTCAGATGAGCAATTTTTGATACCTTATTTTGTAGTGACACTGGTAGTTAACAATTTTTTTCTTTCTTGCTCTCTTTCTTTCTATTTCTCTTTAAAATGCTTTCCAAAAAAAAATGGGGGGGGGGGAGCTGGAGGCTCCCGATCCCCGCCGTTCCGCGAGCCCTGACATGTAGGCATGTCAAGAAGCATATTTCTTGCCTGGCTGTTAATTTACAAACACATAAAAAAGTATAATTTACTAAAGAATGAGGAAAAATCTCGGAAAATTATATCATTTCAGCATTATGTGTAAACCACCGTTATGGAATTAGAAATAAACCACGTTTAAATTTTATTTCCCCAGAGCCCCCTCCCCGATCAATACGCCAGTGCCCCGCCCCCCCCCCAATCTACACTTTGTTGGCGAAAAAATCGCAACTGACCTCCCCTACCTTTCTTCTTTCTCTCCTCTTTCCCTTTCCCTTCCCTTACTTCTCTCTCTTTTAGGTTTGATTGGGGGGAGGAGGGAGAGACAAGGTTATTTCGGCCCCCACCCTTCTCCACACGTTGTTGACGGGATTAACTGCAAATGATCTATTTCCCCTTCTTTTCAACTTTTGTGTCGGTCCCTTTTAGCTCTCCTTTTTTCCTTTTCCTTTTTTCTCTCTTTTTTTTAACGGGGCGGGGGGAGGTAAGGGCATTTTGCCCCACACCAACCCCGATCCACAACTTGTTGGCGAAAAATTGCAACTGATACCCCCTTCTTTCTATTTCCTCCCTTCTCTCTAATTTTTTTGATTGGGGGAGGGGGAGGCGACAGCCTGGGAGGCGAGGCTCTTTCGCCCCCCCCCCCGATTACTTCTTCCCCCTTTTTTTTTTCTTCTTTCTTTTCTTTCTTTCCCTTTCTTTCCTCTTTCCCTTCTTTTCCTTTTCTCTCTCGCTCTCTCCTTTTTTCCTCCTTTCTTTTCCCTTCCTTTTTTTTGTCCTTCTTTTTTTTTTCCCTTCTTTTCTTTTCCTCCTTTTTTTTTTCCTTCTTTTTTTTTCCTTCTTTTTTTTCCTTCTTTTTTTTCCCAGGAGGGGGGGGGGGCCGCCCCCCCTGGATCCGCCACTGGGTATATATTATGATATGAATCATATATGTATCTGAGAATATATGGTATTACGCCTTGGGCTGACGGTTTGGCGTCAATGTCGTTTAAGCACCATTTATTATTCAAATTGGGTTAAATCGATTGGCAATTCAACCGAGATAATGAGATCGTAATAGCTTTTATCGCTATAGAAACACTTTTTCTGCGGACAAACCGCAATAATTTTTTTCCAACTGGTTACGCCCATATAATTGTATATATTCGAGAGCGGTAGTTGTCCTCTATTATAGTACCGGGGAGATTGAAGTTAAAATATTAATGCGCTTAAACGGTGAAGGGTCAAATTGAGAACACCGAAATTAGGTCATTATGTTACGTTTTAAATAACTACGATATCACTATTTCCAGCTACATGGAGTCAACAGTTGACTATTTGACATGTATTCGAAGGTATCAATGAGTATTTCCCCCCATTTTTAATATATAATTCAACTTTATTTCGAAAGAAGAAAAATTAAAGGAGTTATTTTGAAAGTACCTAGGTTCCCTGCCGGAAGAAGAGAAATATTTCCTAATCGACCGACAAGAGATAGGGTCACAAATACAATAGCATATACAGTAACAACAATTGTAGTAACTGTAGTAACATATACAGGAGCATGAAACAAATACAAGAACAGACGAAACCAAAGCGAAACAAATGAGAATAATAATAATTACATGCCACAATTGAAACGATAGTATGTGAATTTCATGCAAAAATCTTCAATTTATTATTATATTGAATTGAAATAAGAATATACACAATTTAACGTTAGAGAATCGATAGTTTGAATTAAAACATTTAACATTGTTGAGTGTATCATGATGGATACTTGTTAGTCCTTTCGGCGAAAAGCACTTTAAATGTTATGCTGACAATGTTACGGTGATACAATTATTCCGCCGTTTTCAAAGGAAAGATAGCTGTCTACATCTTTAAAGCGATCTTGTTTAGATTGTCATTTGTTATATAATGTAGTTCTAAATGAATTTCCTAAATAGGTGGATTGTAGTTTAGATGTATATCATATTGATAACTCGAGATTCTTGTTCCTTCCTTATGAGCATATTGTAATGTTTATAGGTATTGCTCAATGAACCTGCCGAGCCAATCACCCCATTTAGCCTTTGGATAATCAGGACAAAAAGCGATTATCTATTTTATTGATGCTTCCTCCAAGAGGTTACGGTTGTTCAGGGTGGTTGCCCTGCAGTAGACATCCGGGTCTCAAGACGTTATTATACCTTATAGGGTGTTATTAGCCCGGGTGAGAAGCCAAGAGATATATTTAATCGGTCTGTGTCGATGGTGCCGGTGATGCAGTTTGCCGGGTTAAATGCGGTGACATCTTCCAATACTGCATTATTGTGATGAAATATTAACAAAATACCACACACCATTTTATTGTTTATGTCCAATCATTAAATTGTATTGTATTGTATTTATTTTCCGTCAGTTAAAAAAAATATATGTATATATATATATTCAGTTCCAATCAGAAAGACACACTTGTAAAAAGAAAGACGGAGGGATGGCCCTACTCAGCGTTGTTAGCATATCAATGTTGTTTTTACAGAGGTGCCCTATAGACATAAAAGACATGGAAATATATAGTACAAGGAATAAAATGATAAAGCTATCCGGAAGTGTTTACTCGGAAGAAACTAAATCCTAAGACGCACACAGATGCATACAGCTTAATGTATTTAGAAAATATGCATATAGATTGGAAATTATTATCCTCAAAGTATTGTAAGATTTAGACAAACAATTTGAAATTGTCATCTTCAAATGCTTCTGTGTATTATGGAAAGGATTATATTTAATGAATTTATAAATATCTATTTCAAATGCATAACTTAAAGAGTTGAAATAAAAAGAGGACTGCGCTCTATTTCACCTGTGCTCGGAGAAAGCACATATTTGGTTAGTTAAGAGTCAGAGACTTGAAACTATTTTGTTTTGAAATCGTAGGCACATTGGTGCTTCTAAAGACAATTTTATATTATGAAATAATAGGCTATTTGGAGATTACTGCATTCAGTGCACTGTGGGCCCATTGTCTAAAGCTTACACACACAAGCATAATAAAATTAATAAAGCTTCATAATAAAATTCCAGAAGAAGAAAATTATTCAATATTATGAAGACGAGAGATATATCCATTCTATATCTGGTATGCATAACAATTTGTTTTGCTAAATGGCAGGCACTTCAACATTTGTTTGTATGAACAACAAGGAGAGAAATGTGAAAGTATTCTGTTTTGTTTGAGTTAAGGAAAGACTTAATTTCATTGAATTGTAAAAATGTTTGTTTGACTCAATAAAGTAGCCTATGGAGGGTTAAAACGTTTTAAAAAAAAAATTATAATAAAATTAAAAACGAAGACCAATCTACGCTAGACCGATCTAGGCTAGATGGGTCTAACGGTGAGTGAGAACAGAACAAACAACCAGAAGATCGCTTCCCAATGTAGTCTTCAGGACAGGTTCGCTTCCTAGATTGCTCCAGACCAATTTCGCGTGCAGTGTGAACCCAAACCGTGCCAAGGAGCGATCTTCAACCGGAAGTGGAAAAGTAATGAAAGAGAAAAAAATGTTACAGTACACGAATAAAAACAGAGAATAATATAAGGAAAGATTATAAAAAAGTAACATAGGAATAGGTAATAGAAGGAAGAAACAAATGATAACATAAGAAAAGGCTGCAAAAGGAAGAAACAAAGAATAATATAAGAAAAGGGTATAGAAGGGAGTAAAAAGGATACTATAAAAAAGGTTATAGAAGGAAGTAAAAAAGATATCATAAGAAAAGGTTATAGATGGAAGAAACAAAGAATAATATAAGAAAAGGGTAAAGAAGGAAGTAAAAAGGATTAAACATAATGAAAGGTTATAGATCGAAGAAACAAAGGATACCATAAGAAAAGGTTATAGAAGGAAGAAACAAAGAATGACATAAGGAAAGGTTATAAATGGAAGAAACAAAGGACACCATAAGAAAAGGTTTAGTAGAAGGAAGTAAAAAGGATAACATAAGAAAAGGTTGCAGAAGGAAAAACAAAGTATAACATAAGGAAAGGTTACAGAAGAAAGAAACAAAGAATAATATAAGAAAGAGGGTATAAAAGAAAGTAAACAGGACAACGTAAGGAAAGGTTAAAGATGGAAGAAACAAAGGATACCATAAGAAAAGGTTATAGAAGGAAAAATAAAAGATACCATAAGAGAACTATAAAATAATAAACAACGAATAAAGGAAGAAGTGAAAGAAAGAAGAAAAAAGACTAACACAAGGAAAGACAGGAAGGGAAATGACAATCAAATAGTAGAAATTCATAAATAGAAGAGAAGATGAAAGATGGCAAAAGAACAAATAAATTTAAACATAAAACGAACCGAAAAAGTAAATGATAGAGGGGAATATAATATAGTAAGAAGAGAAACAAGAAAAAAGAGAATAACATAAGGAAAGGTAGACTAAGAAGGTACCATGACATGGTTCTAGGACAATAACCCCCTGGGCAATCACCTCCGGTCGATTACCAGCGGGACAATTATCCCCCGAGGACAACCCCCCCCCCCTGAAAAAAGTCTTCTTTTATGAAAACCAACTAATTATCAGGGTAAACTCCCCCTTTGATGAATAGGGGGTGGGGTGGGGTGATTTGCAAGAGAGAGTAATTGTCCTAGGGTAGTTTCAGGGGTGGGGTGGGGGGGGGGGGGTAATTGTCCACGGCGGGTAATTGTCCTAGGGGGTGGTTGTCCTTGGGGGTCAATTTCCGGGGGGTAATTTCTCAGGGGGGGGGGGGGTAATTGTCATTGGGGGTATATGCAGTTTTCCGGGGTTTTTCCCGAGGGCTTATTGTCCAGGGGGTGATTGTCCTGATACGCATGACATACATTTTGATTACGCGCGACGATGACCCGTGCTACCATAGCAAAAGGAACCGTTCCCGATGCTATGGAATAACGTGACTCAGCAGGGTAAATATTACGATGAGTGTGAACATAAACGAACCGGAGCGGTCCATTGGATCGGTATAGCGTAGATCGGTCCAGCAAAATGAGTGAGAATGGGGTCTAACCATGAACCTACTACAGTAGTAGGTTCATGGTCTAACGCATCGTTTGCATCTGTGGAAGACGTGTGTGAACAGTGGCGCAGTTACATGGGCGTGATGAGGGGGGCACACCTGCCCCTCACTCGAAGGCGAAAAGGAGAGAAAAGGAGAACAAGAAATTTAACCTTAAAAAGGGAGAGGGGAAAAGGAACATAAAGAAATAAAATAAGATGACAGGACGCCTCCAAAATGGTTGCCTCGCGTTCATTCATCCACCTAGTAAAACCGATGCCCCTCTCCCTCTATGATTCAATTATCCTCTAAAATAGGTGGCCCACGCTACGCCTCTGTATATGGAATTGTCGAAAATGTATCTAGACAGAAACAAATCTTCTTACATGTCCTAAAAATGGGAAGTAGTATTGAAGACTACTAAAAAAATGGAAGTCTAAAGATTTGTTCGTCTTTCACCAGTATTGAAACAATTGATTCTTATAAGCAACGTCGTTGAGTACGTCACGCAGTCTCTCATGAATTATTGACCTGACGGGATCTCTCAAGAGGTTTATTGATCAATCATTGTTCCTCCTCCTCCACCCCCTTTCTCTCCATCCATCCCTATCTCTCTCTCTCTCTCTCTCTCTCTCTCTCTCTCTCTCTCTCTTTCTCTCTCTCTCTCTTTCTCTCTCTCTCTCTCTCTTTCGGTTTCATCGTTCCGAGCCGTTCCACCCACTTTATCTCTTTCTATTTAAAGTTTAACCTTACAAATTGTGACCCAAAAACGTGAGTCTAGTAACATATAAAATTGTATCATTTGTGCTGTTTACCTTTAATTCCTTGTAAGGCATTCTTTCCGAATAAGCCTTTTTGTTATATCATGCTGCAAATTTGAAATAAAACATTAGAGAAAATTATACTAGAGTTTTACTTCAGTAGTTTTAGATTCTCACATATACATCTAGTTAAATTAATTTGTCAAAGAATAATCTTAATCTGATTGGTTAAGCGTAAACCGTTATTGAAGAGAAAATTTGTAGCAAATCAATTTACTTTCGATATTTAGATCAAATAAACATATTCCTAATGCTGATTGACAATTCACGATTATTTTTCAAATGGAGAGCCTATTTCCACTCGGCTATCCTAGAAATTTCAAATTTAAAAAGTCAATCTGTAAAACTACATTATCTCTGGCGTTACGTCATAAAAATGGAGGTACAACAAAATATTCCTAGAAAGGTATAAATGGCTGACCTTAATTGCTGAAGTTTGAAATGTGATTGCGGGATTATGCTACAGCAAAAGTACCTGTTTGAAGGAAGGGAAAAAAATGAGGAAAATCGTAATTACTACCTTTGAGCGGGAAAGCTAGCTCACGGTGGAACGAAATCAAAGTCAAGGGTAAAGCTTGTGATCAACGTAATGGAAAGTAATTTCTAGGTATCAAATCGACCCGATAGAGATGAGTTGTTTACATCACAATCGAACCAAGGTTGAACTCTAATCAGGCTAACCAAGACAGCAATCAATCTAATCAGCAGATGATGATTTTTACATGAGAAACAGAATTGGTGAGGACGTTGTTCGACCTTTGATTTGGTCTCTGGGAATACAAAATATGTATAGGGTAAAGCTGTATTTTGAGGCTACATAGTATATGACAGACTAGAAGTGTTACGTCAGATGGACATTGTGGATGATTTTGCTTTCTCTGTCTTCGTGATAGGTAGTCGTGAAATGGTCTTCCGAAAGAAACAAACATTATAATGATTATGTGCAAAATATACTCTGATAGAAAAACATTTGTTTTTAAAGATCATATTCCCTACCCTCCCCTCTATCTCTATCTCTCTCTATCCCCAATTTTCCATACAAAAGCATTATGTCACTGTTTAGTATCGTCTCCCTCTGTCTCTTCTCCCTTCTCTCTCTCTCTCTCTCTCTCTCTCTCTCTCTCCCTTTCCCCTTCTTTCTCTCTTTATCCTTCTCTCTCTCTCTCTCTCTCTTTCTCTCTCTCTATCTATCTCTACCCCTCTCTTTCCTCTCTTTCTCATCTCTCTAAATATCTCTATCCTTCCCTCTCAATTTACTTCCCTCTCGCAATATTTCCATAAGACTGAGGCTATTAAACTCAAAAGGTTAGAAGACTAAAAATATATTTGTGACATTTCCTTCTTTTAATGACATTGACGAGAGAAAAAATATCAAAACGCAGACTGGCATTTGTGAAATGTCAATATTAGTTATTCATTTTTCCAAAGGGATTAGCCCCAAATAAGCTATAACAAACATGTTGTGCATGTAATATATTGTGATTAATTATCAATTGATCCCATGTATCACAGTCGCAGAACTAACTTATTGATTGCAAAACAGATGATGAAGCTGTATAACATCCGATGATCACATCAATCATTATGTAGCCTACAGCAACACTGTAAAAAATACAAGGGGAAATGAGAACCCTTACCTAGATTTTGTATCCTAAATCCTCATCGCCATTAACCATATTTTTTTATAGAGATTGTGCGATTTATCATGGTCACCAGGCACCATTCCTCAAAATCAACCCTTTCACCATATTTGCAGAAATTGGGGACGAATGAGAAGATTGTCACTCATTATCCTCACCAATCATGCCATTTGCTCCAAACTTTCTTCACTCGGCTTCTAATCGTATATTTTGTTGTTGTTAATATTCCTCAAAAATCTGTTGGGTTTTCCAAAAAGTTAGTATGTCTTTTCTTTTTTGTATATATAGTTCTTGATATTATAATGTTATTATCCTATCCTCCATATCCAATCGGGAACATTGAAGAATGTTTAGTGCATAATGCAAGTAAGCATTGAAAGCGGATAAAAGAAAGTGGACTTTCTTTATTGTTCATAATGTTCATATAAACCGTAAATAAATTACAATAAATATATATAAAATTAAAGAAAATTAATACTCTACCAACATCAATTAAGATCAATGTTTGAAATTTCACGCTTGGATAGGCACATTCATTTAACCGTTAGAAGGTCTAAGTAAGAAAACAGCCATTCAAATGTTCATGAGCATGTGCATCTATAAGATTTACATGTTCAACAACAATGAGAAGGATTCAGTTCTGGATGTCAGCTATCTCAGAACTGCATGATATTTGACAAGTACGGTCAAGATGTCTATCGTGACCAAGCCTCCAATGCTCATCAACGTTTGAATGGCCAGATGCCCATTTTTTGCATTTTGATTTCGGAGACTCATAAATTATGTTGTTAAATGGCTATGCTTATACTCGTGCATGATGGTATAAATCAAAGTGTATATCATTAAAAAAATATTAACTTGTGTTTATTTTGATATATGAAAGATAAAGTTACATTAAACATTTATTTTAAAAATATAAACTATTGATAGTGTCCACTTTTTTTTTTGCTGAGTGTATATTTTTTCTGCCATATTTTTTTTTCTTCCAACCTAACTGTTTGCAAAATAATTAACTACAGGAGAATTATCCCTCTTGCTTAAAGTGCGCCATCCAGAATACAGCCAACAAAATACATCAGCATTATTTCTGCGTCTTTTTCCATCTGATCTCTGTATAATTAATTCTTTCCCGTTAAAGCTTGTATGCCATTTCATTATACGAAACAGATATGTCTTCACTCGTGCTAAACCTAATTACACAGAAATTACTTTTTTTCAGGGGAAAATACATCAATAACATGAATGAATACAAATAGGCGCCAACTCTATTTCATTCCCCCACCAGCAAAACAAACCTTTAGGATTTCTTATGGTATTTTCATGACTTTGTTTCATGCCGGAATTGTGTAATTTACTTCAACAAATTAAAAACAAAAAATATTGTTAATCTCTTTTATCTCTCAATAGATTCTCATTGAATGACGTCTACTCGGATGTTCTTTTGGATCTCTGAAATCCTCGGTTCAAAAGGTATGTAAAATTTGCATAGGCCTATTCATGCTCATGGTTGCGCCAAGTAGTAACAATGCTATTTTTTACGTGTATATGATATTCTTGTGGTTCAGTTAAAACATACTATACTGACTAAATTAAAGGTAAAGACGATTTATGGTCATGCGATTGCATTGTGAAAGAAACGTTGTGGAATCGATCAGAAAAGGTTGATCATCTAGCATCTAGCATCTGCAAGGTTCTGGAATCATCAAAATGATAAGAAATTTGGCCCATTCTTCGTAAAATTACAAGCACTATACACAGAAAGATGTATATGGGACTACCCTATATCTCTCACAGACCATGAGAGAAACAAATTTACCAAATATATGAATTAGTAAGGCGGTTTCCCGGCAAATTTGTTATCATCATGTATTAGTCAAAACATATTCTTTCACATGATTGGTAATGAGAGCTTCCATTTCATTTTTTGAAATTGGGGCGTTTCCAATACTGGTCTTTACCTTTAATCATCTCAATATTAAGATTCTTCACAGTCCCTCCTTACATAGTTGAAAAAATGCAGTGCATGTGTGTATAGGATTGCAGTGACTGACTCTAATCACCCGACCCAACAATATCCAAATACATTTTTCTTTTCACTGTATCCTTCACCTATGAAAATTGACTGTGTATAATTGCATGAATAATAGTTCAATTCAAAGGCCATTTTCACAAGAATTTAGTCACCGTATTCTCTTCCTTGCAGTTATTTATACATCAGGCTTCGATTTTTAGACAGCATGACCGATCGTTCAACGGGTCATTACACGAGCTCCAATAACTCTCACTCGACAAGCATTTCTAAAGATAATATTACAAGTATGATGATTAATGAACCATATGATGACAATGGCCTGTTCATTAGTCTTCATACCCTATTTGACCTCAGTGACAAAATGTGTAATCAATCAATATCTGTCTTCTTTGTCTTGTTTTATTTCATAATCCCCTTCAATAATTTCAGTTGTATTTGAAGTTGACAAGACAGGACACCCACACGAAATCGATTTGTTTCACATGTCTAACCCCCAAAATAAAATGGCAGACAGTTGACAACTGACATTCTTATTTTTGCATCAAATATTTCTGTCATTACTGCCCTCAACCCATACAACGGCCCCGCCCCCTAAAATGAAAACAACTTCAACAGAAAGACAAAGGATTAAAAGTTCATTACCTCCGTTCTGAACCTTCAAAGACATGCCGAACTTACATATCTCTCATTGTTATTGTTTCCTCTTTTGGATGACATTTGAGTTATTGAAAATACTTTCAAAGGGCAAACAATATCTTGTTCATAAGACATAAACAACTGTAAATAATCTCCTCTAATGTTATCTCCGTTGCTTTCCCTTTCTTGGAAAGGGCGGGATTAACCGCGATGACGTTACTTAGGAGGAAATTCGATTATAGATTTATAGTATTATCTATGTCAAACATTAAGGCCCGAATTCACAAAGGAGGTTTGTCGACAAAACTCCTTTTGTTTCGACAAACCTCCTTTTGTATTTTACAAACCAAGGTTTGTAAAAACGCGTCGAAACGCGTCGTATGACGCACATAAACCTCGGTTTGTCGACAAACCTCCTTTGTGAATTCGGGCCTAAAGGGCGGGTATCATTGTTATGCTCCAAAGTATTTTACAAAATGGAGATAAACCCTGATTACTTTAATCCATGTGTAGTATGTGGAACATTGTCAGTGTGAACATTATGTTTCGTTTCTTCATGCTGAAGAAAAAAAGCAGAGTTAAATTCCACCTGAAAGATACGGAGCAGAAAAAAAGGAAATTTCACAAGACAGTCATGGAGGCGACAAACCTTAAAGAGGAGGTTGAGTTCTGGGAAGAGGTGAAAAATAATTTGTGAGCATTACTCATTCTTATTATGCAAGTGTGGAAGAACATCAGACATGTTCCCTGAAAAGCATGGCTCTTCAAATGCCTTCATATTCTAAATATGCATGTAACATCGTAAAATTTCGGGGGGGGGGGGCCGGCTATTTAACGCCACGTATTCGTGTAGTCCCATATAAATCTTTCTGTGCAAGTGTTTGTAACTTTACCAAGACTTGGCCAAATTTCCTATCATTTTGATGATTCCAGAACCTTGCAATATACACAAATTCTTATATGCTAGATGATCAACCTTTTCTGGTCAGTTCCACACCGTTTCTTTCACAATGCAATCGCATGACCGGAACTCAACTTCATCTTTAATTGTAATCTCATTTCACGAGGATTATATAAAACCATCATACATGCAATATTCAGATATCTGTTGTTTAAATTTAGGATCTTTCGACCTTCTGCCTTGTTTCCTCTCGATTCATCGCTCGATAACAATCGGGTTTCTTTTCGGTTCAGTAAAAGTATTATGAGTACGAGTACGAGTATTATTTTTCACGCTCGTATCCTCGTGCAGCTTAGTGTCACGTGATCGCTTTACAGCAAATCAGAATACTCTCTGATAAATGCCCTTTACATAACACATTAATGGAGTCATTATGTTGACAACAACAACTTTCATTTGTTAAAGTTACCCTTGCATTTTAGAACACAAATAATCCTTATCACATTGAGGTGTTCAGTAACCAAGTACCTGTTCAGTCTATCAAACCGAATGCCGGATAATTATTACGTAACAAAAACAAGACGTCGGAAATGTTGTCGAATGTGGCCGGATCTATAGCTTTCAAAGAACATCAAAACACATGGTATACAATTACACAGATGTTGATTGGAGCTAGAATTTAGGAGATCGCACTGAAGAAACTATCCATTAAATACATTCACAGTTTCGTTCGTTTATATAATTTAATGATAAAGATGATTCAGACCTAAACGGATATTATACAGCAATTGTGTGGACATCAACACGAGCTACAAAGGACGATGTTCCTCAAATTCAAGAATAATGAAGAAATGAAGAATCTGTCTTTAAATTTAAAAAAAAAAACAGTTTGCTATAAAGTAGCTAATAAGTTAAATTTACTTGTTTGTACAAACTAACTTTTCTTCGCATTTGTTATAGATAAAGCACCCCCCCCCCATAACACCTTTGTTCAACACGTTGAAGATCGTAAAGCCCATATTCAGTACGATCAAAGTGGGAGAATCGCCCTACCATCAAACAGGAATATAATATTATGTGTTTCGTCATATAACAACTATTATTCTGTCTGCGTATCATTATGAAAGTGAATGTGTGTCGGTTCAATTTCTTATGACATTTTTTTACATTCCCTCTCAATTCAATACTTTGGACAAATGATTGCACGATTGCGACGATGTAATAATGGTATACACATGGCAATTGCCCTATGAGCACCGTTTATGTCACGTGATCTTCAACCGTCATCGTAATGACAGCATCCAGAATGCCTTCCCAATCTTCTTGTTTAATGTATCTTCAATAAATCCAAGCAAAATTGAGAAATGTTACTTGGCACTGCCGCGAGCATTTTAAAAGCAAAGTGTGATTGAAGAATATTTGCGGTTATAGGAAGTGAGATTAAAAACTAATGGAATGCCAACATAAGGGGAAAGGAACGTCCCCAGATAGCTTTTAGGTGCTTCATCTTTAACATTACCAAGAAATCTGAAAATACAAACGTCTGGCATTCATGCCTTGCATATGTATCATTACTGGTTGCTGACCTATAGTTAACCCTGGTGGCGCTAAATGTACGGCGTCTACTTATCCCAATTGACGGGGATGAATGCAGACATCATTCGTTCGGAATGAAAGATATGCGATGGCTTCAGAGAGGGGGCTTTACCCCCCCCCCCCACCCTCCCCCCCCCCCACACACACAAACACACACCACCCCCACCAACCTACGCCTCCATTACCATGTAAACTCGTGATGCGCACGTGCGTGAAGTTCTTTAAATGAAATTCGAAATGAACATGAATACAATTTAAATGATGATTCGCGCCATTTACCCCCCCCCCCCCCCTCACGCATGCATTCACTCATCATACTCCTATCATTCAACTTGGCACGTCTATCGCGATTGGCATTGCCCCATGTGTAGTTCTGTGACATGTTCCTTGATAGGATCTACTGGGAACTTTTAGTCGTATATGCCGTGACCTGTATCATTGAGGACCATCTACGGTTAAGATACCTGTTTAATATCTCAACCAAGGCTCAAATTAATTTTTTGTCCACGGGGGCTCTTCCAAAAAAAAAAGAGCCCCCGTGAGCCCTCTCACGGGGGCTCTTTTAGTACCGACGGGGGCTCTTTTTTAATACAAATTTTCATTGAATTGGTACCCATGAAACTCCTAAATTCCTTGGTATTTTATCATTATCATTTATTTAAGTCGGCATTTTCCCTCTTAGAAATTTACTTGTTACATACGTGTTATTGACTTTTATCTCCGTGATGACATTCTCTCCATTTCTTCCCGCTCTGCACACAATGTCCTCCTCATTATTCGGAGCAACCTTATTTACATTCTTTCTTTACTTTTAGTTTTTACCATATCCTTCCAAAACACAGGGGCGGATCTAGCTTTTTGCTAAGGGGGGGGGGGGGGGGTAACCCAAATACGATGTGGAGCATCGTCCACGAGCCGCGTAGCGGCGAGGCGATTTTTGTTGTTGCTATTTTGAACCCCCGTTTTCCTGGCATCTACAAACATGCGGAGCATCGTCGAGGAGCCGCGAAGCGGCGAGGTGATTTTTTGGCGCTATTTTGAACCCCCGTTAATTAGTGATATTTTCCTGGCATCTACTGACATCTACTAATACTGTGTAGGTCTGGACACAATGACACATGATAGCATTTTTCTATGCACATCACATTTTCACTTGGCAGCCCACGGGGGGAGGGGGGGTGGTTATATAAACCCCCTAAACCGCCTAGATCCGCCCCTGCAACATCTTTGGTGATCTTCTTCTCAATATTGATTTACTGGTCGAGTTACATTATTTGCTAATCTTTTAGAATAACCAGATTTCAGAGGATTCACACTTTTCACAACGAAAAACTTCTCCATGTTTCAGTCCTTGCGCGATCGTCTCCAGCTCCAGCAGATATTGGGCGTCAGCAGCGTGCACACCGGTACTACCGGCGCAGTATAGCCACTGCTGACGGCCGCACTACAGCTGCACTGCGAGCTCTGTTGTTTGTATCGGTAATACTCATAGAGATGGGAGAGAAAGCGCCATCTAATTAGTTCCATTTTATTGGTTTAAGGTTTGAAAATTGATACTCAATATTGTGTTAAAGTTATATCAGAAAAGATAATCTTTATTTTATAATTCCACGGGGGCGATTTTTAATTTTGCAATCGCCCCCGTGAACCATCTGACGGGGGCGATTGTGGAGCTCACGGGGGCGAATCGCCCACCGCCCCCGTGTATTTTGAGCGTTGATCTCAACTGTATATACATCATTTACATTTAACAAAATAATGTGTGCCCTAATTACGTTGTCATGTGGAAGCATTATACCCTTTATTTGATTCCTCATAGAACTTGCTCTCAAATGTTGTTTATTTTCATTTTTTAGAGTTTCCCCCTGGAACTATGACTTTAATTTCATACATATTAATTTTGTATCGCAGTTCATACATTATTGACAGCTTGGAGACTCCAAGTACCTAATATCGCGTTTTAGAATTTAGGTCTTGCTTTCGTTTTGGGATTAAATTTAGTGAGGCCTTTCTTCAGTCATCCCCTCCAACATATTCATGAATTAATGATGTAAACGGTAACCTAGACAGGTAGGTGGCGTGTATCACACCAAAAATACCTTCAAAATCACCCGATCTGACCGGTAACCCGACACATGCTCCGCCGACGATTGCTCCGCCGAAATTTACTCCGCAAAACGCGACAATTGCTCCGCGACATTTGCTCCGCCGACAATTGCTCCGCCGACATTTGCTCCGCCGACATAATATGTTCCGCCGACATTTGCTCCGCCGACATTTGCTCCGCCGACAATTGCTCCGCCGACAATTGCTCCGCCGACATTTGCTCCGCCGACAATTGCTCCTCGAACGACAGTTGCTCCGCCGACATTTGCTCCGCCGACAATTGCTCCGCCGACATTTGCTCCGCCGACAATTGCTCCGCAAAACGCGACAATTGCTCCGGTGACATTTGCTCCGCCGACAATTGCTCCGCCAACAGTTGCTCCGCCGACTTTTGCTCCGCCTGAAGCGACACTTGCTCCGGTGACATTTGCTCCGCCGACAATTGTTCCGCCCAAAAAGTGTCCCATAAAATACAAATGCTCCTAGTACTACGACAAATGCTTCGCCGACAATATTTTTTTTCACGGGTTATTTTCGTTTCTTTTTTTCTTCATTTTCTGAATGCATTTCATGAAATAATGTAGATGAAATGAAATGAATGAATGTTGATGACAATAATAATAACTAGATTTGTAATACTTGTTTTGAACAAGTATAGGTGGGCTGGTCTCACTAAAATATGAGACAAAATAAAGGGCAAATTTAAGATAGCTTATTGTCTCAGCTACAACATACTCGAATTTCAGCGTAAACGAAGCTTAAACGACGGAGATATTGCTCGCGAAAGACGGGAATGTAGAATCCAGTTTTGAAAAAAGTCATGGCCCATAGAGAATACACGCAAAAAGTGAAAAATTGATATTCCTCCTTTAATCGCAAAAATACGCCATGATGCTTTTGTCAAAATGAAAAATTGTGAAGGCTGCATTCGTAGTGAATTATCTCAGCTAGAACATATCGAAAGTTGGAAGAATACCAATCAATATTTACAGAGATACAATCAATTTTCCAAAAATATGCTGATGTCATAATATGCAAATTGGAATTTTGAGTTCGGAGGCCAATATGATGACGTCATGAGTTAATTGAGGGTCAAATGAGACAATAAATCATATTTCCAATTCATACTCTTGTTACGAATATGCAAATTAGATGATTTATGAATATGCTAATTTTTGGGGATGTTGCTCGAGTTGAGAATAATAAACGAAGAATCGGATCAAAAGGTAACCAAATCGTCTTGATTTTCATTATATATCAATATAATTCCGAGTTGTGGAAGGGCCAATATGAGTAGATTGTCCCGACCCAACAGATTGGGGGCTTGTCTCAAGAGCTAGATATAGTAACATATGCTATTTTGTTACTTTTCCGATCCGAAATGCGTATTGTGTGGAGTTTACCTTTTGTCCCATTCATGGGTTTTGGTGTGGTTTTCGCACACATTTAATGACTGTGGAATGTCTGTGCTGTAGTCATGGTAGGCTCTAGTGTAGCGTCCATAATAGGGTTAAGCCTACACACTACAGTTTGATTTTGTTTTGTACTGCATGATAGCTCGAGTCTTGTCTGGGGTATATGCCCCTTAGATGTCGTCTCATTGGTATGAAATTCACTGCACATCTGCTGCGGTTGTCTGGTATTCTGGTCCTGGTTTTGCTTGTTCTTGCATGGCAGTCGTTGAAGGAGTTAGTCGGTTTGACTTTTAACTTTGCCTCGGCTTCGTTTCTACTTCTAGGGTAATGGCCTAGATTAGTTGTTTGCATGCAATCTAGTTTGCTACACATCTGATGTAGTGTGGGACTGTGGGTACTGGACTTTTTGGAAGTTATTCCATGTTTCACGTGTGTTTGTGTGATATTAAGACTAGATCTATAAGTGTAAGTGTCAGAGTTGATGAAATCTAACAAAAATTGACTTGAGTTGTGGAGGTGGAGTCTCAATATAACCCTCTGCTGCATGGCTACATGTATATCAATTTCACAGAATTGGTGATAGTTTGATGCTTAATCAATTTTGTTTTGCTTAGTCGGTTGGTAAATTTTGTTGTTTCATCTGTTGTTGGACTATACTCTGTGTTGATTCACATTCAACATTTTTCTTGGATTTTCTTTCCAGTCGTCAGAACAATTGACCTACTTTGTGAGACTTGTGCAACTTGCACAGACTAGATCTATACAATGGCTGACTTTGATATTGAAAAGTTTTTGAGTCAGGACTTGACCATTGGCCGGTTACGTCAGCTACGAAAGGTTGATTTAACAGCTGTAGGAACAAAGCTATCGGTAAATCTAACTGGTCACAAAAGCAAGGCAGAAATAGTTGATGCAATTACAGCCCATGCAGGACTGAGCGCTGCGACGGCCGCGGCCCGAGCGGACGCGCCTACAACTAATGATAATGGTGGTACTCATAACCAAGATAAAGCTACCAGTGACGAGGTTGACCTTGATTTAGCTAAGATTGAGCTAGAGGAGAGAAGAGATAGAATAAAGGCTGCTGAGCATGAGAGAGAAATGGAACGAGATGGAATAAAGGCTGCTGAGCATGAGAGAGAAATGGAACGAGATAAACTAAAGGCTGCTGAGCATGAGAGAGAAATGGAACGAAAGAGGTTGGAATTTGAAATGATGCGTCATAATGACGTGACTTCTCAGGGCAGTCAGTCTGGTGAGAGAGACAAGAGGTTAATGGAAGCTGGGTTCTCTGCTAGGGTTAAGCTTGTTCCGAGATATGATGAAAATGAGCTAGATTCATTCTTTCTTATGTTTGAGAGGGTTGCCAAGAAAATGGAGTGGCCGGAAAATGAATGGGCATTGCTCATCCAACAAGTGATTTCTGGTAAAGCTCAGTCGGTTGTTTCTGCACTGAGTTATGAGCAGGCATTTGATTATTGGACAATGAAGGATGCTATTCTTCATTCATTTGAGTTGATTCCAGAGGCCTACCGTCAGAGGTTTCGCAATCTCAGGAGAGAAACTGGAGAGACTTGTGTAGAGTTTGCTTGGAAAAAAGAAGTTTCCTTCGACCAGTGGATCAGATCTTTGAAAATAGATGCCACATATGATTCTCTTCGAGAGATTATGCTCATTGATGAGCTTAAAAGATGTATGTCTCAAGAGGTTAGGACATATGTCAATGATAATGTAGTTAGTGATGTGAGAAAGGCTGCCATGTTGGCAGATGGGTACGAATTGACACATAAAGGGAGTAGTTCACCACTTACTAGGCGTAGGAATCAATCTAGGTCACCTACGACTCAGAGAAAGTCAGGTAACACCGGCACTAATCAGGGTAGTGGTTTTGGAACTGAAGGCAGACTTCTCTGTGCCTACTGTAAGAAAGAGGGCCACCTTAAGACGCAATGTCCAAGACTAAAATTAAAAGAAAACAATCTTGAACAGGAAATTACACAGCCTAGTGGCTTTGTGCGCATAGCAGCAGTCGACATGCAAAAACGTGTAATGAATGATCACAATGAAACAAAAAGAAGTGATCAAGTAAGAGATGTTGGACATGATGAGGAGATTGATGAAGGATTTCTAGATTTTGTTTCTTATGGCACGGTTAGGTTTAGTGTTGATGATAAGGAGTTGCCCATCACGATTTTAAGGGATAGTGGTTCTATGAAGACTCTGCTTATTGCTGATGCGTCGTCCTTGGACACAGAGAATTTCACAGGCAAGAAAGTTTTGATTCAAGATGTGAATGATGGCTTCAAACCGGTTCCATTATATAACATCGAGCTTAGCAGTGGTTTAGTATCTGGACCAGTGACTGTTGGCATTGTTACTAAGTTGCCTATGAGAGGAATCTCAATGTTGCTCGGCAATGATTTAGCCGGAGGTAAGGTGTTCCCATCACCCGTTGTGTGTGACATTCCTGAGGTGAATTTTGAGGCAGAGAAATTGGGAAGTGAAGTTCCTGGTTTTTCCCCTTCGTGTGTAGTTACTGGAGCCCAGGCTATGAAAAAGAAAGAAGATGACAGGGATGGTGACGTCAATTTGGGTGACACTTTTTCCAGAACGTTGGAGGAGGGCCAAGATGACCAGAGTCATGCTACGACTATCTTCAGTCAGCCTGCCTTGATTGAGGCTCAGAATGCAGCAGAGGACTTGAAGAAGTTGTGTGATGTTGCTCTACCAGCAGGAGAAGCTGAAAAAGTGTCGCAGTGTTATTCCACAAAATGTGGTGTACTGATGTCAAAACCAGTGCTGGACGCTCCAAACTTCCAGAAGCCTTTTCAGCTTGCCGCTGACGCCAGTGATGTAGGAGTTGATGTTTTTCTCCTACAGATGGATGACATGGGTCTCCTGGAACCCATTAGCTACTTTTCCAAGAAGCTCAACCCCCACCAGCGAAGATGTTCTACTATAGAGGAGTGCCTTGGTCTCGTCTTGCCAGTTCAGCGCTTCAACGTGTACCTGAGCAACTCTTCAGAGGTGACTGTATTCACAGATCATAATCCATTGACTCTTCTTGAGCGCTTCAGAAATGAAAACCAGAGACTGTGTCAGCGGAGCATAATCTCCAGCCTTATGCACTGAAAGTGACTAATATCAAAGGAAAGGACAATATAATCGCAGATACACTTTCTAGAGCTTAAGCAAGCCTACTGAACATTTGACAAATTGTGAAGAAACTAGAACTTTAATATTTTGTCTTTATTCGTCATAAGGAATCTACACATGATTTATTGCTTTGTATCTGTACATGTACTTAAATGCTGTGAACTGATGGATCAGACAGTTCATTAATTTTGAACAGTGATATGAATGATCATGTATGAACATTTCACCTATTTACAGGGAGATGCCAGTATGGACAGTGGACTATATTCTGTGGAGAATGTGCACCATATGTCATTGTTTCCTTATCTGTGCCTATATGTATAATGATTTCATGTCTTTTCTTGATTCTGTTTGTTCGTTATTAGAATAGTTTTCTTTTGATAAAAAGGGAATAGTTATTGTTAATAATAATACCCAGCATTGTTAGCTATGCAATGCAAAGGCTTAATGCATTTACCATTTCATAACAACTTAAAAAAATTACAGGTGTAAAACAAATTGAAAGCAAAACAAAGGTGTAGCATCACAACTTGCGTAATGTTGTTACACAGATTTCAAAGATTATTGACTGCCAGTATTGCATATGTATGTGCTTGTGATTTAACTTGATAAGTCTTGCTTATATTTGTTTGTATTTAAACAAGTTTCAATTCATAGCTTGCAGCAGTAACTCAACAGATTATGTTTTTCATGTAATATGTACACGAAATATGTGCATGTGTGTACCCTTATTCTTGCATTTCATGTCAGAAATATTTCAAATCGAGCTGTGCACAGTTATGTGGATCATTATAACATATTGCTTCTGTTGACCCACATATTTAATGAGACACTGCATTTCGACATAGTAATGAGGTGTCGTCATAGCAACGCGTCATGTGACTACGTTGTACGCGTTCATTATATGAATATGCAATCATTTGTTATGCGAATTGTGTTTTGCGCATGTTGAATATCAGCGCCTTTGCTGAATATTCAGTGTTTCATTTGTCGCGCATGCTTATTACGCTCATATATTCATTATGTGTGATGTGTAGAGATGTGTTCCGACCATTACAGTTTGTGGTTCTTTACAAAACACAGGCATTGTGTTTGATTAATGTCCTGGTACTTACTTACAGGTTTCAGGAAGAGATCATATAATGTTGATCCATCAAAGTTGTTTTCCTTTTTCTGCAGTTTGTGTTTTGTTATTGAATGTTGGAATGAAAGGTCTAATCAGTCTGTCTTCGATATTAGAAAGATGATCTTCATGCTAGCTTTTAAATATTTTTTGTGTGGTTAATTTATCACCTTTAGATCTTACGATTATTGTTCAGAAGAAAGTTCTAACTACTGATAGAAACTTTCTTTTATGGGGGGAGATATGTTACGAATATGCAAATTAGATGATTTATGAATATGCTAATTTTTGGGGATGTTGCTCGAGTTGAGAATAATAAACGAAGAATCGGATCAAAAGGTAACCAAATCGTCTTGATTTTCATTATATATCAATATAATTCCGAGTTGTGGAAGGGCCAATATGAGTAGATTGTCCCGACCCAACACTCTACAAAATATAAAAAAAAATTGGGGGTCACCTTACATTCTAAAGAGCTACGATGGATTTTGTATAGGCATGTTTTTGCCTATATATGCTATGTATTACAAGAGCTCGCACGCACGGACGTGTATCTTAAACGGACGCTCACTCCATTATTAATGGTCAGAAATATGTTAACAAGGTATCAAAATGCTTGGGAAAATGTGCTAAATATGATGACAAAGAACAATTGGCGATTCTTTGTTGCAGAATGCCAGAACGCGCGAAAACACGCGCGCATGCGCGTTTGCGAGATTTTTTATAACATGCTTAAAATGGCCTAAAACGTATGTAATATTATTTTGAGACTATTTTGAGCATATTAATATTTTGCGCGCGCACTGACGCGCGGACGTACGCGCACGCGCGCGTTTTTTGACCTGAAATTGACCGGACGAATATTGACCTTAATCATGATAAATATGAATCAAAAATGGCTTTTGGTTATAAAGATATGATCATGAGTTGATTTTCAGAAAAAAATACAAAATGGCGCCTAGATGACGTCATCAGTAAAGGTCATAGTTGAAAACCTTATTGTGCTCTTTCCTCATGCCTATATTATGTGTGCCAAATTTCAAGGCATTTGATTGAGCCATTTTCAAGTTATCGTGCTAGCAAAAAAGTGGTTAGAAATAAGACAAATATTCTAACGAAAACATAAGGTGATCTGTATTATAATTATACAGCCCACCTGATAATACATTACATTTATAATGCGCTTCATACAATGTTTCTAAACGCAAGAGAGAGAAGAAAGGATAAGGATGTGGGAGGAAAAAGGAGTTACCTAGAAGTCATTTCGAATATACTGAAATAACTTTCCATCTATCACTGTACGTCCCATTATGTTGTACACTGAACACTCATTCCATGTCGTTGGAAGTTTTTTTTAAAAAGTAGAGCAGCAAGCCACATTCCCCAATACGCGCATACCTCCTAGTTAATTTAAAAAAGCTCTTCAATATGTAAGACCTGAAATGACCTCAATGCAAGCAAGCACATGCATCTTACTAGATAAACCATCTGAAAGTAAAGCATTACAAGGGCGTAACCAAAGGGGGGTGTGGGGGTGCGACACCCCCCCCCCCCACCTCTCAGGATATTATCGGTAAAATTGCGCTGCCGTCGGGAAAAAAAAAGAGAAAAGGGGGAGGGAAAAAAAGAGAGGGCAAGGGAAAGAAAAGAAACAAGAAAAGAAAAAGAAAAGAGAAAGAAAAGAAATTAAGGAAAAGAAAGGAAAGAAAGGAAAAGAAAGGAAAAAAAAGAAAGAGAAGAAAAAAAGAGGGAGGAGAGGAAAGAAAGGAAAAGAAAGAAAAGAAAGAAAAGGAAAAAAAAAGGAAAAAAAGAGAAAAGGGAAACAAAAGAAACGGGGGGGGGGAGTGAAAGAGAGGAGGGGGGAGGTAAGAGCCTGAGAAAGCAGGAGTGGGGGTAAAAGAAAGGGGGCCGTTGGGTGGAGTCGTCTCGTCAAGGAAGCAAAAAAGACACGGGTAAATTTGTTGCTGTGTCGGGTCAGCTGTGTCGGTATTTTTGCTCGATCCTCGTGTACTATATCAATGCAGAAGTTTGAAGTCGGTGACATGTATATTGTCGGTCGGCCGACAAGTTTTTTTCCCTACGAACTGTGACTTTGTATTCGCTGTGACGACTTCGAGAGTGACTACAACTACAATACTTGTATTTTCTCGAAGTTTCACTTTCCTATAATATCAGCTAAAGAAATCAGAGATTTAACATTTTCAGGGAAACTAAATTCAAACAAGGATTAAGAGTCAACAACGATACGACGAATCGTCTTCCTTTCTCTATATTTTGATGAAACGCCAAAATTTCAGCGCTTCGCGCGGGAGGGGAAAACTTCATTTAGACGAGTCGAGAACGGTACAATAAATCGTCTTCTTTTCGTCTTCTAGGGAAACGTCTAAGCTTCGCGCGGGAGGCCTAACACCGACACCCCCTAACGAGCGCGCTTCGCTTGCTCACTACCGCCCCTCCCTAAAATAAGATCCTAGCTCCGCGCCTGAATTAAAATATATAGCTATGATGTTGACTAAGTTGACAAAATAATTCGTATATTAATGTCGTCGAGGAAATTGATCATTTGCGTATACGCAAGTACTATAGATAGTCCATAGGAAAAACAATTTAGCCTTCGGCCCCGGGTTTATAGGGTTAATTGTAGATATTGAGACACTTAATTTTGTCGGTAAGTGGTGGCTAGTGTTGTCGGTAATCGTTGGCCTCTACACAACCCCCCCCCCCCCCCCCCCACTGAAAGAGGTCTAGCGACGCCCTTGATACAATGTATTAGGTCATCGTGAAAGTTCTAGAAAGCAACAGGGGAGGGATCAAAATAAGCTTCGAAGGGCACTTATACGTAAAGAAGAGAACCCATTCAGACGGGAAAATTAGATGGCAGCCTTTCTGCTTAAGCTACAGTCCCATATACGTCCCGGACCGTCCCGGACCATCCCGGACCCCATCCGGGGTGATCCGGGATTCGGTCCGTGTTGACACCGTGTTGGCACCGGGGTGGTCCTGGATGGTCCTGGATGGTCCTGGGCGGTCCGGGAGTCGACCCCGGATGTTTTTGACGGTCAAAAACTGCCGGGGTGGTCCGGGACGGTCCGGGACAATAGTTTGATCCGGGGTGATCCGTGTAGCCACCGTGCTGGGTCCGGGGTCATCCGTAGTGGCGCCGGGGCGGTCCGTGTTGATCCGTGGCAGTCCGGGAGTGAGTTATTGACCGACAAGGACCATCCAGGACCATCCAGGACCATCCAGGACCATCCAGGACCACCCCGGTGCCAACACGGTGTCAACACGGACCGAATCCCGGATCACCCCGGATGGGGTCCGGGATGGTCCGGGACGGTCCGGGACATATATGGGACTGTAGCTTAAAAGCATCACACTTTTTTTGAACAAAACATCCCGGACCATCCCGGATCACCCCAGACCATGGTCCGGGATGGTCCGGAGTGGTCCGTGCTCGTCCGTGCTGGTCCGGCTTTATATGGGACTGGGGCTTTATTTCCATTTATACAAATCATTTTGTTGCAGTTTGATGTCAGTTCTTCACGATAAGCCAATTGCTCTTCTTCCGGTGGTTCCGTGGGTCCCTTAAAGCCAGTGAAAACAAAGTACTTGAATGAGACGGGGTGTTTTACACTAAATGTATATAAAGTTAAGCTACATACACTTAACTGAAGGAAAGAAACCTATAGAAGACGGACTGGATATTATTGAAAATACTATTCTAAACAAGAATGTACTACATGTACTACATTACGTTACAATTTCACGAGAGAACTAGAACTCGAGAGGGGAAGAAAAGACGAAGTGATGTGAAGTGAAGTGTCAATTGAATTTTGATGGCTCCTTTTTTAAATTCCGTATGACTAGTTCAAACTACACCCTAATGTCTGTGTCCTGTATATATTATAATACCGAGAAAAACAGCTTGGAATTTGGACGAAATAGTAATGTCATGCTTCATTGTTCTCGATTTCTCATATTTGTGTCCTCTCGTCATCTCTGTCTCAAGGTCGCTCATTTCGTCATACTGGTACATTCTAGTTGAATGTTTCCTATGGGGGTGATTGTGAATGCCATTCGTGTTTTTCGTTCATTGAAATTTGCATTTCCCATCATCTTTTTTTGTGTAATTATCGTTTGAGTTGAAGATTTTGTTCCTTGATTATTTCCTAGGTGTTTCTCCTCTTAATTTCCCCTCTGAATTAAAAGAAAATTCCTTCTCATTTAGGAACACTACCTTTCCTTGTTTCAAGCTTTGAAGTTTTTTATACCGTGCGAGTCAAAAAAAAGTTTACACCTAGAAAATTGCTAATTATTTTTAAAATAATCTATGAACAGTAAATTATTATATATCTTATGAAAGTGTTTTATCCCAAATCATTTGGTATCATTTTTGTGTAGTATGTGTTCACGCTTGGATGAACATGAGGCATTCTTTGCGAGAGTGCAAAAATCGGCTTGCGCCAAAGTGATGCCTACAGCATAATGTTGGGATTAGCGGAGTGAGAGAATGAATTGAATGTATCAAATGAAATGCATTGCATATGCTTTTTGCAGAAGCAAAGTCACACACACGCGCGCACTTAATAATGTTCGTTGATATTAAATATTCGATATTTGATATGTGTGGCATGATTAGTTTTCTTAGGGATGTTATTTGAATATGCAAAGACCGAATTAATACCCAAATCCCAATTGCTTTGTTCAAACATCACACAAGCAACTTTGGCGCAAATCGATTTTTGCACTCTCGCAAACGATGCCTCCTGTTTATCCAAGCGTGAACACATACCACACAAAAATGATACCAAATGATTTGGGATAAAACACCCTTTCATAAGATGTATAATCATTTACTGTTCATAGATGATTTTTAAAATAATTAGCAATTTTCTAAGTGTAAACTTTTTTTTGACTCGCACTGTATTGTCTCTCAACTACTTCTCTCTATACTTTGCACACAAAAAACTGAAAGCGTAGAAGTGCGGTTATAAGCTATCGTTGAATATAAATGCAAATTATGCACCATTTTCATGAGGATAGGCACGTTTAAACAAAAATTATGTGTATGTATTGCACATTTTAGAAGACGTTCTTTAACTAACTTTTAAGTGTAACAGTTTATCTTTAAATAAAAATTGATTGGAATCAACGGATAATACACTACACAATTCGGGTGTAGTTGACCTCTTTTTATTCTGGCTTAATAAATGTCCCTCAGGCTTGTTCCTGTTCGCCATCCTAGACGAAATGCCGTTCTTCCATTACTGTAGGATGGTCTCTGTAAAATAAAGAAAAAAATGACATTCATTGTCAATATTTTTAAATACATAAAACGTGCTCTAACAGGACACTGTTTAAGGCTGACTCAAGCCTTCTGTTATTGCACAGGAACGGTGTTGATAATGCAATATAAATTTACTTGCCGTACACGTACGTGAGCAATGTAGCAACCACCCTTGCCCAATCTTTAAAGTGTTTTATTTTCTTCAGCTCTACATTCAAGCTTGCATCGTTGGCCCACTGGAGAGTAATTAATTTACTTTTTTTTTCCATTAACAAACCTCTGATAACATGCTCCTAGCATCGTTTTTTTTTTCTACACATTTTCTTGCCCATCTGGGCGACGCCAAGATTTAGATTGGAAATTGAGATTTTATTTTCTTACTTGGTTTGTTTGGTTTGTTTATTTTAGTCCTACGACGGATTCCGGATTATATGTTTATGCCCACGCCTCCTATTTCATAATCGCAAACACATTAATTTCGATTTCTTCGTTTTCTGAGGGTTGCCGTATTACCCCCCCCCCCCCCGGGCCCCAAGATAAACTAAAATAGAATATTAAAAAAACCAATCTATTCCTTTAGGTCTATCATTACGTTCTAACACTAAAATGCAGATTTCTCTTTTCATATGAAATAACTTCACGAATAGCATTTCAAATCCCTTTTGGCGTATTCAAACTCATTTTGCGATTACCCCAGGGCCTGTTGATCGTCCAGATACTTCGAGAATACTTAATGGCAAATATTGGCCCATGTATGTATACAAAACAGCTACTAAATGACGTATATATATATATATATATATATACTATTTTTTAGTATATTACGTCCTCTTTTGAATGTTAACTTTGTAAGTTGTATTAACGTTTAGTAGATAAGTTGACAAACTTTTGTCGGTCGGTTCAAATTGAATTACTTTACTGATCTGGTTGAGACGAGGGGGCGTTCGTTCAAGGCCCTCTCCATATTTCACACTATCCTAATATGATGGACAAGTTACTTACATGTAACTTTTTTCATTTAAATCCCCACCCCCGTCAAACATGGGTGATCAAATTGCAGACAAGACATGGATTACAAAAGAAGCTTTGATTAAATGCCGTTAGCAGTATCAATTCTACATTTAGCAATTACATAATGTATGGTATATATAAGAAGCTTAGGGTATGCAATAGGTATTTATCCATTTTGAGTGGGCGGTTTTGATGAATAAACAACGAAATGTCAGGAATTAGATAATCTTGTATTAGGATATGTTTCGAAAGAAGATTAAAGCAGCCATGATAAAACGATGTTTAAATAGTACATGTATTAATTTCAGAGAAGACTAGACTGGCATTACTAAAAGTCATATAAATCCCCTTTACTGTTGATTTCAGTCATTTGCAGTTGATCTCGAAGACTGCGGATATTCATACCATATTCTCCGAATACTCTGAAGAAGAAAAAAGTAATCGAATTAAATCCACCCGTTTCCTTTCATTGGAGGTTGATTTCCAGTAGCATTTGAGAGGTGGAATCCTGAAACTTTTCTCGGCTCGCGATGTTAGATGCAGGACATTTTGCCCCGCGATAGATTGTTTCTATTTGTGGTCTTGCCATAATATTGACAAACACATGATCATGGTGAATATATTTAAAATATAATTTTTGAGAGTATTTTTAAGTGTTGTAATTAATCTACACGTAGGCCACTATCATATATCTTGATGAGGTTGCTCTCGAAAGGAAATGTCATAGCCCACGCAAATAAAAAATAATATTACGATCGCTTTATTGAGTTTAATTACTTGTAAGTTTTAAAAAGTGTCGTCAAATATTCATAAGAATGAGAAAAGCTATTATATCCATTTTTTCCAAATGTAAAATCTGTGGAGGATTTAATAACGTTTACTTTTACAACTCGGCCTAGATATACCCATTCTCCTTAACCATACCTGACGGATAGAACAAATAGTGTGTCGAGACATTGGTTTTGATTATTTCTCTCTCTCTCTCTCTCTCTCTCTCTCTCTCTCTCTCTCTCTCTCTCTCCATCTAACACTATGTCTCTGTTTGTATCTATCTATCTCTCTCTCTCTCTCTCTCTCTCTCTCTCTCGCCCCCTCTCTCTGTCTGTCTCTCTGTGACCCTTTCCCTCTGATATTCTCTCTCAAATGGATAGATTTTATGATTACAATTATTCCTCAAATAATTTCATTTTTATCCAGAAATCGGACTTAATTCCCGGAGTAAACAAGCAAGGAAATTAAAATTGATTGGCACGATAAATAATTTATAGGACGGTATTTAGGTTAATCGAAGTCGAACAGTTTGGCTGCAGAATCGTACGGGCATGTTTGTTTGATATTGAAGATAAAAATTGCAATCTACAAGTTGCTGATTATACTTTGTTTCCAGAAAATTCAATTCATGCTTTGCGCTCAAATCAAGTTTCGTATCTGTCATACTAAAGGTAAAAACATCCAACTGAAATCATTTGTACATCTTATAATGATTTTCCAGTTCTGCTAATGATGACAAATACTTTTGTAAACATCCTCATTCTTTGCAACAAGATAATGAAGAATATTCCAGTGAGAAACGTCCCCTGAAAAAAATATCCCGAATGTTCTTCGAATGCCCTTCAAAGTCTGTTGAAAAGTTTGTCCTGTATACTCATCCCTGGGTGCTTGTGATTTTCAGCTCACGTTGACCATTCCGAAACAAGACAGATATGTCACATTGTTATTGCACGACCAGCACCTAATTTATTCTAAAGGCATTTATATATAATTACTGATAACGGCATTAAACGTTCATCTGCTGTATGCATTTACATTGCAAAAAAATATAATAATGATATTAATAATAATGATAATAATAATAATAATGATAATAGTAAATAGATAAAAACAAAATAAACAAATGATAAACAAAGAAATTAATAAATAAATAAATACATACTTTAAAAAAAAAATTGATAATAAAAAAGATAAACATAAAAAATGTAATAGAATTTTAACAAAAAATCCAATAGAATAAATTGTAACAATAAGAGAGTCAATAAAACAGTTACACATGAGAAGGGGTCGCTTGAGTTCACCTCGGATCTCCATCTATATGGTGTTTATCACAAATCAATGTAATATATTTTGACGGCATACTTATTAAGATGAGGAATTTTCTGAGAAACTCAAAGCTATAGTCTGCTGATTTATGACGGCGGCATGGGCCATTGGTGGCGTAGCAAAGCGCAAGGGAATAATGCGGGGTGGGTGATATGGTGAGAACACATAAGGAATTTATCTTCTACCAGAGGGTTGTAATATATAATTAGATAAAGGAACATTTTTTCACACAGCCTTAAGTTTCCAAATTCGAGGAAGGAATTGCTTGCTTCAGGAAAGATGTGTGAAGAAGTTGTTGACGTGGACATTTGATGAACTATGTTCTAAAAGGTGTCTTTCTAATTGCATTCGAGATACAAAAGTTCTTTAATTTAAGTAGCAATGCAGCGATAATTGTTTTTGCTCCTGGCTGTCTCCTGTATTTGTCGAAGAAGATGAATCCTGGTATAGGGCACGTGGTAGGGAGCTCCTTAAGGCCTCGAAGGCAGACGTTTGTTCACCAAGGTCAAGGTTTCAGCTGTAGTGTCTTCCAGGGAATTATGGTTGCCTCGGGAAAGTCTCTGATGCCATGTCCTTGCGATGGTCTTGGAAGCGCGTTCATGACCTTAGTCGTCAAAGTGAAATGGGAATAGAGGGAATACAAATTTATTTGAATTAATTTTACCAAGATTACTTTCTTCCTCATTGTTCTGTGTGGTCCTATAATTGTCTATTTGGTTTTATTTTTTTGCAACTCGCAATCATGGCTTTGTGGCCAGTTGTGAAGGTTTAATGTACCTCATTTAGCGTATTTCTTCGCCATTGTTGTTCGTTTGATCATGATTGATTCAGTTTTTAAAGTTAACTTTAAAAGGTATGAGTGCTTTGGGAAGTTAGCAATGTAGATTGTAAAAATATTATTTATTTCTATGTCCATTGATTGTAATATTTCATATCGTTTGTACTTTGATTTCAGTGGGATCTAAATACACTCGTTAATGTGTCATTAACGCGAAATGCTTTGCTTTGCCTTTTTTCTCTTTCAGTATAGGATTTCGAATGATTTAATCGCTTTTTTTTCACACTCTCTCAAGCAAAATGTGTCATTCAATGATGGAATTAATGAGATTTAGATTGATACAAGACCTGCTAGACCATGAAATTTATTTTCCCCTCATTTAAACCGAGCTCGGCAATCACAAGTATTGCGAATGGTGACGTATGCTACGGCCATGGATATGAAAACGGAGATGGTAAAACACCGAGCGGAGACGCATACGGTGTAGTCAATAGGACAAACCTCAGCGGGTCTACTTGCAGTTTTTTCCCTACTCGACAACCGTGCCAAGATGAAGCTATGCATACCGTATACATGTTTTAAGTATTGTTGACTCGATAGTCAATTGTTTATTCAACGGAACAAGTGGTCGCAGAGCGAGTTCGAAAAGCGGTGTCTCTCCTCGCTCTCTTCGGTGTCGAGCAACCGATTCTAAAAATGTTTTTGGACGCTCTCTTATTTTGAACCCCGTGCTGGGAATCAATTTTGCTTTAAACTACAACATGGCAAGATCTCCACCTGGAATCGTGATTATTTCTAAAGTACTTGCGTGAAAATTGAATGACTATCCCGTTGGATTTTATAATGAGGAATTGCTCTTCTAGCTATTTCGGCGACTAGGAATAGCTTCTCATCCTATAGATGATGCCCGGCGGCGGTAAGTTGGACAAAGATGCAGGGATATAATCTGCAAGCTGTATGTAAAGATTGTTTATTTCATTTCACTTTAACTCTTTTTTTCCTCATAAGATCTATCTCATATCTCTCTCTCTCTCTCTCTCTCTCTCTCTCTCTATCTCTCTCTCTCTCTATCTCTCTTTCTCTCTGTGTCTCTCTGTGTCTATCTCTGTCTATATCTCCCCCTCACTCTCACTCTCTCTCTCTCTCTATGCCTATCTTTCCCTCTCTTTCTCTCTTTACACCCCCTTCCCCTCCCACTCTCGATCGGCGACTTCAGTAATGTCTAACGGTGCTAACCACTGCATGGCTTATCTGTCGTGCACAAAGGAAACAAAAAGGAGATAACTATATATCTGCATGGGTGCCAGACAGTAGTGGATACATTGGAGGTGAGCATGAAAAGAAAGGGCATTTGGAAAATAGAGCCTATAATCATTCGCCACGATTAGTGTTAGCTAAAAAATGCATCTACAGACCTAACAATTGTAAGCTGTGTCAGACTTTACATTTATAGGAATAATAGCAGGCCTATAGAGTAGCCGCCGTAGACTCTGCATGGAACAAGCTGCCAAGTGACATTCGAAACATGCAATGCCTAGAAACCTTTCAGGAAAATGTTTAGAAGGTTTTATTTACTGAGAGTTACTAATGATATTATGTTGTTACAATTCTGGAAAGAGATTTGTGTATTTTGTGTTGTATAGCGCCTTGAGTAAGTTTTTAGATAAGTGCGGTTTATAAGTATTTATTGTTAGTAGTAGTAGTAGTATAACCTGTTCATGTTGCTCAGTACAATATTCCGTTTGCGAGAATTTTGATGAACAAATATTTCCTTCCTTAAAAAAACATTAAATGGGTCGGGGGTAAAAACATAATCCTCTTTAAGGAAATGAAATTAAAAGAAGAATTAATCCACCGGGGAGAACAATGTGAATGGTATTTGAGATGGCATTGAACTGATAAGGAGAGCAGATCGCAACCAGTATGCAAGACGAAATCCCTACTCACAAGCCAAAGACTCGGGACATCACCAAGTAGCTTTTAGACCGTCCCATGAGCTTTCGTTTTTAATGCTAAGAGTTAGGATTACACTATAAAAAAAGTCATAGTCGTCAGAGTGGTGCGCTTTAAGCACTAACCATGAGCGTTTTGAGTACTGGAGGAGTTGTTTGAAGGAACCAAATCGCCTTTTTTTTCCTGCCCATGTTTCGTACAGTTTGATAAAAGTGTGTCTTCAAGTATCTATTGATTTGTTAGTATTATTATCTTCCATTTTTCTTCTTCATTTTTCTTTGGTCAATCTCACTTCTCTTTCAGTTGTTATTAAAACAGTGAACTCTCTCATCTGTCAATATTATTTGGGGGTCATCGTTAATAAACAGGAATGGGTGCCTTCAGGGAAAAGGCTCTTCAGTAAAAGGTCTTTTTGTAACTGTTTACTTTCGCTCGAATGGCAGAAACGTAGCTTAATATTTTCTTCTTCTTCATTTGTGGATGAAATCGATTATGCTGGACAGCGGAGTGGAAAAAGAACGTTCACTTTATGGGCTAAGTGCTAACATACGGACTTCTGTCTTTTGGGCCCATAGGTCCTTTGTATTGATTAACGTATCCTAATGCTAGACAAATCGATCCGATGTATCCCAGCAAGCGTGAGTGTGCTTAAAGATGTTATCCGTCCCACAGAGCAGCATCATACACTTGCATTTTTTTTCTCCAAACGGAGGAGAGGGGGGGGGGGGGAGGGGGGGGGGGGAGGGGGGGGGGGGCTTCCTAGGGAAATTCGTTTTGCTGTATTTACATATATGCACATTCTAAACAGCTTTTACAAGTTACCGAATAAATTCAATTAAAGCCCCAATGTCCTACTTGTCACTTGCTCCCTCTATATAGAAAACTTCCCCAATCGGTGCCTGTTGGTCCCCCATGATCCTCTATTTCTTATGTTATTTGAGAGCTGAGTTGATGAGATAGCCACCTGTCAGTGACCTCGCTGTGTGGTCCTATCCCTCCTAGCCACACTAGTGTTGATAGGCTTTAAAGCTAAAGACCAGTTATGGTCATGCGATTGCATTGTGAAAGAAACGTTGTGAAATCGATCAGAAAAGGTTGATCATCTAGCATAGATGTACTGCAAGGTTCTGGAATCATCAAAATGATAAGAAATTTGGCCAAGTCTTCATAAAGTTAGAAGCACTGTACACAGAAATATGTATATGGGACTACACACACGTGCGCGACAAGTGCATTTCATACCTCTCAACAGGCGAGAGATACACTAATTTACAAAATATATCAATTAGTAGGCTGTTTCCTGTCAAAATTTGTATCATCATGTAATATTCAAAACATATTCTTTCACATGATTGGTAATAAGAACTTCCATTTCATTTTTTGAAATTGGGGCGTTTCCAATACTGGTCTTTACCTTTAAAGGAACGGATACCCCCCCCCCCCCCACCCCCATCGGTTCCTCTACCGTGGTTGAGACCAATGTCTTTCTAAGAGTTGATAAACTCGGTTTTGAGACAGAGATGATTGAATATGTGACTATGTGGTATCTCTGACATTGTAGTCTATCGCGGGATAATGAAACTTGTTTTGACTTTAAACTCATTTTATTCAAAGGTACACTCTGATCCCGCGCGTTGCACACGAGGCGTTGCTTTACTGACTTAGTACAACGTCAGTGACCTTTGACACTCTTTGTAAAAGTGACATCGAACAAATAAGTGATGCAAAATGAAAAGTGAAATGAACGTTATTGCTTTGAATCATTAGCACATGCACTAGCTTCATTCACAGGCCACATTAATGTAGGCAATAATGCGGTCGCAATGAGGCCTCGAGTGCAACAGGCATTCGCAATCGGCCAGTAATCTGTGTCAATCGGCATTAGTCCGTATCCAATGCAAGGTAAATACGCATTATTAATGAATACCCATGACTGTGTGCATGTACTGTTTCTTTTTCGCTTGGTAACTTTGTGAGGTAGAAATCAGGAAAACAACTGATGTTGTTTTAATGCTTCATCAATCAGATTTATGTAATTGATCCCTTGACAAACTTAGAATGGACGAAGGAGAACCGTCAACAAAAAGAGGACAAAGGAGGAATCGATGTTGTGTCGTGGATTGTTCTTTCAAGGTTCACGTGAATGAGAGAGCAGATAAATCAAGGCTGAGAGTGAATAAGAGGCTTGATCTAATCAATCAATCACAATATAATCGAAGATTATAATCCACTTTGATTTTCATTACACAATATCGCGCGGATGGGGCTGAAGACGAGTTGGATTTGTTGATGTTTTTCGTCTTGCTTTGTCTTATTTTTCGATGTACTCGTAAGAGAAGAGTTTGATATAGCTAGCTGTTAATTATAATTTACAGGGTGTCTAAGAAAAATAGAGGAGACCCAACTTTGAAAAGACCCGTAAATTAACCTAATGTTTACCTAATGAAATCCATATTATCTGAGTAATAACTGCTTTCCTATGACTTGGTTAGTGGGTCACCTTGTATTATTGTTAGGGAGTGGTTTTGTTAAACCGCCTTATTTTGGTTGATTTTAAGCCTTTACAATGAGACCAGTAAACTTCACAAAACAAGGGCGAGATTCTGTTACGTATTTTTTCCAAGAACAATACGAAAGGAAATGCAACCATGTGTTTATTTAAATCGGACGTTGCAGCCGCCTTAATTCTCTCATTGGTTAAATTAAAAACACATGCACATTTATGGAAATTGATCAAGTGCTGTTTTCAAACATGAAATATGTATATTTAATTTGTCTGATTTCATTTCTTAGTTTTCCGTTTGGCTTTCGCCCACGAGACCGCCCAGCCTTACGAATAAACACCCCCCCCCCCCCCCCTCCAGGGACATTTTCAGGAATTCGTAGTTCATTCGTATTTGGATTTACGCACAATGTAACAGCGTCTTGTAAATTTCAAGTTCAATTGCATTTTGTTACATTTTATGCAATAATCCAATGCAAGAATATACGGAACGCTTGTACACGTATTCTTCCATTCGCACTTGCAGACATTGATGCGGACACTTGACGATGACGTATCGTCAAATATTGTTTGCCAAAACAAAACACTTTCTCCGCCAGAATGCTAACATTTATGGTCTGAGGTGATTGATTAGGAGTGGTGTGCCTTCTACCCTTTAGGAGGATGCTGCCTTGGAATGCAGAAAATGTAAATTTGAAAGCTACATTTAGTCAGACCAAGGTCAGACTTATATATATTTCAGACAGCGACTGTTGTCTGCACTTATCTACTTACAATTTAGATTCTTGTTTATTTAGAGCCTTTGAACAGATGAAAGCATTCCTTGCACGCGCTAGCAATTCAACGGAATACCCACCTTATTCATTTAGTACTCTCTTTTTTTCTTCATGTTTTCCATGTCGCATGTGTTTCATACATTTTATAGAAATAAGCATATTAACGATGTCTTATTATCCACCCTGCTATTAGTATTAAGACGTATGCCCTAGGCGTCGTTTCTCTTGCCTTCTAAATCTCATCGATCTATCATCTAAATGGTTTTTACCCTTCCTTTTCTAGCCTTTCACCAAACTAAACCCGTCTTTCCTCATCTCCTCTTGCTCCTGATACAACTGATACCACTTTGGCATGATACCCCCATTATGAACACATTCTCATCTTTCAAACCGAGACTAATTTCAACAATTCAGGCACCATTTGAAGCCAATTCGAATCGTTTAAGGCACACTCCACTCTCTCAACGCATCATACCATAAGTTCCATAACGCGATGATTATTTTAAACAGTAACAGTTTTATCTTTATTGTAGGTGTGTTTGACGCTCAATTAAGCCAATTTAAAGTTCTCAAAGCTAAGCCACGTTCATCGAGAACTATTCAATATGGATCTTTAGATTTAGATGTGGTAATATAACAGTAACCAGCTGTGATTCACGATCCTTTCGGGGGTTTCTGGATGGGGGTCTATACAATCATGGTAATTGTTATTTCTTTGCATGGGGTCGGTTTCACGTATCACTTGTACCAGTGCCTATTCTATTTGATATTGAATCTGTACGTGACATTTTGTACTTTTGACAGGAGAGAGCGCCGGTGTTGTCTCTGCACACTCCCAAAGAGACATGTTTTTTTCTTTAGTGGAGGGATAACCGAAAGTCACAGGGGTCATGTCCATGTGATTGTAGCTGTTTCTAACGTTGTCATGGTAACTGTATCACATTACAACATATATACAAACAAGGGGTAACCGTATTCTTGGAGAACACGTATACAAACAGTTGTAGATATTGGATGAATGCAGTGCGTTTTGCACGGGAGTTTTACTCACAATATATAGCCAATCAACAATTGTAGATATTGCCTGCATGTAGCCTATTGATATTTCAAGTGTGGGCGTTTCCAATTATGTCTTAGCATGTTTGATAATAATGTCTTAGCATGTTTGATAATAATTTCCCCCAGGTCAGTTATGAACAAGTATTCTTTCATACTAATTTTTGTCATTTTAGAAGATCCTTACAAATCCTCTAAAGAAAAGAAAAAGAAATTTTTTCACATTTCAAAACATTGAGTAACCTCAAAAGTGTTCTAAGAAGATATAATCTCTATCTATCAAAAAGAAATCGTATTTTTAAAACCACTTCATGAAAAGAGGTAAACAAAATAATATTCGAACTTTTTTTTTTTGGGGGGGGGGGGGGGCTACAATGTAATACATTTTTGTTGAACTTTGAGTATGTTGAGCGACAGTTACAAATATTACAAAGGAAAAATCTAGAATCGTCTTTACTCAAGAAGGCACTAATTGTACTCATCCTTAATACAGATATTAATCAAATACACTAGTAATAAGTTTCAAATCTTATGCTTAATTGAGAGTTGTACGGAAGTTTGGAAATTAGGGCTTACATTGCCATAGCATTTAGAACTAATAGATTATGCAATAATCTAACATGGAAATGTTATCAAACTCTAGAGCATCTATGTCATTATTCTTTATCTTGAATTACAGACATACAAGTCAAGTTCGATCCCCTGCTGGGATAGATTAAATATTTTCATTCTACATGAATAGCAAAAAATGACATCGTAAAGTCCCTCTCCCGAAGAAAAAATAGGCGCTATGATTTTATCAAATTAGTTCAAGGCAATACATTCATGCAATATGATGTGATTTTAATTCGGGCATTAGAGAGTATGTGATAGTGAGACACGGAAGCACATCGTGTCGTAGCAGAGGAACTGAGGTCGTATATCTTCGATCTCTCATGTGGGTCGTCCCCTTGATCGAAAGGGAGATTGATGTCCTGGCCGACCTCGGGTGACATCATTGTCCTACCTTAGATTATATAGGCACACATCTATCTCCCCCCCTCATCCACCTTCCGCTCTCTCTCTCTCTCTCTCTCTCTCTCTCCCTCTCTCTCTTTCTCTTTCTCTTTGTGTTTGTCCGACTGTCCCCCTTTTCAAATGTTTGTCCATCTTTCTCTTTCGTTGTCCCATGCCTCCCCATCTCTCTCTCTCTCTCACTCTCACTCTCTCTCTCTCTCTCTCTCTCTCTCTCTCTCTCTGTCTCCCTCTCTCTCTCTTTATCTACAACTGTATCTATATATATATGTATCGAACTATTTCTTTCTCTCTTTCTGTACTATTGCCTTTGTCTTTATCTATCTACAGTACACTCCCCCTATTCCTCTTTCTATATTATTTTTCTCTTCTTACCACCCACTCCCCCATCTCTCTCTCTCTCTCTCTCTCTCTCTCTCTCTCTCTCTCTCTCTCTCTCTCTCTCTACATGGTGTACTTATTTGTCTCTTTCTGACTTTTTACTTTGCAACTTTAGATTTTATTTCCATTTCTCGCCCACTCTCATGTACTACATGATATGGGCAAAGTAGAACCATCAGTAAGAACAAAAGCTGGAGGCTGTTTTTTTTTAGAGAAAGAAAATATCATCCTGAAACTAACACGCACACACACTAACACCCACACACTTTCCCTCTATCTATAAACCATAGGCAGCCTTTTAATCATTAAAGGGGAAGTCCACCCTGAAATTAAGTTAGTTTTAAGAGGAGTAGAAAAATGAAAGAAACAAGTCAGTGAAAGTTTGAGCAAATTCCGATTAAAAATAAGGAAGTTAGGATTTTTGAAGTTGTGATCAATCAAACACAAATTGGCAACTCTATGACGTATCATGCGAGCTCAACTTCCATTTGCTCAGTACTAAAAAAATCTAAAATTTTCATTTTCCCTCAAGAAAAATTGCAACCATACATGCACCCTAAATATAATAATTGCAAATATGTTTCTATACTCCCCCTGCAAGGAACAAATATATATTCCGTCATCAATAACGAAGACTTTACTTTTGAGGTGAAGTCTGGTTATTGTTGTATGGCAAGACTGGATTTAAGTTGATAGTCCTCTTCTTCTTACCCCATCTACTTCATTTCTTCTTTGATGCTAACCCGTTTCTTGATACTTTCCATTCTGTGATATTAGATCATAAGTTTATACATGTTGGCCACTTCTTATATTCATCCTCTTCACTTTCCTCTAGTTTTCGTGTAACCTTCGGTTTTTTTTTCTTCAAATCCCATTAACAATGGATAATAATCATCTACAAGGAAAGAGGATTTTGCTACCCCTTGCCCGAACATCCAGGAAATAATGTCAGTATGAGAAATGTTTGAGACTCTAACAAATCTTGGACCTATTTAAGAGACTCGAGGGCAAGCTTTTCCCTGAGAGGATAATGTACATGTATGTGGTTATCTAAATAGGCATATTACGCATTGTAATGACGTGTATTCATCAGAGCAACTCACGTGATTTGTCATGTATTATGTATAGGCCTACCTTTTTGACCCTTAGAATGGGTGGATAATGATAAAGAGCCTAGTATCAAATATCCGACTTGGGGATTAAGTGTTTTCTCAATTTGGCATTCCTTTTTCCAAAGCAAGTATCGACTATCGTTGTTAAAGAAACCATGTCCCTTTTGCAGCCAACATCAAATTCTGTAGAACTTTGCAGAAATTATGAATATGTCATGTATGTCCTATCTGTGAAATTTAAACGTTAGCAGTGTCATAATATTCAAATTATGCAAGGAAACCCGGATACTTGCTCACTTTCAGACTCTATTGAGTGACTGACTGTCTTTTTCTTCTTTGGTGATAACATACATAAAACGAGCTGTAAAGGGTACATGAGCATTAATTTGTCTACACCAATAACCCCCTTCTTGTAATGGCCAAAATTAAACTGATTGAATATTTGCCCAGCACAAAACGTACGACCTTTCGGTACAATCAGCCTATTATCTACTGACTTGGTAGCACTTATGTCGATTCGAAAACTAATAGTCGTTATTTTCCCTCTTAAAGTTAAAGACATGTTCAAGCCCCCTTTTTAAGGGAAGTTCAAATTTAATCTTTTCATTTGTTTGGCCTGCAAATGGGACTTAGTACCTTTAAGCCTCTTGAGTTGAAATGTGCAACCCCTTCCCATGATATACTGACCTACCCACTCATCTCCCTCTCTACCAGCATATACATTCCTGAAAGAACAATTTTGCATGAGGCCGCGTTGATGGAATCGTTTGATAATAAAGTGAGGTATATACGAGTATGTATTACATTATTGATACGAACAGTGTATCCCAAAGGGGGGAAATGTATTAAATTTTAAAAGTTCATTGAAATAGGGCATGGTATTTGTACAACGAATGTGTAATTCAATAAGCATGCATGTTTTCTTCAGGATTTTCGCTCTACCGTATTTCTCAGTTGGGGGTGAGAGTGTTTCGGATAGGCGCCCGTGACTCGGGCGAAGCCAAACGTGAGACTGTAGGGGATTATCATGCTTTCACAGGAGTGATAGCTTTTCCAAGCTAGGATTATGTGCGCCCCATTGGACTAAAGGAGGTCTTACTTTGTTGCCATGGATACGGCTTCCACTTCGAACATTCACAAACACATGCGTCTCGATCTTACCGTTTCTTTAGTGTTTGCAGTCGCCTCGTATTGCACTTGGAACGCTGTGTTTGTTGTTTTTGTTGGTAGGACGGAGAAAATGGCAAGATACTCTCTTATTAAAGTGAATGTGATATAGAGAATTTCTTCTTGCCGTTACGCCACGCTAAAAGGTTAGTGTAAAACAATGGCTTCGATCGAATGCGTAATTCAATGAATGCATATTGAAATCAATACATTTTATGTTTCAATGACTGTGGTGCGAGGTTATGGGCAAGGGCACATTGTAAACCCAATATATAAAACGTGACGATGGTTCTGTTGATGAAAATTGAAATGGAAACTGGAATTGGAAAGGTCTTGAGGTGCACGTATACTGGTTGAATATGTAAAGCAGACATAATCAGTCACCGACTTGACGTAACTCTCTTTCTTAAAGATGTAACTGGGTCAAGTGACTTCAATTTGTTTCACTTCGCTCTTAGAAAACTGTACACTGGGGAACAGTTCTGCGTGATATTTATCTGACAGCTTAACCGCCTTTTTAACTCCTCAAGCACCTGCGTTTTTTTCAAGATAACCTCATTAAGTTCGGGGTGCCGACAACATCACAAACTCCCAATTGAGAAACCTTATTCTCAAGGCCCGCCCTCTCTCTTGGAATACACTTGAGGACTATACCCGACCCATTATTTTGAAGATGACACAGGTTAAAGGAGGAGGAGGGGTGTAATACGACACAAACTCTGACGATTCTGAGGTAAATTTCATATCCTAATCGAATCCTTTAACACTCGACCAAACGCTAAACCTAACCATGCTGATATTAAACCTAGCCTAATTCACCATTTCAATCTATTCCTTTTACCCTATATCCTACCCTACGCTAAACCTAACCTTGCCGATATTAAACCTAGCCTAATTCACCATTTCAATCTCCTCCGTAATCCTAAATCTTTGGAGAAATACAGCAAGGAGCATTTTGTCAGCGGAGCAAAATATTGGGGCACCTGAAATAAGCCCTACTCATGCATGAAACGGGTGTTCGCGTGTTAACATGACAAGTATCGATTTGTTACACCTTAGCTATGTGAACCTCCCCCTAAATGTCATCATGTAATCTCGTCGTAGGTTCATTGCTTTTTAAGTACATCACTAAATGGCATAAACACACCTTTTCATCCGACTACCAGAGCTGTACTCAACCAAACAGCATACCCTTATTCGTATACATATGTGTACACCTTTAAGTAGGAAGCGGGCTGTCAGTCTGTGTTTGCCATCTCTTCCTTCCTCAGGTGAGCTAGACCTGAAGATAGATAGATGCCTCGCATTATGCCGACGCCTTACAGCAATATGAATCAAATCTCCTGCCGATGCCGTAACGCCGTCCGACCATCAGCTAAATGTGTTATCTGCTCCATTTATTCTGTCAGTTCCAGAGCAGCAAAAGTGCGTGGCAATCTCCGAGCGGACGCGATGTCCCCCAATGTTAAAGACGGATGCTTCGCTATCGGAAGGAATTGATTAATGACTATTCCCATCATCATTTCTATTTAATATAGCCTGAGTACCATGTCATGCTGAGGTTAGTATCTTCAGTCACCTGATGAAAAGAAAAGTGAATGGGCTTTCATTGAAGAAGTAATGTAAATATCTTCTCACTGAATGTTTTTTTATCACCTTATGTTTTCTTGATTTTGTTATGATGACGAACTCTTTACTTCACAGAGAACATAGGAAGATGCAATCATCACTGATGTTTATGGAAAAAGCTCCGGACCAAAGATTATTGACCAACAAAGATGCTTGGAAATTAATGGCATGAATTGAGGGCCAGTCAATTTTACGAACCGCCTTTGAAATATCACCAAATTAGAGGATATGGAAAAAACAATGAGCAACATCCTTAGCACTTCGAGAAATAAAACTGTCTGTCACAGTGTAGGAAAAAACCAACAGGGAAACAGGATAGATGTGTTAAGTGTTTATTCTCTTAAATATTGAACTACTGAATTTTGATATATTACATTAAATTAATATTGATGTCGTTTGATATAGGCCCCACGACAAACATGTGACAAAGCTAGTCTCCATTTCACAAAACTTGTCATCAGTGACAAATGACAGTGTTTGTTATAAGCTAGTGAAATCCTTGCTTCTGATTGGTTATCAGCAGATTTGTCTCTAATTTGCGCCATTTGTCATTGAAAAAAGGCTTTGTGAAACGGTTCCCTGGTGTTGTTACACGTGCCATGCACATGATACAAGTGTTCATTTGCACATAATTCACACACGAATGTATGACGAGGGAAGACGAAATACAATAATGTCAAAGCCAATTGATATATCAGACCATGTGAGTTCTCTCTGCAGCAGATTTTACGAGGCCAAAACAATTTTCTTGTGTTCTTATTGAATCATAAATCCATCAAATGGAGATCAAATTGTCGGTAAACCATAATAATATTCAATATTGTATCGAATGCATGCGGGGCAACATAAAACATTAATGTTTCAAATAAGCATTACCAAAAAAAAACAATATATACATATTGAAGACCCCACGGGGTGTTTCGCATGATTACGCGATGGAATAGAATGTCGTAGATCTTGCCCCAGAAACGCATGACCTCCTAAACGGAGATTTTGAATAGAATGATCAACTTTCTAAAGATCGAACTGTATGCTTAAAGTTTAACCGTTCCTGGGTGACAGTAATCTGTCATTATAAATTTAAGTTGACATGCGAACAGCTCGCATGGATCTTTAAAATATGGATTCGTCTAAGCTTTGTGTTCAATTTACCGTTTCATTAGGGATCGAAAACCGTGAAAGGTCACGAACGCTGCACACGCACTTGTGAATGGTATGCGCCCTGAGAGAGACGAAGTAATTCTGTTCCTCTGAAATATTAACTGTTGTGTCAGTATTCATTCGGTTACTGTCAACGTAGCTGACATCTTTAACGTGTTTTATATCAGATTATCCCCTAATGCAACATATAAGCTTTTATCAATGTACATATCACTGGCGTACCGATAGGGCAGTTGCCAACCCCCCCCCCCCCCATACAATTGAAACGTGGTTCATTTCTAATTCTGATTTACAAATGTTGCTAAAATGGCATGATTTTCCAGGTTTTTTTTCTTCTTCTGCCCCCCTCCCCCCAAACAAGTTCTCATTACGCCACTGGTACATACTATACACCAATGAATGTGAACAATCAAAGCATGGTTTGGTTTCTCGAGTAATTCTACACTGACCTCTATTTTGTTCCACTGACATTTTGCCGGTTCTTCAAATGATCAAATTTATGTTTGATCCATGTGAGCTCATGAATTACATTTTATGCCAACAGGGGAAGAATGATAGATTCATCATATCAGGTATTTTCAATATCCACGAACATAATTTTCTGGAATGAAAAATGGACAGTTTGCTACTCTCTGAAAGTACAAAAGTTGAAGTTAGACAAACTTCCAGTGAGTCGTAAAGACGGGTGGGGAAGTGATCAAATGTTTTTCTAACGCGATTTTTTTTTCTTTCTCGAAATTGAATTCTCTTTGAAATGACAACGCCAAAACAATACCAATTTAAACAATAATAAATAAGTACATGCGAGAAATAGATTAGAGTGGAGTTTAGACATTTAATCAAATTAACATTCAAATTTAATTCATTCCACGTTTTCTTCTTGGTTTCATGTTTGTATTTACTTTGATATCATACTCACATTGGTACGATTATAAATAATGACACCGGACTTTAAGCTATTGTCCTCTTTTGAAAATTGAAGCGAGTTTAAATCAATCAGTTATTCTATTTTTGCTTGATGATGTGTGTTACTTCTCGCCAGGAAAGATGTAATGTAATCTTAGCTTAGCCTTTAGGTATACTTGTTCTTCGTTCACAAACCTTTTACGAGATTCTGTCGACAAAATATATTTGGGGAAAAATTAAGCGCGAAAAGACTTCATATGACCTCTAGCCCTACAGATAGATAATCGTGACATGTGTAAACTATTTATTTTGAATAGTAAGATTGGTCTGGTCGATTCTAAACTGCCTCATATAAACCCACTACCGCAGGGTCATTGTTAAGAATAACTGGTTCATGTACTTTTTTATGTACTGTAACCACGGCTTAGTATCATAAATATGCCCGTTTCTGATCTTGTTATCCGAATGTATAAGGAATGATTTGCCTGTGCAGTATTTAGTCTTACAGGTTAACGTACTTCGCTTGTGTACTCATGTGGGCGATGGAAGGAGTTACTTTTAATAGGCGAATGTCCGACCTGTGACTGGGTTGGGAGATGGAAGCGACAGTGGTCGCCTTAGGTTTGTAGGGATCCGTTCGTTAGCTCTGTTGGCTCAACCAAATTGGCGCACAGGTATCATACCTGCATCGCTCCCTTCGTTTGTCTCCTTGTTCTCTTTCTCTTTCTGAGAGGTTCTCTTTTTTCTTTGTATCCATCTTCATTCTCGGTACCTGCCTCTCGAATGATTAGCATACACATGTGAAGTGCAATATTCCAGATTATGAACGGTACATTTCCATCTAGATGAAGCGGTGTAGAATTAGCAAAGTGGTACTCCCGCCCACAAGCTCCGTCGGAGATACGGCGCTCCACCGGTCACCGACGGGGGTTCGAGCTCACCGATCCGTGATTTTATTTTTTTTCTTCAAGTGGAATTGCTATTTAATATCCCGACTGAGTTCATCAGCCTTCAGCCGAAGACGCATCGCCTGTTTCGGTTTTCATGTGATTAGATACTGGGGATGAATATTTTGATTTTGTTCACATAATGATCATCGGAATCCTGTATAATGATGTTTTGGGTGAAAACAATTAATCCACCGATGATTTAATTCCACCTAAATGACATGGCTATATGCTTAATACTGTTTGAGGTAATCAAGAAACATCCGCTTTCCAAGCAGCATGTCAAGCTCATCCCCCTGAAAAAAATACATTAATGTAAATAATATAATACCTCATTAAGAAAAACGTCAATAATCACAGTTCTCTGTGAAATTGGGAACAGAATGCACGAGTTCTGAATCAGTGAAAAGCCGCCAATTTCTAGTAATACGGATGAAAATGTTAGATCGTGGTGTAGCAATGTCTCCTTTTCAGTCAGCCTATAATGAGATATTTATCTTGTCCTTCGGCCATGACCTAATTTCCGAGGGTTCCTTATTTTATTTCAATGCCCGGAACAATAGTGACTAGACAAAATCAGGACATCGTCACTTCCGGCAATACCAGCCCTACAGTGTGTTTAGACCCCCTCATGTTCTATCTGGGAAGTCTTATCGCGTATGTCTAGGTGCCAAAAGTGGCACGGCTACTTGATTCCTTTAGTACTCCTCGATCTCACGTACGTGTTTTTAAAAGAATAATTAGAGTACAAAAATAGAAGTAACAATTGCGGGCATTAGCTGTGGCCTAGTTGCTTACTGTGTCATGATATCATCGATAAATTAGCTTTTGGAACAGATACAATATACAATGTATGAGCTCTTTAAAAGACATGGTAAGCATAGACCGTATAGTTGCTTGCTTACTGATAATCTAAGTTGAATAATAACAAGCAGATAAAAGATTGAGTAGAAATAGCCGAATATACACGACTGTGACCATTATAATAATTATACAACTGTCTTCGATTAAACAAAAGGAAACAACAATTCCCTGTCCTTTTACGATATAAATATTATATCAATTTGACATAATGTATTTCCACAAGACAAGGATCGCCTTGGACCGACCTCGGAGTCGAACCTATTTATTTTCCGTTTCGTGGAATGAAAATTAATTTTTCAACCTAAAATGTCACACACTGTAAAATATAGCTGTAAAGAATGAAAGAGACAGATGAAAGGCAGATAGAGTGAAGGAGAAAGTGAATAAATTAATGTTTAATCATCAGTTACTAGATTGAATATTGCATCTGAACAGAGTTCATACCCGGTGAAGTAAAGATACAAATGCAGGCTGATTTTATATCGTATTCATATTATACCTGATATTTTCAAGATTGTATTTTACAGGTAGGATAAGGTGAGTCTAAAATTTGGACAAACAACATATCAAATTCCTAAAGGGCCATGTTGTTTTATACATGTAGATACGAGTTTTCTATAAGAGGAAGTTTAATATAAACATCAATTATGAATCCTGCCTATTTTCCGTCTAAGCATATTTTCATCTAGCTGGAATTGACAAATCACAAACAATTCCTTTGAAATGATGAACAATTATTATTAGGTTTTCATTTCTGATAAATTTGATCATTTGACACGAATGCATTTGGACCGCAAAGAGACACCGGCAAAACTATTCTTGAACCAGAATCGCATTGTTTTGATTCCCTACTTTGAAAGAAGTTTGTTATTCAACGTAATTTGCTGTCAAACTCTGTTAGATGTAATGAATAAACTGATTAAAAAGGGGAAAGAAAGAGAGAGAGAGAGAGAGAGTGACATGGGAAAATAAATCAAGTGTCACTTTATTAATAGGTCGAGTATAAATTGAGTATGAAGTTACCACTGAATTATAGTTTCACATCCCCTGGGAGGATGTTTACAAAGAAAAATACAGGCAGTATTAGAGTCAAATTATAGCTTCTGTTCTTAAATATTTTTTTGTGCAGGTATGAGAGTTGAAGGAAAGGTGACAACAACAGGGAAGAGTTTCTACGGAAAATAACCTCTCAAAGGGTCACTCCGTTTTTAGGATGGAGTTGTTTTGGGCTTTAAAAGGAATAATTCAGTCCAATTCAATTCAGTTCAAATTCAACTGAAATCATTAAAATAAAGTATCATATTAGATAATGATCAGTTGTTAATTATTGAAGCAAGAAGGCAACCCGTAAGGATATTAACGTGATGCTTCCTAACAAACTGACGAAAACAAAATGCTGGTGATTCTCAACAATAATACATGTAAATGAGAAAAAAATTGGGAAAGAAAGCCAGATTATCTCTCCCAGACTTAATAAACGGTGCTCTCTCTTTGATTAATTTATTAATTAATTTATTATAATTTTTTTTTTGGGGGGGAGGGTTCGGGGAAAGGACTACGTGTTTTCCCCCGAGATATCGAAATATCTTTGTAAAGAAAATATGAAAATGTGAATCTAAATGGCGAACATACAGTAAACTTATAATTAACATCCATGCATTGAAGACAGGAAAGATTAGACCTCCCTGCATGGTCACTGGCAGGTTCTTATCTCATCAAATCAGCTCTCAATTAACATAAGAATAAGGGGATCATGGGGGACCATCGGGTACCGCTTAGGACTTGTTTGCTATATAAAGGGCGCAAATAGCTATAAGTAGTGCAGTCCTGCTTTAATACTCTATAATTATTCTTACAGTAAAACCAAGAACCTTCTGTAAGCGTACATGTTCCCGTTCTTGTGACCTCGTTTTTTTTAGTCACGGTTTCTATCTCCCGAAAGGTTTCTATTAAAGCTCATATCCATTGGCTACCTGAGTGGAAAACGTCTTCATGAAGGAATAGTCCATTAATGCAATTATATTTTAACACAACTTCCAAGATAAATTTACCTGTCAACGTATAGTCGCAACAGAATCAATCATGGCGTTCCCAATCAACGGAGGAAGTAAATATGATTAACTAAAAATAAGACATTTATCAAATATTTTTGCTTTTAACATCCTGACGTGGACTGGACTATTAGGTTATCTGATGAAACTACTCTACTTAAATTACTTAGTGCCCTGTTGACGGTACAACCGAGATCTATTTAAGTGTTGATAAAGATACAACTGGAAGGAGTTTTACCTAGATTGGAAGAAGAACCGGAAAATACAGTTCACGATCGGAAGATTTTTGACATTTGTAGAAAGCGAACGAGGCGAAATGGCGGTGTTTTGTGATGTGTTATTTAGAATTGTTCACAATGAATATAATGAAATAATACTTATTTGGGTGATTTTAGGTGATTAAGAGAATTAGAACACATATCCACCACGCAAAGTGCTCAAGGCGATTCAAAATCATATCGGCTCCGCTAGTTACGAGAGTTTTTTTTACACCCTTAATTATTGCAAGTTGCAAGTTGATCCATAGCGACACCAACAATTAATCGTAATGTAGGTATTGCAGCACTAGTAACAGCCTAGTAACAGTGGTATACCAGAAATGCAAAAACTCATAGGAAGGATTATATATATTTTATTACATATTTCTTGAACACTAATTATTACATTACACAACACACATTTAGAAAGGTGGGCGTGGTTGTTTAAGGTATATAGCAATTCATACTTATCGACAACCACGAAGTACACTAGAAAAGAAAATGGCTAAGTGAGGTTTCCAGCTAAAGTCATTTTAAGACGAGACATATCGAATGAACGAAGACTCTCTGGGCTCATGTAGTTGTCTCAAACGTTGTGAATTGTACATGCCATCTTATTTCCCATGCGTTGTAATGCTATCAACCATGAGTCAATTAGACGTTACGCACTGTCTCGTTCTTTACTTCCCATGGGTTATCTGTAATACAGACGCGAAACAGGACCAAACCAGATTCATTGATTTGGAACGTCGAACACGGAGATATCGAGTGAGACTTTGCTGGAAAACTCATCGGCATGATCTACATGTCAATGAATCGAAGGAAGTAAATTACAACACTTGTCGCTCTGAGATAGATGATCGGTCTGTTGGTCCTTGAAGTATGACTTTTCCCGGTTAAGGCTACCATACTGGTATTTAACCCAGTATTGGACTATATAAAACAGAACGGAAGTAGCTAACAATGAATTGTTTGGACATTTCTTTAAAATGTATTCTTCTTGAATAGATGAGATGAACCTTCCATCATCGTTGCACTACGGGCAATAAAACACATTTTCACCCGCACAGAGTTCCATTTTTATTGACACGCCACATACATTACTATGGTCATAACTGATTTCATGGAGAAAAAAAATGATATTAACTTGCTTCAGCTCTCAATTAATGCAACGTCCATTCTTTTATCTTCATATTGATTAAGTCAATGGTGCTTACTTGTTTGCAAAGATAGAAAAAGGGAAATCGGAAAGATTTAGCTTGGTGCATGACAAAAGTGGATTCTATTGTGGATTATATTGAAAAAATATACCCAACAGATTCCTATTGAAAAGTTATAACCTATTCGACCTTGAATTGTATTTCACTTTTAAGAGTAACTAATATTATGTCTAATGATTCCCCATTCATAACTATGTTGCAATGGATGACTAAGCATCACACTTTTCAACAAATGCTGTCAAAATCCTCTTGTACCGAGTCTGGGCTAAAGCAATGAATGTGGGTCAATTAAAAGCCCTTTCATATTGTTATTTCAGTCCGAAAACCATTGCTGACATATCATATTCGCATTGATTATATGTTTAAGAGACTCAAGAAAAGGCTCATTTACAAGCAAAATATATGACATTCCTTTTGTTGGGATGAGACAATGCTGGCTTATCTTGCCTTCCTTTTAATAAGGTACAGCCTTGTCATTGAGTCATTCAAATTGGGCAAAGTTCGCTTGCATGGATGACAGTCTACTGTCTACGATAGTAACCTCCAAGTCTCCATGTGCTGTTCGAGACAAACACCTAAATATTTCAAGACAGAACCATTGCTCTCGTCTTTCATAACTTCCTTTCTATATGATCAGAATGGTAAACATCAAGCGTGACTAATGTGAACTTTTAGATTCTATCTAGGTTGCTCGTCATCATGATCACATGGCAGTTCTTGTTATCGACACCACACTGGACATTGACCACTCGCCCGAGGACGAGAATATGGGTCCCTCATCTTGACCTGTCTGGTGTCATTAGGAGAAATGGGCGGAAGATTGGTGCTTCTTGAAAGAAAATAAATCTCTCTCCCCCCCCCTCTCCTCTTTCCCTAACTCACACTCTTCCTCTCTCTCTCTCTCTCTCTCTCCCCTCTCTCCCCCTCTCTCTCTCTCTCTCTCTCTCTCTTGCTTTCTAATCATACATGTACTTCCCCTAGCATGTCACATTCCTTTGATTTATCCCTCTTCAGTTATTTCTGCCTGACCTTTCACATGGCATGAATATAATTTCACCTTTTCTATCCAACCTCCCAATTATCCTTTCCCTTTTCCTTCTCTCGATCTTTCTCCGTATGTCCCTGTCTACATGTATTTCGCTTCTTGGTTCAAACAGGTTACTTTCAGACGTAACTCCTCTGTTGCCATGTTCTTAATGACAGTACCGAGCATTTCTATAGCGCCTTCTCTTTACGATAAGACACACAGCGCTTTAGGATTCGTGAGCGAGTTCCTACAGACAGATATTAAATTGTGTGTAACAATACATATTCAATTCATGCAGAATATATTCTTATATGATAAGTAATGTGCATTTTGTTGTTCTTATTTCATTTCAGATTACACGATGTCACAAGACAAGATCTCGCGACGCTGATACAACATGAAAGAAGAGCGCTTTTCAGCCCGATGAACGTTAAAAATACCTTCTACGCTTTCTTATCTTAAAGGAAAGATAACATACGCTTTATCAAGTGGTTGGATTGACTGAAGTGCACGTGTCGATGATTTTCCCGTAGAATGGATACACACTGATGTGAGTAATTTCTCGAAGAGACCCCGCGAAAAGACTCCAATATGGCGTCTGGATTAGGTAAATTAGGCGAAACTTATCTGAACATCGATCACGCGAGTACTTCTCCTCAACTGTTTAGTGAGGAGGATTACAGTGGTTATTCAGGCTACCCCATAAACGAGAGCAGCTTCAACGAAAGCGCAGTATCGCCCAGTGTCGTGAAGCGCCCTCTACGAGTGATCATACCAATAGTTACCGCCATGTCGTTTGTAAGCCTTATCACCTGCATTGGCAACGCCCTGGTGATCGTTGCGGTACGAACGGACCGACGACTTCGAACAGTGAGCAATTATTTCATTCTCAGTCTTGCTGTTGCGGACCTACTCATTGGAACCCTCGTGATGCCGTTAAGTATTATCTACTTTGTGGAAGGCAAATGGATACTCGGTCTCATCGTGTGCGAAACATGGTTAACCGTCGACTACGTCACCTGTACGGCTTCCATATTCAATCTCTTCATTCTCAGTCTCGACCGGTACTGGTCAATCAGCTCCCCGTTAAAATACATGAAGAAAAGAACTCCACGTCGCGCCATGCTTATGATAAGCTTGGCTTGGTGTCTTTCTTTTTCATGGATCGTACCGGTGTGGGGCTGGCATTACTTTGAACGGGATGGCGAACCCAGGGGTGTCCCGTCCGACGAGTGCGACACGGAATTCGGCTCCAATATAATATTTAAAGTCCTGACAGCAATACTCAATTTCTACATTCCGTTAGTGTCCATGCTTTTCGTTTATGGGAAGATATTTTATGAAATCAAGACAAGGTCCAAAATGTGTGTCGGGCAAAGGTCTAGCGGTAACAAAAAATATTCGATCAGACACTCTGCTCATATGATTCCGTTACCCGTGGCGGTCGATGTTTGTCCAAACACTCCTTCAAATGAGGAACCGGAAGAAGTGGAAGAACAAAATGCTTCGTGGATACCAGACTACGATTCATTAAGCACAAGCAAAGACACCTCACAGGAATACGCTGACCAGAGCGAATCGTGTCCACCAAATATCGCTGCTAAACGTATAAAGAAAGGAGAGGTTGATCATCAGTTAAAGAACATCTCGCACTTAACATTAGCAACTATGGGTCTTGCGGGTATAGTAGGTCCAAGTATGATGGGTGTGCCCTCGGGGCAGCGGATACTTAAGAGGAAAAGGGCCGAAAAGGAAGCGCTCGCTATAAAGCAAGTAAAAAGAATTCTGCCTGAAGAGAACAACAGACCCAGAATAGAAACGATTCATGTTCCAATGATAAAAGAACCATCTAATAGCACTTCGAGTGGCACTGTTGATCCACAGTTGGACGGTGAGATCATTCAAATGAAAGAAATAAACGGTAATGTATCACATAACAAGTCCATTCTCCGGCAAGAAGAAGCGTTTTTATGTCCGGATCGTGCTCCAAATGGGACGGCGAAAAGGAGAATTTCATTTACTGTTGATTCGGTTGCATCCAAAGAAGAACTTGAACCATTGCGAAGAAACTCTTACGACGAAAGAAAGACAACAAGCCCTAAGTACCGGGGAGTTAGGTATAACAAAGAGAGCTCCAGCCCTACTCACCTTCTTCCAACTGATAATATAAGCCCGGATAATTTGTCTCCCAGTCGGGCTATACCTAAAGCTCAAGTAAAGAACGGTGGGGTCGCCGGTCGATTCTCCTTTGCAAGGTTTAGTATTCGGCATGGGAAGACAAGTGAGTTCCTACGGGATCGCATCAAACGCTTCTCGTTAAACAAAGAACGAAAAGCTGCCAAACAGCTAGGTATCATTGTCAGTTGTTTCATCACATGTTGGCTACCGTATTTCATCTCCTTCATGGTTATCGCTTACTGTCCGACCTGTGTAAACCCGAATGTCCACTATGCTCTGATATGGCTGGGATACTTGAACTCAACCATGAACCCCTTTATCTATCCATTGTGTAACAGTAACTTTAGGAAAGCCTTTAAGAAGATCTTCGGCATCACTTCGTGTAGATCTTCAACCAAACCCAAACCCCAGACCAGATCAATGTACAGAAGACCGAAAAACAAATGAGCTGCTTATAATGTCTTGAAACAAAATTATTCATTAAGTGCCAGATATCAAATTATGTAGATATATTTTTGCGAAGTAATTGATGTATAGGAAATTACATATAATATACCAATAAATCGGATACAGCTTTACGTATTATAGCATTCACATATATCTCATATTTGAAAGGAAATACGGAAATCTTTCAGAACAAGATCTAAGAGTTGTAACAACGATGCGGTTGTAGTGAGGAAGCAACTAGGTGACGTCCACACAAATAAAACAGATCATAAAGTTGCTTAGAAACCATTTTTATCCAAATTTATAAGATTAACTGTCATTGCCATAGCAAAGTAGCAATTTAAGGGCTTGATACGAAATCTTTAAATGATATTCAAAAGAATTATTGCAGGGTTATTTTTACTTTTGTCAGAACCTTACAATGTTCAGGTATTATTTTGTCTGTATTCCCTTTACAAAGTCAAACCTGGGCCCCGTCTTATAACGAATTGCGATTGATTCGAATCAATTCCAAGTCCTCCAATCAATCGCAAATTTGCAGTCTCCTATCTCTTATGTACATAGTTACGATTGATATCAATCGCAAATAAGTTGCGATCAATCGCAACTGTTTGTAAGACAGGGCCCTGGTGTCTTTAATATTCGTAGTTCATTTTTTGTTGTTGTATCATCAGACTATTAAACTGTTTCATGTGCATGTGTGTAGTCCACAATGCCGTTATGCTAAAAGTAGGGTTAGATATTTGAAGATTGATGTTCATGCATTTTTCATAGGAACCTATCACGACCCTGACGTCGCATAGATTCCAAGGTCTTACAACATTCCCTCGCAACATAAACTGTACACTTTCTATAACCGACTGGAAACTATACAACCCTGACATCACGGGACGTACTATTCGTAACTGAACGGTCCCTAGACATATGACCTCATCTTACGACTACCTACTTCGGCTGCAGCCTGTGAGACCCATGGCCCACGAGACCAACAGCCAATGAGACAGAAATTTTGGTCTCATAATCCTTTGAATTGTAACAGAAGCTCCATGGACCGACAGCTAGCGAGACCGACGGCCCATGAGACCTTCGACATCTCTTGGGATTCACCATAACCGACATTGTCCGTATTGTGGGCTGTCGTTTGACTGGGATATGTACCCCCGACTGACTTTACCTCATATGACCTGACTTCGTGTTACAAAACAGAGGTTTACTATGCAAATCAATTTTTTTTAATCCTGAAGAATATACGGTTTAAAATTAGTAAAAAACTTTGTATAACATCGACAGGAGAATGTTTTATGTTCACCTTACATATTTGTGAATGACTCGCCGACTATCTTGAGCAGTCATATTTATGAATAAATACCACAATCCCTTTATGCTAGTTATAATTTATATTTTAAAAATACGTTGTTTTTCGTCAAAATAAAATGTTATAACAAGGGAAAAGAGACATGGGACATGATACTGACAACCAGACTGCTGATAACAATGTGATATCCATGTAGCGACAGGCTGATATAATGGTCGGACATCACTTCGAGGTCCAGATCATCATTTGACTTGACTCTTGCTAAATGAATATGAACTACCACACTAGAAGGACATGGACAATCACTGCTATTCCTACACGGACATCGTCATTTGGGAGCACTTAAATCGTTTGGAAATTGCTTTGATTTTACGTGTACGAGACGGACAAGAAAACCCTATTTTGTGCTACATCTACCCTAATTTCTAGACGACCAATTTCCATTTGATTTCATGAAAATAAATACTGATGGACTAAACATAAATGTTCGACAACATAAAACTCGATGCAGACGACAAATTTTATGATCGACATACTTTTTCTTATTAACCTTTAAATCAGGGCCAAGACTTGAGCTTAGAGCAGATAAGCTGATCGTAGTTGAAAGACACGATGTCATGCAACCAAAGTTTCCATTAGAAAACGGGATTACTTACATTTAGAACAGAGGAAAGATCTTACGACCGCAACATTAAATTTACATCAAGGTCACGAAACCTCTTGTTTTTCACTGTTGATAATGTTAGTAATATAAACATATTTTTTTCATCGGATAAGCAGTATTCCATTTGAAAAAGATATTCATATGGTTTCGACGATGACACGTTAGGAGAGGACTTTTCTTTCTTTACACCCTTCATCACAAACACCGCTTACGTGACTTTACGTGACAAAAAACTTGACTTTTTGACTATAGACTATACTGACGCTTTGACATTCATTCCATATTTATAAAATTACGTGGCACGTTGCTTATTACCTGAATAAACTAAATTATGCACTACTGACGTTGTGTACTACCTACTCCAGAGCCAATAAATGGTACAAGGATTTACCTCAAAGGTTATACGTGACCATGCTGACGAAATTAAAAGAGTTTGCCCACCCACCCTCTTACTGGTTCAGTAACAGTGCTCAAAGCTACTTTGTTTTCTGATTTAATCTGTTTAATTTGATTAAGAAACGATGTAGATAAAATGTTTAGCTTGATCTAAACGTTAAATTAAAAGCTAACTTGGCTGTTGACTAGACAGTGAATTGTCAACTTAGATATAAACCAAACTGACCTAGACAAGACTTTCAAAGACGAGTAATTATCAATTATTTCGACCTAATTTTGTGAAAGAACTTTTAAATCTCTCTCCTGCGCATTCTACGTTGACTGACAATAACAACTGCACTGAGTTTTCTTGCCAATTCAATACTTAAACAATTGAAATCGGACTGTTCGACACTTGGACATCCGGAAATAAGAGAAAATCTAGACAATATTGGACCAAAAATAAATGAGGTATGTTTCATATGAATGGCCTTGATATTTATGATAATATCATATACGCTCGGGAACAAGAGAAATGACAGACATCCAATGAGCTCTATACTGATAATGGTATACGAATGACGGGACAACCAAAACGTGACTTGAGAGACGCCACAAGAATGACTTTTACATTGGACCGATCTTCCTTCGGAATGATCTCCTTGACAAGATGGACTAAAAGCACAAGATATTTTACTTATGGACTGAAGAATATATGGACACCACTAAAATGATTTTCCAATTGTACATGACAATAAAGACAACTTTGAATGACCTTGGAAATGTGACTACATGTTCGTCTAGCTCTATTTCTTTGCCTGCAAACCGATTACGACAGCTCTCTGTTTGATGTGACGATGACGAATTAAACACATCCCCACTGGGATACAGGACTACATGGATACCACTGAAATAACTTACCGATGCAACAAGGCACATAGAGATGTACCCGAGTGATTTCTTAACGAGACCCATGAATAAACATGCACCCAAGTGGCTTTAAAATGGGACATAGGACTTAAGAGACACTCCAAAACTACTTCAAACGGGACACAGGACTTTAAAGACGACCCGAAAGTCACAAGATGGATACAGGCAGAGACTGGACCTTGAAGTTCTGAACACAACCATGAATAGCTTTCCCAGTAGAACAGAGGACTTTAGAGCCCATAATGACTTTCATCCATTGGATGATAAGGGGATGCCTTCAAAAAGAGTCTCCAATAAGGCAAATGACCGAAGAGAACTTCCCAAATGGCTCCTCACTGAGAAAAAGGACAATACAGACACCTGATGGCTTTGCAGTAGGACATGGAACGGAAGAGAGGTATATAAAAGAATGGATCGCCAATTGGACTAACTACGTTAGATATCTCCTGAAAGAATATGGAAGAGGAGGACACCGGACTTTAGAGACTTTCGACTTTTCCTATCGGACATGATAGTGTACTGACACCGCCAGAGCGACTCCCAAAAATGACACAGGATTGTACCAAAGACACCGCAGGAAAACTATCTGGATGACTAGACCATGAATTGTTACCTGGGACACATACCACCCAATCGATTTTCAACTCGGACAATATTTATTATCAAAAGACAGGACGATGCCATCTGGACAATCACTTGTAGCATGACAAGTTACCATTGGACATCTGACACCGTGTTGTTAAACCCAATAATGACTTTACTCATAAAGTTTACCCCAAAATTACGAATTTAAACTCGACGTTGCAAGACTCGTCACCGGTACTCGGACGATATAGGGTACCTCTAAAACCGTTTCAACTAGACAATAAAGACTACAAAAACTACTAAAGAACGCGACGCCATCTACAATTCACCGCTCACTACCAGACTTTCTAGAAAACATTGTAACCATTACTTTAATATGGCAACTTAACATACGTAATGAAATCAAATCAATGCGAAAAGACCTCTAGATAGGTTAAACTCTTATAAAGTTATGCTGCAATATTTATATATTCCGATTATGCCAGATGTAATTTGTAAACTACGGCCATAAGCACGTTCCCTTTTCTTGTCCATAATATTTTTAGCATTGTATTTTTTACTTCAATCATCTTTTATCATTATTATTGCGTTCGCACATTAGTGTTACATATTTATTTATTTGTGTACTTATTGTTGTCATTATTACCTTTTTATTGTGATGCGTTTTTATCTTTTGGGGTTATATATATATATATATATATATAAACTTCGTCGCAAATGCTTACAGAAGATTGTCTCTTAAAACGTTAAAAAGCTTCCCGCGTTGCCCAATAAAAAAGGTAAAACAGAACCGCATGCAATAAATCTACTTTTCTTGGCTTTTGCTGATCTTCCGAAGCATTTGCGACTCTGTTTGTGGTAGTGTTTGTGACTTTCAGTGGTATGTTAGCACAATACTATGACCTCTAAACCATCTTCATCAACACCATTATTTTTTAATTGAAATTGTCACTCATTTTAGTTGTGTTCGTAATACAGCTGTGTGTGCTTGCCCCCCCCCCTTCTCTCTCTCTCTCTCTCTCTCTCTCTTTCCCTCTCTTCCTTAAGCTTTTTTCCTCCCCCCGGATCCGCCATTAAAAATCGGTAAAAACAAACTCGGCAGATGAACTCTTTATACTCGCATTTCAGATAGTTAAATATAGGAGACAACTACTCGAGTACATCTTCAGAGCATAAATATGCCCCCTATTCCTAAGTTAGCCATATTTACTTTGTACTTATCAAGCGTGTCCTAGTGCATTAAACTCTCTGCCTCCGCCCCCAGGTAGCCCCATGATTGACATTTATTAACCACGAGTATGTGAGTATATGCAGTACTCGACTCTTGTAAAGTTGGCATATTTTTGGTCAAATATATGCCTCAGTGCTCGAGAGCGGGCTGTATCTATTTTCCAAGATGATCTCGAAATATTTGAAAAGTAAAGTGGACTCTGTAAACGGAGCCGATACGAAGTTGTTATCTCGTGCGCTATCCCCTCCATGTATCACGAGATTTACATGACCGGCGATCCATATACTTGTGTGTTTGTCTTTAATTTATTGTGTCTGTATTATTTTGTAAGATATAAATAATGATGTTTGTGATGTGTGTTTCATTTGAATATGTTTAACGTAACGAAATGGCATGCAAATATGGAAAATAAAAGACAAAAGAAGATACGTTTTATACCAAATTCATGTGATTCAGATGTCATTTTATTTTTGCGTGAATATGAAATGATTTCAGTTTAATCTAAATATGTAGCCTATCATGAACTGACAAGACAGGACAAAGAGTAAAACAGAATTATATTTCCAAAGTATTAAACACGGCGAAGCAATGAGAAAGATTTACCCCAAGTGCCATGATTCCCAAAATTGTCATTTTCGAGATAATTTCGGCTATTTGTGATCTTCAAACAGCCTTTTTCATGTTATCAATTAGCCGAAAGACAAAAAAAAACATTCAGAAATTGTTTGTGTATCTAATGTGGCCGATGGCCGTTCAGGCATTGTTTTTGTTTTTGTTTTTTGAATTTATGGACAAGTTGTGAAGATGGCTGATTTTAACGCTGTCGTGGGGGGAATGAACATTGTTGCATAATCAAAATTAGACGATAAGATGCAGAGAGAAGGGGGGAGAAGTGGAACTGTTGAATGCAATTCTTTACAACAGGACGAAGCATTTTGTTCAATTATTTAAAAGATAAATTAAAAATTATTAGTGATGCTGTTGGCTGTCAACCCTGATTCCTTCAATCGTACTATTATTTTGGGAACACAACACAAAATTATGTTTAAATCTACAAAATCTAGTGAATAATGAAGGAACTGCATTATAATAGATTATGCAAAGTTACCGTGCACATTTAAGGTAACAAAATTAGCGGTCCCTACACTAAGAACCTAGTAGTGATTTTCCAATCTCCCTGCTGAGTAAGCACTGTCCATTTGGGGAGCATTATTGTGCTCCACGCGCTGTAGAATTATAAAGCTGCTATCGCTCGAATGTGCAAATTAAAGTACAAGGTTAATATATATCATTCATCATCAGGTCTAAGAAGTATCAAGATAGTCTTGTCATTGAAACGGTCGAATTCTCTTCAAAATTGTTTGATGGGATGTAATGCTTCCTATTGTCACAACATTTTTTTTGTTTGGCTTTATTTATAGTGTACGCGCCCTCTATGGACGGTGTCTCGGCAATAGTGATAAAACGCTACGGTTAACAAATAACTAATTTTTCTGACAGATATAGGACAGGATCAAAGGTGAGCCATAAAATATTTAAAGTTTACAAACAAATTCAGATCGTGATAAATAGGTGGTGTGGGGAAGGTTTCTAAACTCGGAACAATGTATTCTTCAACTCAGCTGTAAATAAAAATCTATTTGGTCCTCGTTCGGCCGGGTCTTCATATTTCTTGCTTATAAATGGATTATTTCACCACCTACTGTTTTTTCATTAATTCATCATCACCTCCAGATGTAGGAATTTATTCCCTTACCGAATTAGGTTTCGAGATATTTTGATGTCTGGGTAAATGTTGCAGCCTTTCAGACCGTTGTCCAATGTCTGGGCTAGCGAGTTTCCTTCTTCCTCGATACAGCATTCAAACAATTTATCTATGCATAGCAAAAGTTCATTCCAAACGTGGATATTGATTCCCTTGTTGACGATGATAATAAGATTATTTGAAAAAAATTGAATGTTAATCTCACCTCGTATCTCCGTTTCTGTTCTCTACAAAGATAGCCTAGATTGTATATGGGTTTCATCAACTAAATATTTTTATATCTGGGTTACCTGTTTCGAGTTTGGGGGTGGGGGTGTTCATACGTAACTTGAAACAGCTGTGAGTTACATCCAATCTTTCTTCTCTTATTTCGTCTTCGGTATGTGTTTATTTTGATACTAAAATTCCTTCTGTTATGTGCATCTCCATAGTTATTGCGTTTCGCATCTCTTGACATACTTGAATCAGTTATAAGTTATATCGTAGAGAGTAGCATGTCTAGCAGATATATCAACAAGTTTTGTCCGACCAAGTCCCCCTTCAAAACGGCCAAGTGGCGCCTTTGCATGGGTGTCTTGTTTTCAGGCAAAACAAAAAAGGGCTCTTAGAAGGAAATGGCGGTCTGAGGATCGCGAGACTATGCTGTAAGTACGGCATTTATCGCAAATGCAACATTTTTATTGGGGTAATGAATCTAATGCGGGCAAGTGTGAAGGGGAAGTGTTTGAGTCACTGTTTGAAGTGGGTCACTTCCAAAGGAGGCTAGCTCACAACGTTGATCGATATGATTTGATTAATGGTCCCATTACCTAGATGGTGAGCAGTCTCACCACGCAAACAAGTTCGTTACGTTCATGGTATAAACAACTCACCTTTCTGCAAGTTAACACCGAATTGTTATCTTGAATTGAGCAAGAAGCGACTAGATTTACATATGATATGGTAATACATGTATAATAATATTGGTGAGGTACATCTAAAGCCTAACTGGCCAGTGTAGAAAGTATCAAATACCTTTGAATTAGCAAGAGGTCTGATATTGCAGACTACTAGGTGGAATGGTCTATCTTGAGCATTCCTATACGCCGATCTAAAGTAGATTCAGAATGACTTTTTACCGAAGATTTTTTGAGAGGGAAAATCCAAGAACAGAACAACAAATAAGCATCGAATGTTGCAGAAGAAGACACTTCAGGAAAACAAGTTGTATTGCTTCGATTATTCTAGATAACACAAAATGATGGCTTTCCCTATTTTATTTATTCATTTATTTATTTATCTATAATGTTTTATCAGGGTAGCCCATTCACCAATAAGTAGTGGTCTTCCATCGTCTTCTTTTCAATAATTAAAACGTAATAAGTTACTAACATCAAAACTTCTTGTAAGCTTGTTTTTATTTCACTGACGAGAAGAAATGGCATGTTGTTTTATGATAATATATACCATAGAATAATAACAATGAAGATAATATACTTTTCAAGTTTGAATCATCAAGTGGTCAACTCAAAATTTATTAGGTATTGTGTTCGTGTACCAGAAGCACCGCAAAACATATCTTCTTCACAAAAACTCTTATTCACTGTTATGATAGGTGTGGTTATGAGGAAATTTTGCTGAGCATTGCGGGAAGCGATTCAACTCTTTCTTCTATCTTATGGCCCTGCTAAAAATGCATGATCAGTTATCACCGAAGAATACTTTAGGCTATTCTTTTCATGAAAAGAAACGCGGACAAAATGGATGTTATATATTTGCATAGTAAGTGATTTCTTTCAAATAAAACGAAGAAAAGGACGACTTACCTCTGATAACAAGTACTACTCATACCCCCGCCCTCCCTTCCGCCCATTTCCCTCATGATTTATTTGACATTAGTGTAAAACGTTCTTGTGGAATACGACCGAACATTACTCAAAGAAAGAAGGAGATTTCGAAGCAAGTATGTTTCTCTATAAACCTTGCGGTTATGTACAGTATCTTGTATCGTATTTCAAAATATCCCTTTGTTCTCAGGTGTTTAACCATATTTCATGTTGTCCACATGATACATGTTACCATAACCATAAACAAAAACAGAAAAATGTGGCTTACTGTAGACGAGCGTATACATCTTCGGTTATGCAAACCCCCGCGAAACTCAAGGAACGAAAACGTGCCCATTTGTCAAAACGAATGAAATTCAAAACTCGGACAACATGAGAGTCGAGATGAGTTCGTCTCAAACGATGATTCCAGAACTCTCCTCCATAGCGGTTGACTGAAAACAAGGTATCCATGAAGGAAACACGATAGAACGGGAAGGGAGAACGGGATCAAGATTATGTAAGATGAAAAGGGGTGATCTGAAATGGAAGGGTAAACCGGAAGGGGAAATTGTCAAAACTTGTAAACAAAAATGAAATCATTTATAGGAATATATACAATGAAAGAGGAATAAATGTTCGAAGTGAAGAATGGTACAAACAAAGAGTTTGTAAACAATGGGAATTATGGACAGGTTGAAGGCGATCTGAAAAATCTCAACAGAGCAATACATTTTAAAGACATATTTGTTTTAAAAACCACAATAGTATTTTTCAAGCAATCGAATATGTTTTAAGCCGAGAAAATAACCAATCAATGAAAAAAATGAATCTACTCATCTTTTCATGTTTGATAAAGAAGAAGAAAAATCTTCCCCGTCGCCTTGACCACAATCGAGTTTGGCACCGTCATTTGAGTTTAGATGAAATGTTTTGCTATCTTTATTATAGACTACCGTGACACAGAACCGATGCCCTCTCCATGACCGTACTTCATCAGTTGTTTAGCTACGATAACAAGGGGGCATATGTCCCAAGCCCCCCCCCCCCCCCATCGAATGACGGAAGAAGAAATGAAAGAGATAACTAATTAAATTGGGTGAGATGGAGGGCAAGATGGAAGAAACATGAAGAAAAAAATAAAATACAAGACCCCTCCATCACCATTTCCTTCACCAATTGCCTTGTTATGGCACTGTAC